>NC_136421.1:221724745-222247245 GCF_052625555.1 Lactuca saligna | reverse complement strand
ACTCTAATTTCTTCTAGTTTCATTTATTTATGCATTATAGAAATGAAAGTAGGATGCTATATAAATGAATTAATTACAATGACACCTAAACTAACATAAAATGTAAAAAGAAAAATTCTTGAAGATGAGCTTTTAGGCCCGAGGGCAACAAAGGTTAAGCCCGTTGTCATGACTGGTTTTCAAAGGGTACATGCAGGCCGATCGTGCAACTCTAGCATTCACAAACCTTTTCAGTCCCCAAAGATTTAACAAAACTCTTCGGCTACAAATCCGTTGGTATTTCCAATGGAAAATTTGTACATTGTCACGATTACCTTTAGAAATGTGTTTTTTCTGCATATTATTTTTTGTCGGAATTCTGTCGGTAAAAGGCATTTAGCGACGGATTCGGCCGTCGAAAGCTTCTGTGTTCTATTAAATATAGGGAAAATGACTTGATAGGGTAAGATATTTTTTGAAATGTACACATTTAGTCATTATTATTATTATTTTTTTTTTTATTATTATTTTTTTTTTTTGTAAAATAAACCCTTATACTTTATTTTTTTGTAACAATGCAATCCTTGTGACCGACTATACCTGGTATATCGGTCATATACGAATTTTCTTTTAGGGAAAATAACTTGATAGGGTAAGATACTTTTTGAAATTTTTACATTTAGTCCTTATTTATTTTATTTTTTTTGTAAAATAAAACCCTTATACTTTATTAATATGTACACATTAGGTCATTTTCAACGGATTCTACAGGTTTTGCTGATATAGAAGCACAAGTGGCACTAAATAACAATTAATTAGCTTAGTCACCTGAGCTGGGTGATCCTCTAGCAACAAGAAAATGGCGGCGACCCTTCTCTTTCTCGTCTCTCTTCCTTTCGGTCGAACAGCAACAGCCAAACACCCTTTATATGTTGTGTTTCTGTGATCTATCTCTATTTGTCTCCATCTTTGAGATATGTTACCAGAAAAAGAAGAAAGAATCAACGAGGGGGCTACCAGAGTAGCTCCTCGCCGCCAACTACCGTCTCTACTTCCTCTTGCCTCCCCCTTCGATCTTGTTGTTTTTGCCATCCTTCCTCCCTGCTACCAGTGATGTGTAGGAACACACAAAGGAGTCGTCGGAGATCGGGGTTCTCCCTCTTTTTCATGATGAATAAAAGTTGGAAAAATCTCGTTGTGGATATGTGGATGCCACCTGTGTATTTCATTTCAACAAAATAAAAGAAAGGGAAAATAACTTGATAGGGTAAGATACTTTTTGAAATGTACACATTTAGTCCTTATTAACATTATTATTATTTTGTAAAATAAACTCTTCCACGTTAGCAAAACCTGTAGAATCCGGTGAAAATAACCTAATGTGTACATATTAATAAACTATAAAGGTTTATTTTTTACAAAAAAAAAAAGAAAAAAAAGAACTAAATATGTATATTTCAAAAATATCACCCTATCAAATCATTATCCTTTAAATATATATAAATATATAGGTTCAAGTATGATTAAATGCCAACATTTTCTTGAATTAATTGAGAAACATTGTCCTACAGTGCAGTCAATTATGTGTCTTAAATTATTCATGATGCGTCTACACTCATCAGTAATTGTGTGCATTATCATTTATTTGTAGTTCTCTTTTAGGAAAAGGCTATCTCAGTGACATCTTTTTTCACAGAACATGGCCTGTTGTTTCAAATTACTAAAAGTAAAAAGATGCCCATACATCAACGAACATGTAATTGTTATGATAAAGCAATAAGTAGAAACTTTTTCTTTCTCAAGTGATAACATAAAGCAGCATCAAACCACCGTGCATAATCCCATGAGAGGAAAAGATGGCGACTGTTATCGAAATAAATCGAATCGAAGATCAACATAATAATAGAGGACAGAAGTAAATCTTGGGTTGACATTTTTGACATTTATGCTTCATAGCTTTAATTGGAAAAGAGAGAGAGAATAAGATTAGTGGGCAAGACTAACGAAAGGGAAAGAGGTTAAAGATGGAAAAGGAAAGCATATAGGCTGGCAAGCATTACAAAGAATCCTTCCACAGGCGGAGGAGCTAAGGTGCCCTTTTAACACCGACTCTAGTAGCATGTACGTACATTGTGACACTCTTTCCGATCTTCGATCTCATGTTCCATGCATTAAATATCTCTCACCTGTCTCCCATACCCTATTAAATTTCATCCCACCCACCCACCCCTGTGCCATAGACCGGGTACTCGGATAATACAAGTTATTAAATTGGGAGGTGGTTTGATCTATCGTCGTCCTGTAACTAATAAGGGTATCGATATTTCCTATAATTCTCCTCCTGCAAAGTACATGGCTCTTCTTCGTTGTTTCGGAGGGACCAAACTTGTCGTCTTGTTAGTACTTGTTTCTGCACTTTGCTATCCTACTCCCACATTTGCTGCTTATAGTGAGGGTGTATATGTCGACGCAGAGTGCTTGAAAGTTCCCGGATCTGCTTTCGTGGGATCTGTCACATCTACTATTCAAACTGTCCGAGAAGTGATCTCCATCGTCTCCAAATTCAGTGGTGCTTTTGGTGGCGATTTCCGGGTTTCTAATGCCATTGCTGACTGCCTTGATCTCCTCGATTTCTCTGCAGATGAACTCACCTGGACTCTCTCTACTACCCAGAACCCCACCACTGGTATATATCCTTGATCGTTTCTCTAACAAATTACTTAGTAACTAGTGATGTCACGTTATGTGGAAATGATCCAACATTATACAATCAGCTCAAAGCAGTATTATTCAGTTCTGTTGATCATTTCAAACTGCGAAATTTGGATAAGTGTATAATTGTAATTATGATTTTACTCGTTGTTCACCAGTGGAAGGAACTAAACGGGTATATTAAAGAAAACATGCCATGTGAGCTTTTTTAAAGTTTCTGATTTTATATAGCAAAACCGGATATCATTTCATTGATTGGTGTCCGTCTGCATCATTTAGATATATTAATTAATAGCGATGTTAATGTTTTACTAATTCATCTATCTCTCTCTTTTACTTTTACTCAAGGTAAATATTATAACAGCACCGGTAACAAGGGTGCTGATATGAGGACGTGGCTTGGTGGGGCACTGGGTAATCAAGACACCTGCATGGATGGCTTTGAGGGAACAAACAGCTTTGTAAAGACGGTGATAGGCGGTAGTCTTCAACAAGTCACGTCGTTAGTCCGTGATATCATCGGCATGATACGTGATGTTCCATTAACCAACGTCGATCATGTGGTTCCATCTGGGAGGAGGAAGCTGCGGGGTGTTGATGGCCCTGTTTTTCCTGGCTGGCTTAAAGCAAAAGACCGGAAGCTCCTCCAAGCCAAAGGCAGCAACATAGAAGCTGATGCTGTAGTGGCGGCAGATGGTAGCGGCAACTTCACGAAGGTGATGGATGCCATCGATGCAGTCCCGGATCATAACAACCGCCGCTATGTGATTTACGTGAAGAAGGGAGTATATCATGAATATGTAGAGATCGGTAAGAAAAAAACGAACATCATGATGATTGGTGATGGAAAGGATCTCACCGTTATTACCGGTAACCACAGTTTCATTGATGGTTGGACTACTTATCGTTCTGCTACATTCGGTACGTATACAATTAAGCAGCTATGTAAATAAGTTAGTATAATTCTATGTTAGTTGAATGTTACGTAATTAACTACATGTCCGCAGCTGTAAAGGGGCAAGGATTTATAGCTCGTGATATGAGATTTGAGAACACCGCAGGGCCTGAGAAGCACCAAGCGGTTGCATTTCGATCAGATTCCGACCTTTCAGTTGTTTTCCGGTGTGCTATCACCGGCTACCAGGACACTCTGTACGCCCACTCCATGCGCCAATTCTACAGAGAATGTTTAATCACAGGCACTGTTGACTTCATCTTTGGAGATGGTGCTGTGGTGTTCCAGAATTGTCAGATTCTAGCGAGAAAGGGACTTTCTAATCAAAAGAACACCATTACAGCTCAGGGACGTAAGGAACCAACTCAGCCTTCAGGGTTTGCTATACAATTCTCCAATATATCTGTAGAGCCTGAGTTGCTTAACTCCAGTATTTCGACATACCTTGGACGCCCATGGAAGCTGTATTCACGAACTATCTTCATGCAATCGTACATGAGTAGCCTCATTAGGCCTGAAGGGTGGCTTGAATGGAATGGTGACTTTGCCTTGGATACTCTTTACTATGCAGAGTACATGAACTATGGTCCAGGCGCTGGCTTAGGAAGTCGCGTCAAATGGCCTGGACTCCATGCCATTAATGAGTCGAGTCAGGCAAACAACTTCACTGTGGCACAATTCCTTTTAGGAAACGCATGGTTGCCATCCACGGGAGTCAAGTATACAGCAGGATTGGTGGTTTGATCAGAATTGACAATTAAAACTTTAAATATTCTTTATTAATTTTACGTTTTGTTTTCTTTTAGTCCGGTGTATTGGTCTTCATATTTCTTATCGATGATTATATATATGTATGATACTTTGAGCAAAGCTCGTTTCTTCCATTGTGAGTTCTATTGCCAAAGTTTATTTGATGTGGATCGACTGGGTCGAATTTATACAAGATAGCTAACGTTAATCACCTGAAAATAAAATTTAAATTACCAAAACCACAAACCATCGGAATTTGTCAGAAACGGTGACAGAAAACCTTTTTGTTGGTAAACGCTAAAACATGTTTGTTCGGACAGAATTAGTGACAAAATTATCACTATATATCGATCAATTTCCAACAGATCTTTAATGACAGGTTTCCGACATACGGAACTGGAGTCATGTGTGTTGGGTTTATGGTGAAGAATTGAAGGAAGAAGTATTTTTACTATAATGCGAATTATATGTCACACGTGTAAAAAAATAAACTAGAAAAAAATTTTAGTGTACAAAGGAGACAATAAAATAGATGAAGAAGTTATTGATTTGCACACAAAGTTTTTATTAAAACGTAAGTACTTAAATTGAAAATAAAACTAATGATTCTTAACACCTATTTTATCCTATAAGAAATTGAAACCTACTCAAACTGCTAAAACAATAAAATAAAAGACATTGACTCCAAATCTAAAACTGGGAATTAATAAAAGACAATTTTCCTATACCAAAACTGATTAACCAACAATCACCATCTTAATCGGTTTGGTCATACGAACCACTCGTTCAAAACAATGTCGATTCCTCTTCGATTAGACCCGCCTCTTTTTCCCATTTAGGACACTCGTTTTTATAGTGACCAAGCTCACCACATTTGTAACATCTAATATGACTTTTATCCCGGACACGTTCATTACCATCTCGATTTCTCCCGGACCCCCAACCTCTTCCCCGGCCATGTCCAAAGTCATCCCGATTTGAACGTTTATTGCCACAATGCTTACAAACATGTGACTTTTCGTCACTAGACAACAACAACCCACCTTGAGTGTTCTCTACTTTCTCAGTTCCTCTTATACGCTCCTCGTATGCCTTTAATCTACCAACCGCTTCATCGAATAACATTGAATCCAACTCGAAACATTGCTCTATTGAAGCCACGATTTGGAGAAACGACTTAGGCATCGAATTTAGTAATCTTTTTACCACATCACCTTCTTCAAGCTAATATCCAAGACTCCTTACTTTTGACTCTATACCGGATAATTTCATCACAAAATCATCAACCGTTTCATCCTCTTTCATGCGTAAACTTTCAAGCTCCCCTTTTAAGGTTGCAAGTCGAGCCGTTCTTACCCGATCCACTCCCAAATACCGTGTTTTTAGCCCATCCTACACTTGCTTTGGGTCGGTGTAACTCGCCATTTGCAACACCATATCTTCGGATATCGCTTGAAACAAAAAAGCAAGAGCTTGTTTTGACTTCTTTTGATCTGGTGCTTTATCTGACGTCTTCGGTTCGACCATCTCCCATATGCCATGTGCATCCATAATTGACTTGACTTTAACCGCCCACACCAGATAATTCGTTGGAGTCAAAACCGGAACTTTATATGTTAATGAACCTCCTTCTTTAACCAACGACATCCTTTTCTCCTTAACCCCGACTTCTTTAATCAAGCTTGTTCCGAGAGCACTCTTCCACCGGACAACAAGACAAGGTCACGACCACCTTTACCGTCTTCCGTCACCCGCAAAACAAACCGAATCAAAGCCACCCGCTTTGACGTCTTCTCGTTCGTTTACTTCGCGCTTCCGGTTAGTTTCTCACAAGCCCGATTAAAAGAAACCGGGGTTGCTTCCAATCAACCTCAAATCGCACCCCCTTCAACGAAATTGCGCTCTGATACCAAGTGTAAAAAAATAAACTAGAAAAATTTTTAGTGTATAAAGGAGACACGAAACAAAGAATAAAATAGATGAAGAAGTTATTGACTTGCACACAAAGTTTTTATTAAAACGTAAGTACTTAAATTGAAAATAAAACTAATGACCCTTGATACCTATTTTATACTAGAAGAAATTGAAACTTACTCAAACTGCTAAAACAATAAAATAAAAGACTTTGACTCCTAATCTAAAACTAAGAATTAATAAAAGACAACTTTCCTATACCAAAACCGATTAACCCGACAACACATACACACTTAGTGCAAGAACAAAGAATGAAGTGATTTGAAGATTATTGATAAGTAAGCAATTGCAAGTGGGCAGAGATTTGATCACTTCCTATATTGACTTTAGTGGTTACAGCTAAATGAAGAGCCCCACCATGTGATACTTCAAGCTCATGTTATGTTTAATGTAACAAAACCGATATTTATTATAGTAGTGTTTCCGCTGAGTTGTTATTATTTTGGTGTGGTTGTACGTGGCTTTCCCATAAATGATCGTTCTGTTCGTTCGGATAAATGTATCATGTATCATGTATCATGTATAATAAAAACTAAACGAAAAGCATAATTCTAATGACTTACTCACCTATCCTTAGTCACTTATCCACATCTTATTCTATTTTTCCCATGTGTTCGCATATGCTTAATCCTTGATGGACAACCAAATGATTAAATATATTGTTGATAATATAACAGAATAAAAATATAGTTTTATATGAAACTTTTAAATGTATGTTGAAAGACTGTGTAGTTGGAAATTATCTATTTTACTTAATGATAAATATTTATTTAATTACTTTACTTAATGAAGAGGAGTTTTCCTATAAGAAAAAAAAACTTTAGGTGTGTTCGTCACACATTTTTTAGGAGCTTCTAACTTCTAACTTTTAGCATTATTCGTATCTAAATGTTAAACCATGTCTATAGATAAAGGACTAGGCTTTTTTTTTTTTTTTTTTTTTTTTTTTTTTTTGTTATCTACAAATTTTTATATAGAAAACATGTAACCTCAAAATATATTTTTGTCATCTCTATCCATGGTTTTTTTTTTCAACGTAAAAGAATTGATGTTATTTATCTTTCTTCTTATTTCTTGCGTTACCTTGTTCTTGGTTATTCAAATAGATGATCGATCCGTTTGAAATATTACCTTAATGTTTAACTTAACGTTCGATCTTGAAGATTAACGACTTATAACATGGTGTAGTATTCGTTTAGCTACAAAGATCATTGTTGTTGATTTGCCAATAATTGGTATTATAGCTTCCACGATGGTTAGTGATTCATCAAAGATTGTTTACCAACCATGTCATCAACAAACTACAATATCACTTTACTTGACAAAAACACAAGATCCTTTTAAGGCAAGTAAAATTGATAAGATGCTTTCATAGTGGTTGAATGACAAAAAAGAGATGCAAGACTTGAAGGGGTCATCACCAATTTATGAACATACTTCTACCGAATGACGTTCTTCAAGATGTTCGAAAGGAAACATGGACAATTAGTCTCTAATTAAAACTAAAAGTCCTACTAATGACAAAAGGCGTGCTCAACAGGTTAAATCCATATTGCATGCTAGCCATAAGAACATATAATACGACTATCAATCAACATACAAAACACTATACTAGTCTAAGCATACAGTGTACTCTAACAATACTATTACCTCTATAATATAGTGAGAAAACTCACCTAAATTAATAAGTCACAACTCCACAAAAGTCTACACAAAGAAACGTCTAGCACGAACCACTTCATACCAAACATAGGCCAAACCCTGGTATATATATTACTCAAATCTATCAAAGTTTAACCAAAAGTCAAATTTATCAAAAAAAAAAGTCAACGGTTAACGGTAAAGGGTTGGATGCGCCCACCTTACACTAGATGCACCACATCCACTAAGCGACAAAATAGTCACGATGAATCCTTAAACGACACGCTTTATTTTTTGTGCAAATACATCTAATCCATTAAGTGCTTAATTATTTATGCAGAAGCTTAAGCTTTCCAAAAACCATCTACTGAGATCTAAGGTAGGGATGTTAACAAGACCAAACGGGGACGAAAATAGCTGCCCCTATCTTTTCCCCCATATTCGTCATTTCCCCCATTTTTCCATCCTTGATTCCGCCCCCGAATTTAAAGACCACCCCTGATCCCACCCCAAAATACCCCCGAAATGGTTCAAAGAGAGTTCAAGCTTAGTTTCTTTTCATCCCATTAATTCAAGAAACAGCCATTTAACATCTTTAAATCCTACAATTTTGCAAACTCCAAGAAAAAAGGTACCATTTGATCAAATTGCTCCAAAACTCTTCTACAAACCAAATTTATGAATGAAATACAAAAAGGTGGAAGCTTTGTTACTTAAAAAGAAAAAGGAAGTGATAGAAAGGTTGGAACTTCACTAGATATTGCTTCCTTGCACCAAATACACCTTCTTATTCTTCTTCAAACTTCTTTCTCATGGCACCAAAAGCTTTAGGAACAAAGGATGGATGCTAGGGCTTCAAAGTAGTGGTTTTTTGGAGAATGGGGTTACCAAATGAGGAAACCCTTGAAGTTAGAGCCATTTAATAAGACCCAAGGCTCAAGACCTAGAGTTTTAAGCCTTTACGACGAATCACCACATCTAACCATAGACGTTCCACACCAAATAAAGAGTGTGCTACATTCAAGAAAAAACCCTGCATATTATAAACTTTTACAATTAATTAATTACAAATAACATACCAGAAAACAAACCTTACATCTTTCATGTGGATGATAACCAACATGTTACAAAACCTCAACTTGCTGATAAAACCACAACTGTCTTTGCTTTTTTATTAAATGAATAAGAGGACATGATGTGAAAAATATTGTATTTGATAATATGGATTATTTTGGAATCAATTGTAAGTAACAAATAATCTCCAAAATATTTTTAGTCCCTATATGTTGGAAATAAAACACATTTATTTTAGAGCTATAATCAATTTGTAAAAGTGACTTTTAGATGTTATGGAAACGTGGAAAACAAAGGATAATAATAGCAAATAAACTTTTTTACTTCTTAAACTAGAGAAATTACAATAACAATGAAGAAAATGTATTGACTTCTACTTGTTTCTCAAGAATATTACTAGTAGTATTTAAATACAAAAGTAATCATTTTAACATATCTAACCCTAGTTATTTTTCAACTTATAGTTTATTTCTTTTTCATTAGAATTGGATTATTATTCTATGATATAACTGATACATTTTCTACATCAAAATACATGATTATGTGCAGTAGAAAACAAATAATAATTCCTACATTTTCATGCAACCTAGAGGATCCATTTTTCATGTTGTTATTGCTACTACTCTAACGCCTTGTTCCCGAGTTCCAATTAAGGAGAGAAATGAGAGGATATGGAGGGAAAGCGAGGGGTGTCGAAAGAAAATCGTGTTCCCGAGTTTCATTAATGGAAGGAAAGTGAGTGGAGGGGAAGGATTTTAGAGTCATATTTTCCTTCCAAATTTTCCTCTCAAATTGGGCGGATTTGGGAAGAAAGTGAGGGGAAGGAAAATTTTAAGTTTATTTTCTTTTTCCTCCTAACTCGGGAACACAAAACTTAAAAATTTTCCTTTCCTTTCCTTTCATTTCCTTCGAACTCGGGAACACAGAATAAAGAATATTTCCTTCACCTCCCTTTCTTTCTATCAAAATTTTCCTTCCATTTCCTTTAATGAATTTACATAAAGACTCAGGAACAAAGCGTAAGTATTAAGAATTACATACCTCTTTAGAAGCAAATGGTCTCCTTGCTTGAGATCTTGTTTTTTTCCACTTTTCTTGGATGAGATGACCCAAACCAGAATCCCTTTAATGGCTCGCACCCAAAAACACCAAAGAGAAAAAATAACAAACCCTTAGGAGAACGGAGGCCAGATCGAAAATTCTAAAAACCCTAGAAGGGTTAAGAACTTCGTCCACCTTAGGAGGGGAGAACGAATTTTGCAAGGGAAGAATAAGCATCTAGGGTTTAATCCTTAGCTCCCTATTTATAGGCTTCAGTTGCTTAGTCCTAAAGCAACTCCAAAACCCTAAAGAATTCTTACCAAATTCTTCCAACCTATCCTTAGGGTTCTGGAATGCTATAGTTAATTAACATTCAACCTCTCTATTTAATTAATTTCAAATGAATTCTAAAGCAGTTTATAACTAATTTTTCAAAGCATGGCATATTCATAAACTATATTCTATGATATTCTTTTTTTTTAATTGCTCAAAAAGGGTTTTAAGTGAAACCCAAAATGACCTTGCTATTATTAAAAATATTACTAGTAGTTAATTATAGTAGACACTATCAAACCTAGCTGTCTTTGACTATTTGGATCACAATCTTTGGTGTATCATATAACAATTTGATCCTTGTTTTTATTGATGTTCACTAATTCGTATTTGATTTTCATCATGTATTTGTTGGGAACATTTTCATTTTTGTTTAGTATTTTATTCTTGTATTTTTAGCTAGTGTTAGATCTATGTTTATTTTGCCATTTTTGGTGTTATGACTATTAAAGATTATTCTATTGAATCTGCTAGTACTCAACGTGATGGTGAGAATTATTCTTTTTAGAGTTATATCATGAAGAACTTTCTGTATGATAAACATATTTGGGGTTATGTTATTGCTACACATATTAAATGTACTTATAAGAAAGCTAATGATTATATAATGCCTATTGACAATAAGGAAACTAATAATTCATAAATTAATACATGGATCGGAAATTATTACTTAATCCATTCGGACCCAATTGGCCAAGTATGATACAACTAAAGAAGTTTGTGATCTTTAGATAGATTGCATATCAGACAATTTTTTCTAAACAATACGAGTTGGAAATTGATGGTTGATCCTTCCAACAAAATTATATAAATTTTCAATACTTATATGTTGTAATGTCTGATTTGTTGGATTAGTTGGCTCTTAAATAACATGTGGAGTTGAAAGCACTCATAGATATATTTCTATAAGGCAACAACAACATTCATTTTGGTTCTACATGACATTATTATATTATTTGAAGGATTATATGGAACAATCCTTCATTGTGTTCCATGTCACACAAATGATTATGTTGTTCATGAACTGATAACATAGGAGACTCATCTCAAATGTCATATCGAAAAAGGGTCTAAATCGACCATGACCCCTACTTGTTGCTCCACAATGATCTCCAGTTACAATCATTCTATACTATCCTATAGTCTATCTTATGATGAATTTTCCTTTTGCAAACAAAAAAGACACTATAAGACATATTTGTAACATTGTGATTTTTCATCTAATTTTTTTTTATATTTTAAATACTTTTTAACCAGAATACGTTAGAGAGAGTCTTCTTTTGAATTTTATGAAAACATCACCAATGTTACTTAAGTATAAAAAATAACCTCTTTCAAAAGTTTAAATTTTATCAAACCAACACCAAACAAGTTATCAAAACAAAAGTAGATGAAATCTCGTCGACAAGTCCAAAGTGGTACCATCAATAAAAGTGTGCTAACTATATATCTACCCAAGAATCCCCTCCATCACCTAGCCATCAAACTATACTACATGTTCCAATGCAAGGCAAACAATAAGAAAAGAAACAAGTGTCGGCATACTCTAAGTGAGCCAATCATAAGTACGATGTTATGGAACACACATATCCCAAATGGGTCAGACAAGCATCGTATAATCATGCATTCAAGCAATCATATAGAATGGAATCAAATGCATTATATAATCAACACAGTAATGCTCAAATAATATTATTCTTCTTTAGAGCTTTTACGTTTAGTTACACTTCATTATTCATCTTTGTAACTAATTATTACTTCATACATCACTATAATATTATAAGATAAAATTAATCTTCAATTTCAAAATTAATAATTACACTCCTTTAATAATAATTGTAATTATTATCAAACACATCCTATTTACAGGTCTATATATTCACTGGTAACCCCCAAGGTAAGTATCATGTTCACTACTAATGTGCCCGACACGACCCAATTCACTAAGTAAGGCACGACTCTCACCCATAAAATTGCCCCCGGTTCACTTTGTTTGCTACTCCGATATTGTATATATGAGTACACACATTGTCGTTAAATATTGGTATAAGCGGTGCAAATTCCATCATGTTACACCTCACAAATCCCATGTGATGTTTGCATCGACTTTCCTCACAGAGTCACCATCGCTCCAGTTCACCTATCTTTAAGTGAACTATGTGTCGGATTGGTCATCTAGAATAACCATTCAACTGGCGTTCCTCGTAGAGCCAACATTAACTGAATTTCTTCATAGAGTCAATCCTAACCGACTATCCTCTTTGATTCGATACTACTTCGCTATCCTCGTAGAGCTAATAGCTATCGGATTTCCTTATAGAGCCAACCCTAGTTGGATTTCCCCGTGGAGACAACCCTAATAGGCTTTCGTCTTGGAGCCAATTGTTAGAATTTTGGGTGTAGAAAGACTTCGAAATTCTAAGAATCGTGTTAAACAAGTTCAGATTAAAGTATTTGGGTGGTACTCCTTATTTTTAATCGGATAAGACTTAGAAAAGTGAGAAAAAGAAGAGAAAATGTTCAAGATGTTATGAAGAAGAAGTGTACCAACCACAGATTTCGAATATGATCATATAATCAAAATAACCTTTCTGCCTTAAAACTACTAGATGACAGTTTTATGTCCTAAACTGTCCAAAACATCATAAACTAACTTAAGTCCGAGTCTAGAATATGGATCACAAAACCGGGTACATTTACCAAAAATCTAGATTTCGACCCCAGCCAGGGGCTCTGCCCCTTGGACCCCGCTCCTAGGGGCACTGCCCCTGGACCCTCTTTGGTTCAGGGTCTTTGCCCCTAAATAGAAATATACTTTCAACAAAGACAAAATTAAACAAATGTGCACTCCGCACCATATCGATTTGTTCAATAATTGTCAAATTGACATTGATCAACAAATTAACCCCATTATACTTAAATAACATTAGTGATATAAAATCACCAACAAACCTCCCTCATTTAAGTGTAATCTAACATTAAAATCATAACAACAACAAACTGATGCATAAATTAAATATCGTGACGATTGAATTTCACATTAGTATATTACTCATTCCAAATATTCCAATATCAGGGTATCATTAAGGATTGAACCTTTTCTATTCTAAGTGAATACATGAAGATAATATACACAACAGTTTACATTATCAACGTTCTAACTTGACACTATATTTTACTAGCTTGTGTCCTATCCTTCAATAAGCATATCAAAGTCAAGTCCTAACTTCTTAAAGCAGCTAAACTTCATGCTTATATATGTAGACCTTTTATTCTTGCACCTGCAAATGCAATTTTTCAAAAGAACTATTAAGAGTATAAATTCAACCTCCTTAACTTGCTGTATTGAACACATACCTTAGGATGGTGATAATAATATGTTCTAATCTTCAAATATCAAGCTTTCCACACTGAATTCAACATCTAATATTACATTAGATGGGAATTGGGTATCTCAATATAAAAGATTTTAAGTGGACTTTAAACCTATCCCTACAGTCGCCTTGTGCACGAGATCTCTTACTACCCTTCGGTTAGATGATCGGCTAAATTCAACTGAGTTCTTACAAACTCCACAGATGTCACACCAGTCATGATGAGCTCACGAATCTTGCTATGTCTAACACCTTAATGTCTAGAATTTCCATTATACACTTGACTATAAGCCTTAGCTAGGGTTGCAGCACTATCACATCTGATAGAAATGGTAGATATTAGTTTGGGCCATAATGGAATTTCATAAATCAAATTCCTTAGCCACTCAGCTTCTTTACCAGCAGCAGACAATGCAGCAAACTCAGACTCCATGGTTGAGCTAGTAATACAATTTTGTTTCTTATATCCCCAAGAAACAACACCTCCTCCAAGAAGAAACACCCAACCACTTGTAGAGGAGTGATCCTCTAAGTTGTTAATCCATATGGCATCTAAATAACCTTCTACTGTATGTACTAACTCTTCCCACATCATAAGCTATAACAGGCCTAGTAGTAATCATGTCATACATTAGACAACCAATAGCCCTTTAGTATTCAAGTTAAGACACTGGAGATCCTTTATTAGGTAGAAGCTTAAGCCTAGGATCTATAGGAGTGCTAACAGGAGAACAATTGTCAAAGTTAAACTTTTTCAATATCTTCTCAATATAATGAGATTGAGAAATTGAAATCCTATTATTCCTTTTCTAATTCTTATACCAGGAATTACCTCAGTCTCCCCCGTGTTTTGCATATCAAAACTAGATGGTAAGAATTTCTTGGTTTTATCAACTTCACTTTTATTAGTACCAAAAATTAACATATCATCAACATACAAACAAATTATAATCCATTTACCAAAAGAATCAAATTTGCTTTATATACATTTGTCAGCTTGCTTTAATGCAAAACCATTATACAAAATCACATCATCAAACTTTTCATTCCATTGTTTTGGTACTTGTTTCAAACCATATAATACTTTCTTTAACTTGCACACCTTATGTTCATTACTAGTTATAACAAATCCTTCAGGTTGTTTCATGTAAATTTCCTCATCTAAGTCACTTTTCAAGAATACAGTTTTCACATCTATTTGGTGAATCACAAGATTATGTATAGCTGCAAGAGCTAACAATAATTTAATAGTGGAAATTCTATCAACATGAGCATAAGTATCATAGAATTCAATGTATTCCTTTTTCCTAAAGCCTTGGAAAACCAATCTGGATTTATACTTATCAATTGTCCCATCCACCTTCATTTTCCTTTTGAGGATCCACTTACTTCCCAATGCCTTGAAACCAAGAGGTAAATCTAATAATACCCAAGTATTGTTATGCATGATAGAATCAATCTCATCCTGAATTGCTTCTTTCCAAAAATGAACATAACTAGATTCCATAACTTCACTAAAAGTATTTGGATCCTCCTCAATATTAAAACAATATTGATGTTGACATATAGTCTCATTTATTGTTCCTTCAACTAGATAAAGTTGAAAATCAGATCGAAAAGACTTAGCTTTTCTAGCTATTGTGCTTTTCCTAGGTTCATGTACAGAAGTTGTACCACCAGAAACATCCTTAGCTTGATTAGTACTCTTTCTAGAAGATTGATGAATCATGTCCCTTGGTCTAGGTATAGATGTAAATCTTTCTTCATCAAAGATAGCATCTCTTGACTCTATCATAGTATTTACAGACACAAAGTCATTAGATTCTAAAACATAGAATCTATAAGCTTTGGAATGCTCAACATTTCTAATAAATATAAAATTTACACCTCACTCAACCAATATTTTCCTTTTAGGTTCATTGTGCCTTACAACTGCTCTACAACCCTAAACTTTAAGATAACTCAAATTTCGTACCTTTTTACACCAAAGTTCATAAGGAGTATTCTTACTCCTTTTATTTGGAGTTCTATTGAAGATGTAACATGAAGTTAACATTGTATAACCCCAAAACCCTTCACTTAATCCAGAATAGGATAACATAGAATTAACCATTTCTTTCAAAGTCCTATTCTTCCTTTCAGTCACACCATTTTGTTGTGGTCTATAAGGAGATGTGGTTTGATGTATTATTCTGGTTGACTCAAAATAAACTGAATCATAATACTCACCACCTCTATCAGTACACAAGACTTTAATTAATTCATTTTTATGAAGCTCAACTTGTTTATAAATTTTAAATTTATCAAGTGCTTCATCCTTAGAATATAGCAAATAAACATAACAATATCTAGATGAATCATCAATAAAAGTAACAACATAATTTTTGTTTCCAAGGGAAGGTGTTGCATCTGTAGAGGTTATTATGTTGCATTATTGGGCCTTTTGTTTGCTTTTTTTGTAAGCAGGTTGGGTCTGTCCACCCGTCTTTTATTTCTAGGGTTATAGTATTTAAGGTGCATGCATGCATCATATTTTGGTGACTTTGATATTATTCTTTTAACCCTAATCACGCCTCTACAGTAAATATTCTCAATCGAGTTATTCTGAGGCTGTGACATTTGAATCATTCAGCCTATTTTGATTCACTATCATGTTCCTGATTTAAACTATTTTGAATCTTGTTGATCTTTTAAGGATTATTATCCTAACAATATGGAAATCACATAAATCACTATGTATAAGATCCAACCCCTTGCTTTAACAACATCTTTGAAAGTTTGTATAGTGATTTTAGTTAGCATGCATGTTTTATATTTTCCATTATTTTGCATATCAAAAGCACGAATTAAACTCATTTTAGACATGTCTTTTATTGTCTTGTAATGAATGTGTCCTAGTCTAGCATGCCATAATTCAGATTTATTAAAATTATTGCTAGTACTAGTAGAAGCCATGCAAATAGAATTATCAATAAAAGGATAATTAATATTAAGCCTAATCATTCCACTGTATACATATCCAAATCCCATAAAAGAACCATGTCTTGACAAGATATACTTGTCATTTTCTAATACTTTTTTGTAACCATAATTATTTAAAACAATTTCAGACAAAAAATTCTTTCAAATCCCCGGTACATATAAAACATTATTTAGACACAAGCACTTTCTAGAAGTAAAGCAAAGTAAAACAAATCCAAAAACCTTGATTGGCTCAATTGCAACATTTCCCATTTTCACCACAGATCCATGTTCAATTGGTTGACATTCCTTGAACCAACGAAGATATTTACATATATGGCTTGTTGCTCCCGAATCAACCCACCAAGCAACATCATCATCTTGCACATAAAATGCTTTAGAAATCATAGAAATATAATTTTGAACATATTTAGAATTTTGCATGGAAACATAAATCTGACCTTGTTGCTTTTTAGGATCCTTGGATCCACTTGGTCCAACACCATCATTGTTCACTTTAAAGGAAAGGATGACAAGTCAATGATCACAGCCACATAAATGGTTTCATCCATTTTCAGATTGTGTTGAGAAAACTGTCCCAGGATCCTTAACATTTCATGGAATTGTTTGATAACAGACCTGGAGTAAATCATCTTGTAACCCATAAAGTTACTAACAAGAATCTTCTTGCTAGAAGTATCTTCAGCCATGTATTTGGATTCAAGAGAATCCCAGTTCTTATATAGATTTGAAATTTTGATAGATATCAAAAAGAGAGTCACACATATCATTGAGAATATGAACACGACTTATGTAATCATCATTTTCCCAATTTGATCTCCTTATTTTTCCCTCCAAAGGTTCATCTACAACAGATTCTTGTAAGATTGGCATGGTGTACTCACAACATACATCACTTTCAAAGTGGTATAGAGAAAGTGCATCTTCTTCTGCCATCTACGAAAATCTTGCCCTTCAAATTTGTTCAATTTGTCAAACTTGCTTGTCCTATCCTTCACAGAATCACCACTTGCCATGATCACGAAGTACTTTAATCTTTGTTAGAATTTTGGGTGTATAAAGGCTTAGAAATTCTGAGAATCGTGTTAAACACTTTCAGGTTAAAGTATTTGGGTGGTACTCCCAATCTTTAATCGGATAAGACTCAGAAAATTGAAAAAAAGAAGAGAGAATGTTCAAGATGTTATGAAGAAGAAGTGTACCAACCATAGATTTTGAATATGATCATTTAACCAGAAAACCTTCCTGTCTTAAAATTGCCACATGATAGTTTTATGTCCTAAAACTATCCAAAATGTCATAAAACAACTTAAATCCGAGTCTAGAATATCGATCGCAAAACCTGATACATTTACAAAAAATCTGGATTTTGACCCCAACCAGGGGCTCTGCCCCTTGAACCCAGCTAGGGGTTGCCGCCCCTTGGACCCCGCTCCCATGTGCGTTGCCTCTGGACCCCTTTCAGTTCATGTGCTTCATCCCTAAATAGTAGTATACTTTCAACAAAGACAAAATTAAACAAATATGCACTCCGCACCATACCGATTTGTTCAATAATTGTCAAAGTGACATTGATCAACAAATAACCCCATTACACTTAAATAACATTAGTGATATAAAATCACCAACACCAACACCACCCTTTTCCCTCTAAGTGTATTCCTTATTTTGATTAACATGTTATTAATTCTTCATTACCGGGTTACAAAACATCCTTCTTCATTCTTCCTAAGTAATCATGATCTTTTATTAAGTGTTACTTTAAGGCATAGTACTTCAAAGTTCCTCACTATGTAAGCATGAAAGGGTGTCATACCATGTTAAAGAATTTTCATCTTAGCATGCATACATCACATATAATCAACACAAAATACTCTTTCTATCATGGACCAAACGCGCCTCTGACATCAAAAATAAGAATCTAGCATATATGCATCCTAAATTCTCATACACATTAAGGAATTCAACAGTATCAATAAAAAATCATACACAATAGGGGTACATGATACTTATATAACCTAGGTTCATTCCAATTCATCTAAGATATGGAATTCTCTAACAAAGTA
Source organism: Lactuca saligna (assembly GCF_052625555.1). Taxonomy (NCBI): domain Eukaryota; kingdom Viridiplantae; phylum Streptophyta; class Magnoliopsida; order Asterales; family Asteraceae; genus Lactuca; species Lactuca saligna. The sequence continues at coordinate 222,228,364 of NC_136421.1, read as the reverse complement.
CCTAAATTCCACAAAGATTAACTCACCTTTGTCAAAAAGCGCCATTTCTACACTTTAAATCTTGTAAGTACCCGAGGTATCAAGGTCTCCCCTAATACAACACAACAATTATATTACTATATTCTTTTCAACTTTAAAAATGTTTATTCTACATCCCAAATATATAGAGAATTTACTAGACTAAAGTTCCAAAATTTTACCCAAAATAGCATCCTATTCAAGGACATTTTAACACAACCAAATCCTGAAATGTTACAAAATTTTTATATATATTCTATTATGTTAGACTTTTACCTTTCCATGGAATACTTTTAAAGGTGGATATGATTTTTCTATAATTTTCTATGGATTACAAAGCTTCATATTAATGTAGGTACTTTCAGACGAGTCTGTGAAAATGACGATTTTCATCTTGGTTAGGATCAACATCAGGTCAAGGGAAAAATCAGGGACATACTAACCTCAAAATCTGAACTTTTCGAATTTACGGATTCTAAATCCGACTCCTAATGATTTTTATATAATTTTTAGAAAATAGGGACAGAATAGGTATTTTCATACAATTTCCCAACTATTACTTTTAAGGGTTAACTAACATCATAATCCATTAAGCCATAACAAAAATGACTCCTAAGCTGGAAATTAAGCTCTTAATAGCTGCAAAAACTCGTTGAGTCAAAGGAAAATTCCAACTTCAAACCATGACTCAAAGTACAATGCTTTTAAGGGAAAAACAAAGTATGATACTAATAAGAGAAAATAAATTTACAGTTTGGGTTTTATCCACCATTAAGCCATAGAAAAAGACATATTTAGATGGAACTTGGGTAAACTTTTAGGCATGATATGGGTGGCTTTCAAGGTTATATAGTCATGTATTTCATTTACTTTTTAACTCAACTCTTTTCTTCATAACTTCTTATCAAATATCACTTTTACCTCTTTTAGCATCCTAGTATTGTTCTAATGATCTTCATATCATGTAATCTTTAGGGTTATGTTTATCTACTAAATTACAGCCAACAATAACCATTTTACATCATCATAATGATTTTTAGGAATTTGATATCCCAATATTAAAGGAGCATAAATATTTCGAGATGACATTAAGGTTTTACATGGGTTACATGGCTAAATTACAACACCAAAAACACATACGCCAATCTAGCAAACATATTTATGAATCAATCAAGATTTAACAAGTTGAAAAACACCAATAAACATACACCATAAGATGGAAATCAACCAAAACCACAACCAGTCTTCATGTCTGTGTTGTGGTGCTCTTTTGGTGATCATAGGGGCTGCCGGCGGTGGTTTAAGGTTTGTCTAGGGTTCCAAATATAGCTAGGGTCTTTAGGATAAAGATAGGGTACCTGTAATGGGAATGAACAAAGAAAATATCATGTGCACGACCCTCTTTTCTTCTCCTTCATTGTTCTCGTCGTTCCCCCTCTCACATTCGTCTTTTTTTCCTCTATGATGTAATAGTCACAGACCTAATAAAGAGTTCAGGGAGACTTTATAATAGACAGAAGGGAAGAAAGAAATGAACGGACTAATCAATTCTCGTCGATCCCATGAGCATGAGTGTTTTTTATTTTTTTATTTTATTTTATTTATTTATTTATTTATTTTTGCTAAATGGTCCCTCTATATTCGGTCTTGTGCACTCTCTACCCCAATCCTAATTATCTTCGCATTCCAAGTTTCTTTTATTCACATTCCATCCCCTAATCTATATTTATGCCTTGTATGACTAGAAATTACCATAAATCAATTAAATTAACTTACATTTCTCTTAAACATTGAATAATTCTTTTAGATATTAAAATTTACTATTTTTATTTAATTTATTCAATTTGAACATCATAAAGCTAAAATCATTCGCAACAGTAATTATTCAAGTAATTGAAAGCTAATGTCGTTTAACATAAGAATATTTTGGTAGTTACAACATTGTTCACTACTAGTTAACATATGAAAACAACAACAATCAGTTCTACAACTAAACAACACATCTAGACCATTTCAGATGCATCCTTCTAACCTTACTTCATAAGCATCTTATCCACAACCGTTTAATACTACTAAGGCACCTTTATTAGAGACTAATATTAATACACAATCACTATCTTCTTTGAATTCGTATGTTTTTAGCCGTTAAGACAATTTCTTACTTTTAATCCTACTAACATGTTAACATCAGTCTCATTCAAATGTGTCTTCATCTAGTACATAAGGTATTCCTTCTTTGTCATGTATCTTCTATTTTGATCCATATCATCATATATCACCTTTTTTTTTTTTTTTTTTTTTCATTTTTCCATTTGTTTCATGTTTCACCTATTTCGGTTATGTCTGCTAGTGGTACATATATTCCAATAAAAGGTATTGATTATGTTGTACTCCTCACATATTGCTCACTAGTGTCTCTTATATTACGAAATTGCTTTTAGCTCTTGTTTTAGTTAGTCAATTGTGTAAATAAAGGTATTGAGTTTTCTTTTCAGATTCTCTTTGTTGTGTAGACGACCCCTAATTGCTAAAGGTGATTAGGATCGATTGTAGGCTAGGGGAGCTCTATGTCATGGATGAAATAAAAATATAAGTTGTTGTTGCTTCTAATATTAATTTGTATTCTTTTCATTTGAGTTGTTTGTCTTCTAATTTTTATTTGTGACGTTCTCATTTAGGACATGTCTCAGCTGCACATTTCCAGTTCTTAGCCTTTATTCACTTTATGTCCTTTGAACACGTATGATATTTCTGATTGTAGTGATTGTAAATTGAGATTTCTTTCCTCATTTTGATCATATGCATTATGATGTGTGGAGACCATACAATGTCTTCAAAAACAAGACCTGCATATTATGACTCATTTATGATAATTACATTCATTATACTTGGATTTATCTAAGGAAATACAAGTTTGATTTTTCATAATTTTCAGTGTTAGAGATATTTTTTTTTTTAAAATATCTCGTTGTCATAAAATATTTTTGATGCGACTTAAAAGGGACGATGGGATAATGTTGGCAACCATAACAAACAAGTTCACAAGTATTAAACACAAATAAATTACCCAAATGCATGCCAAACAAAAAAAGAAAAAGAAAATGCTACTATAAAAGGAAAATTGGCTAGGTGGAGGTATGTATGATGATGGATACCCTTTGATGCTCTTGAACAACTCATTGTCTAATTCTAAACTGCACCATATTGCTAGGATATAAATCTTTTGTGTAAAAGTTGAGTAGCTAAAATATTTAAAAATAAAATAAATGAATAAATAAGAAAAGAAGGAAGAAAGATAAAACTAAACTAATATAATCATCATACAACGGATCATTAATTCATGAAAAAAAAAAAAAAAAAACTACACCATATTGCTAGGATATAAGTCTTTTTTGTGAAAGTTAAGTAGTTAAAATCTTTAAAAATAAATAAATAAATAAATAAGAAAGAAAGATAAAACGAAACTAATATAATTATTATATAATTGATCATTAATTCATAAAAACATGAACTTCATGACATCTATTATAAAAAGCCACATCATTTAAAACATGTCATAACCTAAATAGTTAATGTTACAAAATCTCTTAATTTTTTTCAGAAACCTTGTCTACACACATAGCGTGACTTATAGAGGTTGACTGGCTGTAACGCCTTATAGGCATTAAGGTTGCATTCTCTTGACAGATAGAGAAAGAAAAGAAATATGATGCATTCCAACTCGGAACTCCTAAACTCCTTCATCATAACTCCAAATACCTAACCACTAACATGGAAATCATTTGTAAGTTCCTTCATTTCCACCGACTCTTTCAAAAAAAACATTAAATCATTTTGTGTACTGTAAGGATAAATCAACTTTAATATAACATATAATACTATTAATACTACAATTAAACTATATATATATATATATATATATATATATATATATATATATATATATATATATATATATATATATATATATATATATATATATATATATATATATATATCCGGTAAGAAATTTTTTTTGGTAGGAAGGTAAGAAGTTTTTTTTTCTACATATTTTTTTGACGAACAAAATAAATGAATCACTAGATGATTCATTTGTAAGATGATTCACAAGAAAAAATTCCCAAAAAAACATCTTTATGATTCATTTTTAAGTAAATTAAGAAAAAATTGATTTTTATGACAATTTTAGTGAATAACAACAAAATCATTGTATAAATGAATCATCGAGATGTTTTTTTGAGAATTTTTTCTCGTGAATCATCTTAAAAATGAATCATCTAATGATTCATTTTGTTTGTTCGCGAAAAAAATATGTAGAAAAAAAACTTCTTACCTTCCTACCAAAAATTTCCTTCTTATTTGATCTTGACTCTCTCTCTCTCTCTCTCTATATATATATATATATATATATATATATATATATATATATATATAGAGAGAGAGAGAGAGAGAGAGTGCTAGATTTAGTTATTCAAAGTAATTATTGTGTTATTGTATGCATAAATATGGGCAAATCAAAATTAAATAAAAAATTTAATAATTAAATAAATAAATAAGGGTAATTTAGTAATTTGTTTAGTAACTTCCAAAAATAATCACTATAATCATGGTATTACCATTGACTTTTAACCTAAATAAATCAGTGTGTCTTCCTCAATCTCCTACCCGATAAAGCCCTAGCATCCTAGAGGTTATCGACGCTTTCATAGCGTGTTCGGAAACCCCTCACTGATCGTCCATGAGTTCTAATCGAAAATTCGGAGTTGCAGCCTTTATCTAATCGAGAGTTAAGGAACAACCTAATGTAGTCACAAAGGAAAGCACCAAGACAGCGGTGTGGCTCTGGGGCTGCTGTGTCGTGAGAGAGAAGCAACCTACATACCCGGCGTATCTCGATGATTCGTTTTTCCACCTCCCACAAGCTCCTCCAAAAAAAAGTCTTCTTCTCTGATTCGTTTCCCCTCTGAACCCTTGCACTTCCTTCCACAACTTCTAATCTCCCCCAAGCTTCTCTAAACCAAACAGTGAATGAAGGTCCATCCTTTGATTTCGGATTTGAGGTATGCTACACTTGCTGCAATTTGTTGGTGTGACAACGACCCAACATCTAGACTTTATTTTTAGATTTGAAATATCCACTTCTCACATTTTTTTTGGTTTCAGTTGTGGGATTTTTCAGTGTATGATATCTTAAATCAGATTTGAAGTATCCACTTCTTAGATTCTCCGATTTACATTGTTTTCATGTTGTTTCTCTGACCAAGGTGTAATATTTTGGGTGAATTGGGAATTTGTTCTGATTGTCTAATTTTTATAGGAAATTGAAAGTTGTTTTGATGCACACTAAGCGCTCGCTAAATTGCTTCAACTGAATGATATTTCTTCTTTTTTTATCTGAAAACTCCATAAATATTTTCAGTGTTATTGTTGTTATTTTTTTGTTGCATATCTCTTATCAGTTTTTTCGAACAATGGAAGCCAATAGCCTACAAGTGGAGTTTTTAACACCCTCATCAACTCCAACAATGTAGGAACATTTGATGCTTCTTAAATAATTTATGAATTTTGTTAATCTTAAGCCAAATGCAATTATGAGTTCTATCAATTACATATTAGATATTGAACCTTAAGATCAATTTGTTTTGAATTATGTGTTTGTGTTATTCATCTTTTTTTTTTTAGATAAAGAGAATACCAAATTACTAATTTTTATAATATTCGTTTATAATATTCTATCAGAAAAGAATGTTTTTTATGATAATCATGAACATATTCTATTAGAATGTCCGAATTAATATAATTATTGGTAAATGAATTCCAATTCTATCAGAATGGAATCACGGATTCCAATTATGTTGGAATCGAATATGGATTTTTTCTCACTAATTTATTCATTGGATTTGTTTCCACAGAAGCTAATTCTTGAAGAACGGACCACGAAATTTGAACAACACCTCTTAGCAACACTATTTATTTAGAATGTATTAGTGTCTTTGTTAGATTTTGATATTTTTTTTCAAATTTGAAAGTTTTTTTAGTTTTATTTTTAACAAAAAACATAATTCTTATCAATTGTTACATGTATTCTATAGAATTAATAGAATTTCTGTTTTAATTCTTAAATTGATGGTTCGAAAATTTTGTTATTCTACAAAAAAAAAAAAAAAACTTAAGTCATGATCAAGAAATATGTTCAAGAATATTTTTATTATTTTATGGTTCAAGAATATTTTTACTTTTGAACACACTCAAACATATTCTGTCAGAATGTCCGAATTAAAAATCTTATAATTCGTAAAATCGGATTTTTAAAATTAATAGAATCTATGATACCTTAAAATATGCACATTTCATTTATTAAATCTATATTAATTGACTAAAATACCCTTCTAGTTAAATTAGATGATATTTTCAATTATATTTAATTAAATAATATATATTAATCACTTTCTTAAAATAAGTAAAATGATTGACCCACATTTATGCATACAATCATACAATAATTAGTTAGAATATAATAACCTAAGCCTATATATATATATATATATATATATATATATATATATATATATATATATATATATATATATATATATATATATATATATATATTTAATGGTGTAAATTTGTTGTATACTTTCCTAAATTTATGTATATAACCTAAAGTGCTCAAATACTAAACACCAATTTAATTTTATTAAGATATTAAAAATAAATTTATTTGTATTTAATAGATATAAATCTATTTATTTCATATAAAATCACAAAATAAACATTTGTATATCTTCGTAAATGTTTTGTATCTTTATAAATAATATGTATAAATCAGTATTTTTATAAATACGTTTTTTATACATAAACACGTTCGTTATACCTTTTTATATATATATATATATATATATATATATATATATATATATATATATATATATATATATATATATATATATATATATATATATATATATATATATATATATATATATGAAGCTAATATTTTTTCTTGAATGTCATGTATTTGAAACTCCCATAAAAGTTTGCCAACACCTCATGCATTTGAAATCCCGATACTCTTTCACCTTCAAATTAATTAATCACACATAATCCCATTCTAAGAAAATCACACTCTATAAGTTCAACACCTCATGCATTTGAAACCCCCACACTCTTTCACCTTCGTTATATATGTAGTTATATTAGTATATTTTTCTTACAAAAGTCGTCATTTGGTTAAAGATATTGTGATTCAAAAGTTTTCATATAGTTGAAGTATTCACGATCCAAATATGATGATTTGAAGAAATGGGTTATGTCGTATCGATGCTAATTGTAATATGATTTTTTCTTTCAACCAAAACAAATGAAGCTTTTCTTTTCTTTCTTTATATTCAATTTCTCATTTGATCTTTATATGTGATTTGTATGTATTACTCAATCTTGAATATGACTCTCCAAACATCAATGTTTTTCTTGGAATATCTTTCTCATTCTTCTTTTTCAAGAAAAACGTTTTGATTGCAGGTTAGTGGACAAATTGGCATCGAGTTTCTATGGTTGAATGGTGTTAAATAAATAAAGAAGATTCAGAAAACGGATATATGTTTTTTTTGTTTAAGCAAAGTAAAGGAATGTTAGTTTTTTCTTTTGATTTAAACATATATTTATGTAACATTTTTATTTATATATTCAACCACCCAATGTTCTTATTTATTTGATTGTAGTTTTTCTATTTTGATTATGTTTATTTTCTATTATTTTTTTGTTGGGTTATCCTATACAATATGTTTACAAGACAATATTTAAAAGATAACCTATTTTAACATTTGATATGTAATTATGATAACTTATCATAATACGTTCTTCACATGAAAATAATTTATCTATATTACTACGACAAGAATTACATACGAAATTTACAAAAATATATATTATATGTGATTTGTTTAACATATATATGCACCTATGCATGTTATAAATTTATAATTAAATATCTTTATGTTTAATAATTAAAGGGATTAAAATAATACATCAAAACCAATTATTAAGACAAATATAATAATAATAATAATAATAATAATAATAATAATGATAATAATAATAATAATAATAATAATAATAATAATAATAATAATAATAATAATAAATACACATTTCCAAGTACCGTATTCATTTGAAACTCACACTACAATTCAAGAGTTTTCTAATTTATGTATATTTATTAATTACAACTCAAGAGTTTTTTAATTTATGATTATTAATCACTAAGAACTATTTATTTTCCTTTCTTTTATAAGTTGTAAAGCTTTGCTCATTAAAAACATTAATGTATTTGAAGAGATTTGTGATTTAAATATGAAAGTTAATATAAATGTTATAATAAATGTTTTAGTGTTTTTAAGTTATCAAAAATTGTAGTGTTTATTTCTCATATTTTTATTATTCGTTATATATATATATATATATATATATATATATATATATATATATATATATATATATATATATATATATATATATATATTAATACAAATGTTACAATAGATGTTTTTGTATTTTTATGTTACCAAAAGTTGTAGTTCATATTTTTGTTCATACATTTTGTTACCCGTTATATATAGATTATCATATGTTTGATATAAAATTTACACAATTTAAACGGTTTATAAAATTATCAAATAATTGTATATATCACAATGACTTACAATTTAAAACTATAATATTCATACTATATTATAAATGAAATATTTTTTTTCTCTTTCACCACATTAATTTAAAACTCCAAACTTTTCATATTTCCATACAATATATTTAATTTATTAACTTAAATATGCTTTTAGTTGTAAACATTATCATAAATGGAGGAATTTGTGACTTATCTGTAAGATATACTTAATTTGTTAACTTCAATATATAGTTAAATAAATAACCTACATTGATATATCAAATAAGCTTACAATTTTAGTGTAAAATTTAAAACTTAAAATAAAATATCAAATAATGTTTAAAAATATTCAATATATATTTTTTAACATAGTTAAAATGAAAACATTAAATATAATAATAATAATAAAAGAACCTAAATTAATAAATCGAATTAACTAAAAGATGTTTGAAAACTATATTCTAACAATATATTATTAACATGTACCGTGCAACGCGCGAGAATTCATCTAATATATATATATATATATATATATATATATATATATATATATGTATATATATATGAGAGAGAGAGAGAGAAATAGAGTGAGAGACGTAAGTTGAATGAAGAGAATAAAAAAGATTGAGAATGTAAGAATAATTCTCAGTCAGACATTTATTTTTACCGTAAAACGCTTCGGTGTACCGGGCTGATGGATGTTGACTAATATTCATATATAAATATAAATATATATGTATTCATATATGTAAACACCACCTCCCTTCACCACTAACCACCACCACCACCATCACTACCAACATCTATCGCCACCACCACCACCTCCACATCCAACCTCCAACAATAATTGCTACTTCCACCACCACTCATTGTCGCCGTATTCATATATGAATAATCACTTCCATTATAGTTATTAATATATGAATATATGTATTCATATATGAATATACATATTCATATATGTATATGATCTGTTCGGCGAGGTATGCTGAGCACTTAAGCGGCAAATTCGAAATGAGTGCCTCAGATTCATTCCTTCGTTCTTAGCTTTTATTATTATTTTTTTCAATTGAACACTCCCATATATATATATATATATATATATATATATATATATATATATATATATATATATATATATATATATATATATATATATATATATATATATAGAGAGAGAGAGAGAGAGAGAGAGAGAGAGAGATAATTACGCTATTCTATTCTAACTAATTACTGTGTGGATGTAGGAATAATTGTGGGCCAATCATTTTACTTAATTTAAGAAAGTGATTAATACATATTGTTAAATTAAATTTAATTGAACAATATCTTCTAATTTAATTAGAATGACATTTTAGTCAATTAATATAGATTTAATAAAGGAAAATTGCATATTTTAAGGGATCACAGACTTTATTAATTTTAAAAATCTGATTTTACGAATTGCAATTCTTTTAATTCGAAAATTTTGATAGAATACAGGTAAACAAATTTTTAATCATGAATTTAAAAACTTCTTGTAGAATAACAAATTCTTGAACCATCAATTGAATAAAAACAAAAATTACATTAATTCTTATAGAATACGGGTAATAATTGCTAAAAATTACATTTATTATTAAAAGAATAAAACTAAAAACACTTTCAAATCAGGAAAGAATACATCAAAATCTAACAAAGACACTAATACATTCCAAAAGAATAATGTTGCTAAGAATCACTTTCAATTTTGTAGTCCGTCTTCAAGCATCGACTTCTGTGAAAACAAAACCAAATTGTAGTTTAGAATCCTATAATGCATTAGCAAATGAAAAATAAAAAACTAAATTCCTTTGGAAAAATATGCGGACTTGTGAATTGCACCAAAACCAATAACCAATAATTGTAAAACATGCGTAAATCTGTGAGAATATATATATATATATATATATATATATATATATATATATATATATATATATATATATATATATATATATATATATATATATATATATATATATTCCATTCCAACGGAACTAGAATTCGTGATTCCATTCTAGTAGAATTGGAATTCAAGATTCAATTACCGTATGCATTTTGTTGGAATTAACTCATAAGTTTTACTTAACATGATCAATATGTGAAAAAGAAACAAAAAAAAATCAAATCCCTAGCTTTCAACATGCAATTAGCAAGTAAAAAAAATTGGATTCTGGTGTGCAAAGAATCCTGCAAACATTTCCAAATTAAACAGATTAAAATAAAAAATCAAATCAATCTATTTCGATATGTCTTTCTAGGAACCCACACAATGGATAGTCTTGCACAACATTCAGTTCTGTCCAAAATCCTAATAGAAGATATACTGCTAGATTATCTTAAAACTACAAGCTTTATTGGATCTATGTGAGCTATGGCTTTACGTGATAGCTGTTGTGTAACATTCAAACCAAACCCCATTTTCTGCGTCGTTCAAAAGCACGATCATAATCATCAAATTGATTTCAACAGTAATAAAGAAGCAATGGTAGCCAACTCCAACAGGGGTCGATTTGTTGAGCCCTAGATTTCCATGATAGGTTAATTGAAGAAGGAGAAAAAGAATAAGGATATAGGAGATGACGGGTTAATTGAAGAAGGAGAAAAAGAATAAGGATATAGGAGATGATAGGGTTGGGATGTTGAAGAAAAAGGTTGAGGAATGGCTAATGGAAGACCGACAATGGAGGAATCTACAGGAGCCATGAATGATGCCTCCGATTGAGTTTTGTTTAAGGCTTCCAGCTCATATATAGTATTACGTTTAAAGCAGAAGATAGAATTTATATAGATAAATTATTTACCCTTTTATTATCAATTGAATCACCAAATATGACTAATAATAGAATATTTAGTGAAGCTAATTTTCAACCAATAATAACTACTCCGTTAATAAAAAGAAATCCAATTATAGAACCTCAATTTCAACTATAATAGGTATATCCTCCATCTCAGAATGTCAACCTTCAACATCTACTGAAAATCAAAACGAAAAATTAGAAGATATTAAAGAAATGATTAGATCATTAAGTTTAAGAATATGACAAAATCAACTAGTAATTCCTTAAAATATTTTAAAACACTTCAAGGCCCATTTCAAAATACAAAACCATGCATACCAGATAAAGAAGTGATTATAGAAATACTGCAAAATTTACCACGAGGAACAATATATAATATTGGTCTTAGTTCTGAAGAAGATAAACCAATAGTAGATAAATTAAATATAATTAGACAAAAATTAAATAATATTATAGAAATATAAAGTTTACTTGTATTAAAACAAATTCCTGAATTATTACAAAATCTAACTCAACAGAAAATATTACATGAAAATATTTAAAAATAAAACTATTAAAGAAGAACCACTTAATGAAAAACCACCACTTAAAGAAAACTCATTTACTATTAAACGACCTTTCACATGGTAAAAATAAATAAAATTATGAGCAATAAAATTCAAGTATATTGTAATTTCAATAATAAATATAAAGTTAATTTACTTAAAAAATTATGGAAAGATTTAGAAAATTCCATAAAACATTTAAAAGAAAAAGAATCTGAAGTACACAAATTAATTTATGAAAACAGTAAGTATACTGCATATCAATTAATTAAAATTAGAAGATTAAGAACTCAAATTAATCATTTTAAAATAGTAATAAAAAATATTAACAATTCAATTAATTTTCCTTCAGACGGTTTAATAATTTGTTAAAGTGAATTCAAAAATACAAATTAATTCTTCGAAATATAACATGCTTTGGACTAATATAATAAAAAACCACTGGAAAATAAATTCTAATATCTCTAATACTATTCAACATTTAGAAGATACTTTATCATATGAAGAAAACTATTTATTAAGATTACAATCAAAAGTATAATAATCAATTAAAAAAGATATCTCAATTATAAGAATGAATTGAGAAATACAAAAATTCACAAAATCGTAATTTAAAAACAATACGCAATGTTTCAACCATCCTAACAAAAACAATTTGTTAATATCAAAACTTTACTAGAAAAAGTAGAAACAATAATTAAATACAGATATAGAAATTTATAACTGATTCTAATGAATAGAAGAAAAACAAATATTAACCCAAACAGTACATTTATTAGAACTAAAATACAAGATAAAGAACTAGTTTCATATATAGATATTGGAGCTACTTTATGTTTTGAAAGAAAAAAGATATTAAAAAAATTAGGAAAAAAATAGAAAAACCATTAAAAATTACAATTGTTGATAAATCAATTAATAAAATTTGGTTCGTAGGAAGAGACATAGATATAATAATTGAAAAAACACAATTTAAAACTCTAACTATATATCAACATGATTTGGGAATAGATTTAGTAATAGGAAATAATTTTTTTAATTTATATCAACCATTTATACAAACAAATGATCATATAAATCTCAATCATCCGACAAAAAGTATTATCAAAACTGCAATTATCAAACATTTTGATCTTATTAAAATAATCAAACAAGAAATTGGTTTTCAACTACGCATATTACTAACATTTGCTAAAGAAATTGCTGAAAAACAACTTGAAGAAGTATGTAGTGAAAACCCGCTAGATCTTTTAAAAAATAGAAATAATCAAGAAATAATAATATTATTGAAAAACCCTAATGATGAAGTTAATGTTCCAAATAAAATTCCAAATAGCATAAAAGATGTTTCTGAATTTAAACAAGAATGCACTACTGAACTACTAGAAAAAAGAATCATTCGACTTAGCACGAGTCATCATTCTGCACCTACATTCTATGTAGAAAATAATAATGAAATAAAACGAGGTTAACAAATAATTGTAATTAATTATAAAAAGATGAACGATGATACTATAAGAGACTTATATAAATTACCACTAAAAGAATATATTTTGCAAAAATTAAAAGGAAATATACATTTTAGTACATTTGATGCAAAATCCGAATATTGGAAATTACGCTTACATGAAAATACGAAACCACTAACTGCTTTTTCTTGTCCAACTCAGAAGCATTATGAATGAAATGTCCTTCGATTCGGTTTAAAGCAGACACCAACAATATATCAACGATTCATGGATGAAATCTTAAATTATTTAGATCATATTTGTCTTGCATAAATTGATGATATAATTGTTTTTACAAAAGGAAATGAACAAACATATATCGATGCAGTTATCAAATTTCTATAGTGAATCATGGAAAAATATTTAGTTTTATTTAAAAAGAAATCAAAACTTTTTCAATCTACAGTTGAATATCTTGGTTTAAAAATTGGAGAAAATTATCAACTATCTTTAAAAGACAACATACGATAAAAATTACATATGTTTCCTAATAAAATTGAAAATAGAAAACAAAAATACAATGATGTCTTGGTTGTTTAAATTATATTGCAGAACAAGGATTTTTGAAAAATTTAGCAAAAGAAACAAACGTTTTACAAAAGAAAATATCATAAAAAATACCTTTGTTTTGGACCAATACGGATACTATTTTGGTACAAAATATAGAACAAAAAATTCAAGTTCTCCATACTTTATATAATTCAAAAATCGATGACTTTCTAATTGTGGAGACAGATGCATCACAAGATACTTGGGCATGATGCCTAAAAGCAATTATACATGGAAAAGTATTATTGGGATTAGATAATGAGGGAAACATCATATCTGACCCATCAAAAACATACATTGATAAAGCATACAGTGGTATGAAAATATCATCCGAAGTATACAATGATAAAGCATACAGTGGTATGAAAATACCATCCGAAGTAAACAGTGATAAAACATATAAAGTATACAATGATACAAATGTATCATCTGAAACATTGAAGACAGATAAATATGAGCACAAATTATGCAAGTGTATATCGGAAAATTTTTCCCAAACGGAGCAAAATTACAATACACATGAACGAGAAACACTAGCTTGTTTAAGAACATTGAAAAAATGGTAAGTCAAGCTACTACAAACTAGATTCGAGTTACGAACAAATTCCAAGTATCTACTTGGCTTTTGGCATTATAAATTACAAGAAGATTATTGTCGTGGGCGATTGATTCGTTGGCAATTATAATTACATCAATTTCATCCATATCTCAGATACATCAAAAGCGCCAACAATCATATAGCAGACACATTGAAAAGAGAATGGAAGCCATCGTAAAGCAACAAAAACAACAATTAAAACAAGAACAAAAAGCATCCTCTACATGGAAGAAACACCATTCATGGAAGATTAACATAAATACGCCAGCCATGACACAAGAAAACATTATTCACAAAAAAATATCTGCCCTTTCGGTGGCGAGAGGATTGACGCAAGCAATGACGCATAAAGAAATTATTTTTCGTTTTCGGTAGGTTAAATGTAATGTGTCGGTAGGTTAAATGTAATATCTAGAATGTGACGTAAAGTAGGTAAGATGTAACATATGTTGATAGTCTGCAGGGATGTTAATAACCCAGCGGGCGTGCTGTTAGTCCATTGGGACTGCTGATAGTCCCCAGGGTTCCTGATAACCCATAATTGTTTATTTGTGTTGTGTTGTGTGTGTTATTTTGGGGAACTCACTAAGCTTTGTGCTTACGATTTGTGGTTTACACGTTTCTGGTTTTCCTATATTTTTAGGAGGGGCACGACTCGATTGCATCGCATCAATAGGAGACTTGTGTACTTGATAACTTTTAATGATACTCTGATAAATGTTTTAAGATCTTGTAGTTGTGAATTAAATACATACTTAAAGTTTTAATCGAAAACTTTGGGTTGAAATTTGGGACGTTACAAAGGTGAGTAACCTAGCCCTCTCATTCCCTTACATATCAGAAACTTAGAGTTTTGGTCATTAGTCGTGCTCACGTCGTGAGCGTTAGACTGCTCATGTCGTGAGCATTAAAATGATGCACAGGTCCAAATCACTCCTCACAACGTGATCAAGCATTCCTCACGTCGTGAGAAGGTCCAATATTGAAACTTTTAGCTTCACAGTAATAATAATAATGTGCACTTGATCCGAGAGTTACATGGGTTGTAATATAAATAGTTCAAGATGGAGCTCGAGTAGAAAATGTTGATTAATTTCTCAGGGGAAACAATCTAGGGTTAATGTCAATCAATAAATTGGAACAATTTCATAAGTATATCTTCGATATCGATATAGAAATTGAAATGAATTGATTTGAGCAAATTTTCAATTCAAAAAAATTGTTGGAACCGCAAAACTTTTTCGATCCACAGTGTATCACACACGAATCAACCGTTGGTTTAAGAAGCACCAACATAATGTCTAAACACAATGGTTTAAAAGAAAGATAAAAGACCCTAGAACAAGAAAACACTACTTCAATTGTCCCACTTATCCGAATAAAAAATCAAAATAGATTTTCAAGGGGGGGGGGGGGGGGGGGGGGGGGTTAAGAGCACTCAATAAAAAAATCTTAGTTTTATTTAATATATTTGATAATTATTGAACTTGAGTTATGAGTACAAATGATTTTTTTAGTTTGAGGAAGAAAGTTAAATAAAAATGGTTATGAGTTAAATTATATGATAACTTATTTTACGGATTCCTTTACTATTTATTAGAATTTTATCCATAGACACAACTTTAAATCATTTTTTTCTCGAGCCGTACGAGGAGAAAACTTCCTATAAATTTAGGGGGGGGGGGGGGGGTGTTCTTTTTCATCTACATCTACCCCGATGAGTCATTTATCGAATCGTTGCAATTGATGTTCGATCCCGAAGAAAAGGAAGAGATCTTCAGAAAATGGGTTTTATGATCTGATCAAGAATCAAACTTATTTAAGCGTCTCCGCTATTCTCTATTTCCTTGAAAAAGACACTCAACCTAACTCTTCATGACATTTTCATGACATTTTAAAAAAGGAGGTTTTTAAAGAACTTTGCCCTATTCAAACAAAATTCAATTAAATTAAGGATAAACTAAAGAATTAAATTAAGGAAATAAAAACTAAAAGTAGGATAGTGATTTCTATATCATTTTGGATATCTTCTCTATATTATGTTTTTTTATTTACTTCTTTTATTCTTCTAGTATCTATTATCATTGTTTTTATAGAATCTTTTTCTAACGGAAAGCTTATTTGATTGATCCATACAAAATCAAAAAAATTTACCGTGGTTTTCATTCGAATTCTACTAACAGGTAAGAAACAAGGAAGCGTTCGACTTATATTAATTCAATACACTATTGATTGCATATGGAATAAGTTGTAGCTTCCTCCCTCTCTTTCTGAGTGTTGTATCCCCAGTCCTATGTGAAAATATGAAAATATTTGTACATTTTTTTTAATCTCCCAAAAAATAAATAGAATATACGATTTTCTAATTTACTCAATAAAAACATAGATAGATGGTACAATCTATCTGAATTATCTATGAAGAAAAATACCAACGAATATTTTTGGGTAAATGACACAAAAAACACTTTTTTTTTTTTCATAGAAATTCGATTTTGATACCGTGTTTTTTTTATGTCAATTTTGACACTGTGTTTTCCAATTTGTTACAATTGTAACCACTTGACCGGTTAACCAAGTTACCTGCTGACGTAGCATGATGACATGTCAGTTTTGATGACGTGGCATGCTGACGTGTCAAAATTGATTTTTTTTTTCACAAAAAACACTAAGTTTTCACTTTTTTTTTATTTTGACACTAAGTTTAATTTTTTATTTCAATTTTGACATAATGTTTTTTTTTTTGTTCCAATCGAATATCATTTATCAAATTTTGTTCAATTTTGTCTATTTTCCATTTGAAACCGTATAAATATATTTTTTTATTACATTTTAAACCGTATAAATATATTTTTTTTCGTTTTAAAACCACATTTTTATTTAAATACAAGGTGTTTTTTTTTTCTTACATTCAAAACATTAGTTATATCATGAGAATCAAACTAACAATAAGCTTCTAATAAAATATAAAAATTTGATGGGTTGCAAACTTGATATCCGAGTTTTGATCAACTACACGTCTTCAAACCTACAAACACATTTTAAAGTTGCATATTTAATATAAAATACAATTTTTATATAACTAATACATATTTATACATAAAAATATGGTTTGAGTGTAAAAAAATGTATTTATACAAAACTATGGTTTTTAAATGAAAAAAAAACCATATTTATACGGTTTAAATGTATTAAAAAAATATTTATACGGTTTCAAATAGAAAATTGTCAACATTGAAAAAAAATGGAAAAAATGATGTTCAATTTGGAACAAAAAAACGTAGTGTCAAAGTTGAAAGAAAAAATTAAACTTAGTGTCAAAATCGAAAAAAAATGAAAACTAAGTGTTTTTTGTGAGAAAAAAAATTCAATTTTGACACGTCAGCATATCATGTGAGCATGCCACGTCATCAAAACTGACATGTCATCATGCCACGTCAGCATGCAACCTGGTTTATCGGTCAAATGGTTAGAATTGTAACAAATTGGAAAACACAGTGTCAAAATTGACAAAAAAAAACATGATGTCAAAATCGAATTTCTGTATAAAAAGAGTGTTTTTTGTGCCATTTACCCAATAATTTTTTGAGGTGTTACCTAAATACAAGTTCCATCCATTTAATTCAGGCTGTTTGATGGTGTTTTTCAACGTTGGCAGACGATCCTCCACGAAATATAAATAAAAATATGAATGAACCTGAATATTTCCTCTTACAGATTCATTATTTGGATCCAATTGCAAGGCTGCATTAAACCTAAAATTAAGATGAGTTTATTAAAGATACATGCATGCCTAGGTTTATTTATAAAGACTGAGAGAAGACATAGCAATGCACTTGCATTTATTTATTTCTTTATATTACAACATTGTATTTTTCTTTCTTATTAAGACATTGTAGTTTGGAAAATCTACTCACTTCATAATTACAAACCTTTCATAAATCATGTAACAATCAATATAAGAATCATCCTGATACTCATGTAACAATCAATATAAGAATGCTTACGAAATGAACTCCAATGATACTCATGTAACAATCAATATAAGAATCATCCTGAAATTAAGAGGACAACCACCATAAGATCCTGAAGAATAACTGCATTCAGACATAAACCGTGTGTAGCCTAATTAGATGAATTACATTTCCAATTATGTTATTGAACATTCAATATTAAGATGAAAGTAACTCTAAAAGAAAAGGTAAATCAACTAAGCCCAACTGTTTGGGCTTTTTCTTGTAGGAAAGGCGAAATCCTACCAGCAAAAAATGGTAAGGATCCTAATCAAGGAAATCGAATAAATTATTAACTTTCACAGTGAAGTAGATGACGATTGATAGGAATAAAATTATTAATTTCACAGTGAAGTAGATGATAAATTTATGCAAATAGTTTCATCGTTTATGCTTTCTCACCTGACTATAAGTTTACCTCTGTGTTACCTCTTTTTAAATGCTCTCACAGCGAAGGCGACCTACCTTCTTCAATCTTCATCATAGGCTGTTGACAATTCTTAAAAAATATTTCCAAAGCAGGTCAAGAACCCTAATTTCATCAAAGTATCAATTAAGAGGATGAAGAAAATCGATTACTCAAAGAAACTGATTGAAAGCTGAGTAAAAAACTTACCTGAACGGACGACGTTAATTGGAGGACCGGTACTTTTGTGTTTTTGGATGTATCAACTAACCAATTTTGGAACTCGGAAAGATGAGAAATCGTTGCTGAAGTTTGGAAGCAATCGAGGATGACCCTAAATCGAAACAAAAATGAAACACAGGCAAAATTAAACAGCCAACAGGTGAAGAAGAAACCAACCAGGTGCAGAGAAACGGAAAGAAAGAATGTACAGCAAAAAAAAAAGGAAGCAAGAAGTGGAAAGCATAGATCGGTGGTGACCGAAGCAACCAATAGATTGGTGGTGACCGAAGTTCCAAGCCAAAAAAAAAAAAAAAAAAAAATACAAAATTGTGTCCGAGTCGGTAACAAAAACATATATTTTTTTTCATTTTCAATTTTTTTTTAAGTACAAATAAAAATATATACTAAATTACTTCATATCGAACCCCGAAGAAATAATAATACCGTTGAGCTAAAATCTAGCTATCGACATTACCTCCAAATATCAGCCTATGAAAAATCGTCGGTAAGGAAGAAATCTAGTAAAACACAAAGGACAACTCTCAAAAATACGGTGGCAAATTTCTATGTATACACTTGTAAGAAGCGCCGTATGCAGTCAGTCGGTGTTCTCTCCCCCGTGACAAAGATACCATCAAATTATCTCTCTCCATTAATCAACTTGTTTAAATAATAATCATACATGCATCGTCTCCCAACCATACCCCACCCCATACACCAAGTAAAAAGAAATGTTGGAGGCAAGACATGTGATCTTTTGTCCCTTTTACTCCCAATCCACCATAAAATATGTACGATCACGGCTCTTGGTTTCATAATTTTGTACTTTTCTTTATGTCCTTAATGTGTTCTATAGACGTTTAAATTCAGATTTACTCATTTACCCTATTCAAATATACATAAAAATTTGATTCATGTCTTTCTTCCGGTTCCTCCTACTAATACTCTTCCTCTCAACACATCAAACTCTATCTCGATCTTCTCCGGAATCAGCCTCGCTAATAAGATCGGTCTGCAAGTCGACTCCATACCCTGATGTCTGCTTCGACTCCTTGAAGCTATCAATCTCCATTAACATTAATGCCAATGTCGTCCTCCAGTCTCTCCAGTTTGCCATTAATGAAGGTGCTAAGCTATTACCTTTTTTGTCCAACACCGACGGTAATATCATCGAGAAACAAAAGGGAACCATACAAGATTGCAACGAACTCCATCAAATAACTCTTTCCTCATTAAAGAAGTCGCTTTCTAGACTCACCACAACTTCGTCTTCTTCTTCCTCGAATAAGTTAGCAGATGCCAGGGCCTTCCTGTCGGCAGCTGTCACCAACAAGAATACTTGTTTAGAAGGCCTAGAGTCTGCTTCGGGTCCTCTAAAACCACTCTTAGTCGACACCATAACCACTGCTTACAAGCATGTTAGCAATTCTCTTTCTCTTCTCTCTGCATCTAGTTCGAAGGAAAAAGATCAGTCAAAACACCACAGTACCACCAACAAAGGAATGGATCGTCCAAAATGGTTATCCGGGAAAGATCGGAAGATTTTCCGCAATGATTATGAAGATGATAATGATGACTATGACTATGATTACAACACGCTAACTGTGGCAAACGATGGGAGTGGCAACTTCACCACCATTACTGACGCCATAAACTTTGCTCCAAATAATAGTGTCGACAGGGTCTTAATCTACATTAAACAGGGGTTGTATGAAGAAAATGTAGAGATCCCTAGTTATAAAACAAACATTGTTCTGCTTGGAGAAGGAAGTGATATCACTACAATCAGTGGTAACAGAAGTGTGATTGATGGTTGGACTACTTTCCGATCCGCCACTGTTGGTACGTAACAAACTAACCTTAACATTACACCGTTTTTACACACACTTATTACATGCACGAATCACAATGGACTAATAACTGAATGCTGATCGATGATGATCAGCTGTCTCAGGAGAAGGATTCTTGGCACGTGATATTGGATTTCATAACATAGCAGGACCAGAGAAGCACCAGGCTGTTGCTCTTCGTGTCAATGCAGACTTAGCCGCTGTCTACAGATGTGCAATAAGCGGTTATCAAGATACGTTGTACGTCCATTCCTTCAGGCAATTTTACAGAGAATGCGACATTTATGGAACTATAGATTACATATTCGGTAATGCAGCGGTCGTGTTTCAGGGATGCAATATTATATCCAGAATGCCCATGCCCAGCCAGTTCACCGTGATCGCCGCCCAGTCCAGAGACTCACCGGATCAACAAACAGGAATTTCGTTCCAGAATTGTTCCATATTGGCTACGGATGATCTCCGAGATCGCTCTTCCTTTGTTAGCAATTCAACTAGTATCCCCGCAGTGAAAAGCTATCTTGGGAGGCCATGGAGGACGTACTCTCGCACAGTTTTCATGGAGTCGTACATTGATAATTTAATTGACCCAATGGGGTGGATCCATTGGTCATCCAAAGATGAAGGTTTGGAGAGCTTATACTATGGCGAGTATGGTAACATTGGACCTGGTTCAAGGGTAGAGGGTCGAGTTAGCTGGCCTGGTTACCACGTCATGGATTATAATGAAGCTACTAATTTCACAGTAACGGAATTCATCGCCGGCGAAGAGTGGCTAGACTCTACATCGTTTCCTTACGATGATTGGGTTTGATGTAATTTAGTAATACGTGTGATGAAGATGTAATCCTCTTTGTTTTTTTTTTCTTCTTGGTTAGAGGTAAAAATGTAACTTTCATTGATTTTTCCTCATCCAGCTCAACGATGCTAAATCCGGTGTTGTGTGTAAAAATCGAGTAAGCTTAGTTTGTTAGTTGTTGTTGAATATTGATCAAAATCTGCATCAACGGTCACTTGGAATTACTCAGCCAAGAGACCTGTTAATCAGGAAGTATTGGGCGAGATATTTGGGATAAAGATGCTACTTCTATTAGTGAAAGTGCTCCTTAGTTTTCTCTGTTATTGTTATGTTTCCAAAGTATAAATAAGTCTTCTTGTTTTCTTGTTTTGTACACACCTTTAAATTCAATAATAAGTAGTAGTTTCCCAATTCTCTTCTTAATTCCAACATTGTGGTATTAGAGGAAAGGGTTGTTCAGTGATGGCAAATATGGGAAACTCTATGAGTTCGACACAACCTTTGATTCCATTGTTCAAAAGGAGATGGATACCACTATTGGAACATACGAATCAAGACTTTACTTAATTCGCAAGACTTGTAGGACTTTGTCGAACAAGGGCATCCCATTCAAGATGAAGAATAGTTGCAAGAAAACAAGAGAGAGGATGCCAAGGAACCGACTATTACAACAAGCAGTTCATGATAGCAGCAAGCACCGCGAAATAGGCATGGGAGGTGCTAACTAAAGAATTTCATGACAACTCAAAAGTAACTCCTTTTCTCAAGAGGGAACTGGAAAACCTATCAATGAAAGATGAAGAAGTTGTTGCTGATTTTATGTCGAGAAGTATGGACACGGTGAGCTAACTGATGGCATACGGTGAAGAAATAAGCTATCATACTATTGTTAAGAAACTGTTGTGGAGTCTACATGTAACACCCAGTTCCAGGTATATATACTTCTTTTGTTGATATAGCTTTCAAGTTTAAAGAAGGATTGATTGTCAATGGCCATGACGTGGAGATGTAGCCTCCACAACGTGGCAAGGCCCGAGAGAAATGCGCATCCTAAATGAGCATCACAACATGGAAGTATAGTGACCACGGCGTGGCAGCCGTTTTATACTACACCCTAAATTTTGGGATTTGTGCCCCTATTTAAAGGAAGTGAGGGCTAGGGTTTGCACACCCTCAGCCTCCATCACCTCCATTTCATCTTCAACATAAACCTTAGCCTCCATTTTGTCATTTGAGAGTTTTTGATGACGTTTTGGTGTTTTTGAAGAAGAATAATAAGCTCTTTGTGCAAAGATCTAAAAAGCTAACCTCATCTTCTCATCCTTTCTCATATTCTGGAATTTTGCAAGTCCTCAATATCCAAGCTTTATGTTTAGTGCTTCCAGATCTATTAAGTGTCCAACTTTATGGAACTTAATCATTTAAACTCTCAAAATCATGGAGGAAAAGGACAAGTGGGGGTTATATGTTCCAGATATATATTTTTATGGTGTATTTGGTCACATGCGCAAGTTTGAGTTCATTTCTTCCATGTTTTTTACCTAGAATGAAAGATACATGCATTGGACATGCACGTCTATAAAGAACTGATTTGTATGACTTATTGGATGAGAGAAAGCCTTTTAGAAAGTAATAATGAGTAGTTTGAAGGATTAAGAGCTTAATGAATCAAGCTGGTCTGGATAGATCCCACGACGTAGAGACATAGCCTCCATGATGTGGCATTAGGGGTTTTTGCAACTATTTTATCCTGAGGCCACCACAACGTGGCTGAAGCTGGGTACGGCGTGGGTGCCAGCTGTGAGACTTTTAACTATTGACTTTAACTTTGATCGTTGACATTTTGATCAAGTTTAACTTTAGGTCAATTTGGGAGGTTTTAGGGTGTAGTTTGAGATTTTGTCCATAGTTGTTATATAGGTGACCTGTAGTGCAAGTTATTGGATATGTGAGCAATTTGAGGGTTTTGGGTAGTAGTTTGAGATTTGGTCAATATACTTTGTACTACAGTATGTATCCTTGTGTGTAAGTTGTTGTTATACTGTATTGATCTATGTATCCTTGTGGATAGGATGTTGGTATGTTGTAGTGATTTTTATGATCGGCATATCTGCTATGATTACATGTATTGTTGGCTATTGTCTGTTTGTTTGTTTATGTGAATATGTCGACATGTTGTGGTTGGGCTGAGGTGGTCCAGCTTTGTGATGTAGGCCAAGATACACAGGCGGTCCAGTGTACTGTAGACCTTATGATGTGGTCTAGTCAGATTGTAGGTTTATGGGAGCGGTTAAGCTACTGTAGACCTTGTGAGGTAGGCCAGTAGACTAAAATCCCAGTAGAACATTCCATGTATCCTATATGCCTTGCGAGGCGGTCCAAGAAGATTTTAGGGTCATGTATGCATACATTGTGTGTGTATTATTGTGTGGGGTATTTTGGCGTAACTCATTAAGCTTTGGCTTACAGTTATGGGTTTAAGTGTTTTTCAGGTACTTTAAATGATCGAGGCAAAATGAAGGCATGATCGTACACATCCTCATGCTAATTTATGTTTTGAGAGATGATTTACTACTATGATTTCCATGGTTTTGTTTTGCAAACGATGTTTAATTAATTAGGGATTTTATGAAATTGTCTTTTGAAAATGAAAAATTTTATCGTGGTTTTGGGACGTTAGAAGTTGGTATCGGAGCCCTGGTTTAAGGGATTTGGATGAATACATATGTGATTCCAGACTCAAACTAGGGATCTGCAAAAAGATTTCTTTGAAAATAATTTTTAAATAACTAAAGGAGAGGATGCGAAATGTACAATCAGTCAGAGATCAAGTAAAAGTTATTCCCCAATATACCCATACTTATTATATGTATATTGGTGATATGTTAGAACTGCATGATAGAATTGTTTGATTTATGATGCCTGATAGCCTTGGGGATTTCTTAATATCCTATATGAAACTGACATTATTAATATTGTTCTTTAGTGTATGCATCATGTTCGTACATAACTAAGATTTTATATGTTAAGAATTTTTTATTTAGCCTTATTTTTTGTCCTTTGTTTGGTTATGGGGATTCCTTATTTCTTATCCAGTGTTATGTATGATTAGCATACACAAGGCGACTGCAGAGTTAGTGGAGGTTTAATAAGTTGGGCATAGATTGTTAGAAGACAACAATAGTGAGGATCTAATGGTTACTCTTGAGAGATTGGTAGAAGGAGTATGCATACCCTAGTTGCTTAGGGCCTAGTGTGTTGAGGTATGAAGTCTCGTCCAACATAGATCATTTGGGTCATGTTCATGGAGCATTTGGAGCATTTGGAGCACTTGGAACTCAACGAAACACTTGAGGCTCATAGAGCCTATGACAAAGGAATAGATCATCTGAAAAGGGAATTCATCGTCTGAAAAAGGAACAGATCATACAGAAGGGGGTTTGGAGCATCTGGAAGAGGTTTGGAGCACTTGGGAGTGATATGGAGCAACAAGGGATCCTTGTTGTTGTTAGGTTTTGAGCACTCTAACACTCTTAAGGTGTGCATGCAACCCTAGAAACCTTGGATCTATGTTTTCTCTATTATACATGCAAACTTTCATTTTTCCAAGGTTTCATCCTAACTATCATATCATGGAGTATATGTAATAAAAAAATCTAGTAAAATGACATACCATTCTTGTAGCTTTGATTCCTTAAGACTTTATGAGCCTAGCACCCCAAATGTGATGCCTCAAATGATTCACACAACAACACCAACAATTGGAATAACTTGAGAGAATATTATATTGCACTAAAATCGGCTAGCCCTCACTTGTATATATTAAGTTTCGATTTTGCTAGTATAAGGCTTCTTTATATAGTGTGCTCATTAGGGTTACACCATGTAACTCATGACTTTCCACATTCCTCATGATCTATGGGTTTTAACCTCCATGGAGTATCCATGGATCACTACATGGGTTTAGCCCAACATGAAGAACTGTGGATCATAAGCCCACTTTATAAGAATGAATGATATACCAAATCAATCTCCATTTATTTAATATATTAATAAATCATAAATATCCTCTTATCACAAAAGTCTATCCAAATTGTTCCGATGACATGCAACCCAAATGGACCATGCTAAATCAGTTCAAGTACATACCAAATATAGTTATGGACTTAGACATCTTATCCAATAGTTGTGCCATCTATTGAAGATTTGGGCCAATAAGGATGTTATTGTGCCAAGGGCACTCCTTGCTCCAAAATACTCCCTATTGCTCCATGTGGTACCTCTCTTGTGCCATGAGGTACTCATATTGCACCATGGAGTATGTTGTTGCACCAAGCATGGCCTTGTTACGCTATGCATGTTGTTGTTGTGCCAAGATAGTGATGTTGCTCTAACCTAGAAGTTATTGCACCATACTTGATGCCTGTTGCATCATCCTTGAACATGTTGTGCCACCATGGTGCAAGATTGGCTAGTTTGGTTCCGTGATGAGCCATGGTGTCCCTGATGAGTCAAGTATGCTATGAAGTCCTTTATGATGCTGAAGATCGTTCAAGGATGCTCAGAAATTGGTATGTGTAATGTCCCAAAAATATGATCCAAAATTTTCATTTTTAATTTAATAAAACAGTATTCCAAAACATTATCCGTACAACCCAAAAGGAAATAAGTGTATCAAACTTCATATCAATCAGATTAATATCTCAAAAGCGGAATCCATATGGTGTATGTGATGCAGTCATCCAGGGCGCTTCCCATTGGAACTAGAAATACCTGAAACATAAACTGAAAACCGTAAGCACAAAGCTTAGTGAGTTTCCCCAAACTACCCCATACCATACATAATGAATCACATACCGGGGCTCCCGCCCTATATCGGGCCTCACTCGATGTACAGATCTGTTATTCTTAGGCCTCATATGTCATCAGGCCTCGTCCACTATACACGTACAATATATATCACATAGTCATGCTAACACATAAAGTGATAATAACAATAGCATATGTTTCAATCATCAGGTCTCGCCCGACATTGAGCCCCGCCAAGTATACACAACAACACATAACACATGCAAGGGTCACACAGACTCCTGGCATCCTAACATAAACAACAAGGGCCGACATTAGTGCCTTAGATCCGCTAAACCCAGTGAGGAAACTCACCTCAAATGCTGAATCTCACTGAAAATCCCTAGCTGCTATCATGACAAATCCCCGAGCTATCAATACAAAATATCACCCAATTAACACTTGCGTTCCAATCAATATCCAATAACCATACTTGGGGTAAACTGACCATTTTACCCCTGACCTAGTTTGAACCAAGACTGAGGCCTAAACCCACAAACCAAAAGGCCCAAAACCAATTGCTCCTCTACGACCCACTTATGGCCCGATTTTCCAAATTAGGGCTATACCCTATATGGACCTTACCCTAAGGCCCAATAATTTTCCCTAGTCTAAAATCCTAGATTAAAGCTTGATTTCAGATGGCACTAAGGCCAAAAGCAACAAGGTCCAAAGAAATAACCGAACCGAGGCCCAAAAACTGTGAAGCCCAACAAAACTGAGTACGCGGTGCGTACTCTGTTGTACGCTAAGCGTACATGCTAAACAACTTGTACGACGTGTGTACAAACTTGTACGCCTAACGTACTCACCAAATAAGTCCATATCCACAATAAGCACTTAATGCTTAAGATCAAAAGCTCAAATCACATATCTAAGTCATAATCAACGTCTAGAACCATAAAGTCACTAACTTGGTGACTTTGCATGTCCCAAAAGAACCCAACTTCGAAATATAAGATTCTACTTCCATATAATGGCGATAATCATGCATGGATGGATCTAAACTTTAAAGGTGAGAACTTTATACATCTACAACCTTAGAAACACCAAGAGTGACAACTCAAAGCTCCTAGAATTGCATCACACCACTAGATCCCATCATGGGCAAAAAAGGGACAAAAACTCATACATAATAGATCTAAGCCGCCATTGATCAAGTTTACAACTTTATACCTCAAATAAGTTAGAAATGAAGCAAAACGTCAAGATCCTCAAGCTCTTCCTTCATCCACCACCTTGTACCACACTTCCACTTCTTGAATATGGAATAAAACACACCAAAATGAACACTATGAGCTCAAAATACCAAGGAGAGGCTTATGGTTTCAAATATGGGGCTAAAAGGTCTGAGGAGGTTGAGAAATGAGGGTTTCAAAATCCATAAGGATGATTATAGAATGTTCAATCTTGAAATTTAGGGATTTCATTAAACACATGTACCCCCCACGTACATGGCTATATGCCCCGTTTAGGTGTCCAGAACGATGACTCACCCTCGCACAAGTATGCTAAGCGTACCATGTGGTATGCATTGTGTACTTATTTTGCATCTTGTACGCCAGGCGTACCATGTGGTACGCCCCATATACAATATGAGGACCAAAATGCAACAAAATCTCTACTAGGGCAAAAAGAGAAACTTACCAGGAATCAAGTGTTACGTATTGCTCAAGTATTAAACCATGTTGTGTCACAATGATGGATGTTTGGCCATTAGTGTTCATGATGAAGCACTTGTACATAATGATGCTCCATTATGGCACAAGGTGTTGCATCATGTGTGTTGCTGATGCTAATGGATTGTATGACATGGAAGAATGTTCCTGGAGATGCTGCATGGTGGGATATGATTGGTTATCACCTTTCATTGGCCTGTTGACCAATGGGCTTGTCCCATTAGGGTTTTAGGTATGATCCCTCAAGTATAAATAGACTCATATCTCCATCATTATGAGTACGTAGAAATTTTAAGAGGGTAATCATTATGAGGTTGAGAGCACTCCTTTGGAGCAATTAGTAAGCAAGATAGATTCTTTTGATTTAAGAGCTCAAGTGAGGTGTAACCTTTGTGTGTGATTGTACTTGTTCTTGGAAGTTAATAGAATATTCTCTCTCTCTCTCTCTCTCTCTCTCTCTCTCTCTCTCTCTCTCATTTTCCTATGGATGTAGGTCACCTTGACTGAACCACGCTAAATATTGTGTTCACTTGATTTACATTTTTGGAAGTTTTATTTTCGCAAGTTCGCCGAAGTTTGTTTTTATATTTGTCTGAAGCGCTTAACATGTTTTGTTTTCACCCAACAAACCGGTATCAGAGCTATGGCTGAAGACAGAAGAGTTAAGATCGACAAATTCAATGGGCATGATTTCAGTTTCTGGAAGATGCAAATCGGAGACTATCTCTACAAAAAGAATTCGCATGAACCATTGTCCAAAAGAAAACCTGAATAAATGAAGGGCATACTCGTGCCATGGCACTTACGTTGAGCATACCTTGGCGTATGCTAAGCGTAATCAGTAGACTTGGTCACGAAGCTTCTGCCTCGTACGCTGGGCGTACGAGGAGTACGATGGGCATACGAGGAGTGTCTAAACCCTAAATTTTGATAATGTGTACCCTATTTAAACATCCTTATTCCTTAGGGTTGCCCTCCTTTTCAGCCTCTAAAGCTCCAAAACCCTAAAAATGATTCTTAGCCTCCATTGTTGGGTGTTTGAGCCTTTGGTCAGGATTTGGTGTTCATTTTGTAGATCTAGAAGAAGGAGGAACTTGAAGGCTTATTGTTTGAAGGAAAGCTTTGATATCCAACATTTGCACCTCCTTTTGATAGCTTAGGAGTTATAAGTCCCAACCTTGCCTTTTCATTGCACAGATCTTCTTCTTGGTTCATTTTTTTGGTGATTTTGGTTCTTTTGGTTGACGATTAGGAGTTAAAGTCGGTTTTGAAGCTTGAAATTGTAGATTTGGATATATCATGGGTTCCTTGGACATAAAGGTGTAAACTTTATGGTGGTTTTGGTTCCATGCATTTATTAATTCAAGTATTAAGCTCTTTTGCGCTCTAGAGTCCCGTTTAGCCATGCTAGAGTCCCGTTTAGCCATGCTTGCACATAAACCTGGCAACTTTATGTGATTAAGCACCATAGGGAAGTCAGATATGAATTTGGATCCTAGTCTTAATGGATTAACTGCTTAATTCGAAAGTTGGCTTTGGGTTGGTGAGTATGTTGGGTGTACAAGTCTGTACATTGTAAGTACAAGCCTCCCATGTTATACGCTGAGTGTACAGGTTGAGTATGCCCCGCGTATTTAGCAAACTTGGGCCTTTTTGTTTTGGGCTTGGTCATATTGGGCCATGTTGGGCCACTTAGATTTTATTGTTGGGGTGTTGTGACTTGATGGAATTTCTTGGGTAAAGGCCCACGAAAGGAATTGGTACCAATTTAGAAAATTGGGCCATATTTGGGCCTTAGATGTTTATTTTTGGATTTTGGGCCTTTGGTCATCTAGTTTAGGCCTTGGCTTTGCGCCAAGCTTGAGGAAGGGTAAAAATGTATTTTACCATAATTTGGACTCATAGTGTGAGTCAGGGGCTAGATGTTGAGGGGTTGTCATTGTGGTATTTGATAGCGCGTGGATTTTAGCGGATCTGCAGTTAGAGATTATTCGTGGGATCAGCTGTTAATGGGGTGTTGTCATGATTTTGATAGTTCGGGGATCGGTCAGCCGGCAACCGTGGATCATCTGTGTAATTCGAAAGTGTAAGGTGAGTTGTCCTCACTGTACTTGTGGGTCGAAGGCACCAGTGCCGCCCCATTATATTGATATACTGTTATGCATGTTATTGTATTTTTATGATCTGTTAGATTGGTATCCTGGTAAATAGGATATTGCTATGTTGTTATGATCAATTAGATTGACATCCTGGTAGATAGGATATTGGTATATTGTTATGATCTGTTAGATCGGTATCAAGGTAGATTGGTGTGACATCCCCCAATTTCTCGGCCAGAAAATACCGATTTAGTTTATGCTTTTAAAATAAAATCAGAGTAATCTCTCCGATAAAATATGCAAAATTTGTCCCAAAACAAAATATGATAAAAATTTATCAAAGCATTTCTTAAAGAAATGTATTTTTTATTTCATTACAAAACTCGGGATGTCCACATCGATATAGACCAAAAGCATAAACGGTATATTATAGACCTTACAACAGTGTATTTTTTATTTCATCACAAAACTCGGGATGTCCCTCTTCATCATCCAAGTATGCTCTGCGTCCACTACCTGTAATATAAAAAGTTGAGTGGGTAAGGCTTGGGAGCCTGGTGAGCATATAGGGTTTTCAACCCACAATAAATAAATTTTATTAGTTTCATCAACCAACAATAAATTTATTGATTTCATCAACCAACAATATCCCTGATTACCCATCCAGTTATCCTCACTTTATGTCCCTAAACACCTATCACAAGGGACCTAGTCTAAGGATCATCATCGGGGCGACAACACTGCTTAGGGGATTCCTTAGTAATACATGTCAAATAAGGCAACCATGGGGATATGGATTACACATGGTGAACACTAAGTTAAAAAACACCTAAAGGTTGCGAGCTTGCTAGCGTTCCACGGGACTATCTAGAATAGTCCATGGTCGTCATCTATACTCCGCTAGATGAATGCAACAACAACAACATCGAGGCCTCTCATCATTTTAACACATGCCAACTATTTCATCTGCCCATTTTATACCCTACATATTTGTAGATAAAAATGCATATACAGTTTAAATCATTCTAAATGTGTATAAAAACATCATTCAACATCCATCTCGAATGAACAAACAATATTTATACACATAGCATGTATTTTATAGAACATACTTCATATCTATGTGTAAGATGAAAGTGATCACACACTCACCTAATTTAACGATAATCGGGTAGCACTTCGTCTCTTAAAACAATCTTTTCCAATAAAACCGAGATGTTTTCTCAAAAACCAGGCTTCACGTAGATAAAGTTTCGACTCGAAAACTCTTTTTCTTGGGATCTTCGGGCTCTCCGGGGCTTTGTTATGATGCTAGGATAGTATTTAAGGTTTAGGGGTATTTAGTGCAACAAAAAGGAAAGTAAAGGGTGAGAGGAGTGAATTTTGTAACATAAATACCGCTGGCTTCGATCACTATTTATAGTGGCTGAACACTCGAGTTACGTTGGGCGTAACTCTATGGTATGCATGGCGTACTGCTACTTCAACCAGTACGATGTGCGTACATCATGGTATCCGAGGCGTACTAAAGGATTATCTTGAACGCGTTAAGGCTACCAACACATGCCCACCATGCAATGAAGTAGGTTATGTGGCTAATTATGGACCGTGATGAAAAGTACGTTGGGTGTACATATCTCGTACGTTGGAGGTACATATTTATACGATAAGCGTACCACTTGGTACGTTGGGTGTTCTTCCAGCCTCGAAGTTTGTGCCAGAGCTTAGAAAATTCATATCTTTTGCATACATGCTCCATTTTTGACGTTCTTTATGTCCACGTGTAGGTGAAATTATGTTCTACAACTTGAGTTTAGACTCCGTTCGGCTAATACTGACTTTATTTTTAAAGTTATATTTTAATAGGAAGGGACAGAAAAAGTCAGTTAAAAATTCATAACTTTTTCATCCGATGTCCGGTTTCGTCTGTCTTTTTACTGTTAAACTACAATCGACAAGATCTTCAATTATCGTTTAGGTTGTGCCGGCTAAAAATCGCTCGATCTAAAATTCGAGTTTCGGGCTGCATACTACTATGCCAAATCTTAGAAAATTCATAACTTCCTCATACAAAGTCATATTTGGACATTCTATATGTGCATGCTCTTGGTTTAACGTATACTATGACTTTCATTTAGATCTCTAAGGCTAAAAAGCACTTTATCGTAAATTCACTTTTTACGTCATAGAGCGTCGTGTCGGTTCTGTCGCGAAACTTTGATAGGTCATAACTTATTTGTTGTAACTCAGATTTCAGTATTCTTTATATCTCCAATCCTTGTTTCAACCACTATAACTTCCTTCATAGTGAAACAACCCAAAAATACAAGCCAAAAATTTCATTTGAAAACATTACTAAAACCATAATGTCCAAATATCGTATAACAAAACCATAAGTCGTGTATCACAAAATGTCATAATAAATGTATCAAATCAAATTTGACGTCATGATAGTGTCAAAATATCAGAGTCTAACTCCCAGGCTAAAACTATGGTGTGTGGCCATCAACCTGAGCCCTTCCCCTTGCTAGCTGAAGTACTTGAAACCAAAACTGAAAATTGTAAGCACGAAGCTTAGTGAGCTCCCCCAAACTACCACATACCATGAAATAACAAACAAAACACATACTGGGCCTTTCCCACTACATCGGACAGAAGTCCGAAACTAACTAGGGCCTTGCCCACTGCATCGGACCGAAGTCTGGAACTAACTAGGGCCTTACTCACTGCATCGGACTGAAGTCCGGAACTGACTGAACATAGCATAACATAATAATAACATATAACATAAACACATATACTGCATACTGCATTAGACCACAGTCCGGAACTTATAACACATAGATGTGGCTGAATCACAAAGACATCAAGCATACTGAACTACTACTATCTAAACAGGCCGGCGTTGTGGTCGTAGACCCGTTCCTACTGGAAAGAAGCTCACCTCGTAAGGCTAACTGTTGAAATGCTGATCGGGAACCGTCTGTTTGCTGCTCCAGTAACTCCCCGGCTACAACTCCCATAAAGACACTTAATCAAACACTGATAACAAATCCTAGGGTAAAGTGACTATATTACCCATGGTCAAAGTCAACTTCCACTTGCCCCGACTCGCCAGGATGGGCCGCCAACTCGCCGAGTCCTTACCCTTTCTTCTGCCCCCTTACCCGGTGCTACTCATCGAGCTTAGTATAGACCCGATAAGTTCTCCTTCTATAATTCCTTGAGTCAATCTTCATACGACTCGTCGAGTTGTATGAACAACTCGTTGAGTTCATCTTCATCATATGAACACGTCCAGACTTTGACTCACCGATTTGTATGAACAACTCGTCGAGTCTATTCTTGTGGGTAAGGAGATTGCCTTGGAATCGTCGAGTGTGTTCTAACACTCGTCGAGTCCCATGATTTCCAGATTTTGGCTATATCTCAATATGTCGAATCACTCCTCTGGACTCGTCTAAATGCTTGCTAACACTCAGCTGGGTCCCTTTGAACCTTAACAGATTGGGGACTGAAGCCCCGGGCTCGCCGAGTTTCAAGAACAAATCGTCGACTCGCCTATTGTCCAAGTCTATAACTTGATTTTTGGCGTACAACACTCATCCAAAATGTAGATCTGGGCTTCTAAGATCGATCTAGCACGTAAAGTTATGAACTTTACGTGCATGCATGGAAGTATAAGCTTTAAGGACCCAAAATAAGGTCTAAAGGGGTGCATTGGCTAATATGGCCATAAAGCTTGCATCTTTATGCCATGAACTTGGTTCTAGAGTCTAGATCTGAAGGTGAATCGACTTGGGACGTCCCATTCTTAAGGATCAAGCTTATTAACCCTAAAACTCCATAAAGGGGCAAAGGAGAAAATCTATAAAACCACAAGTCAAGTTTTGAGCTTGATTACCCAAAAATGAAGAGAAACTGATGTTCCTCCTGGATATAGTCTTTCTCCCTTGATCCTTCTTCCTTCCAACTCTTCTACTAGATACACAATGCACTAAAAACCCTCCAAGTCACTAAGAAAGCTCAAGTTTGCCAAAAGGGAATTAGGGTTTCGAAAGAAATGCTCTGGAGGTGATGGAGGCTGGACTCGAAGCTCATAATGTTGTTTAAATAGGGTGCAAACCCTTTAATGAGGGTTTCATCCAGACCGGCCTACTCGGCGAGTCCAAGCGCAGACTCGGCGAGTAGATTACTTAAACCCGCATCCTAACCTTGCATCTACTCGACGAGTTAGGGCTGCCAATTGTCGAGTCACTTAATACAAATGATACAAAAGTAGATCAATTACGTACCAGAAACGGGGAGTTACATTTCTCCCCCACTTATCTTAGACTTTGTCCTCAAAGTCTACTGTATGTGTAACAAAATATGGGTAGCGTTCTCTCATCTCCTCATCGGGCTTCCACATCCACTCCGAGCCCTTGCGGTGCTGCCACTACACCTTTACTAGCTGAACCACCTTGTTCCTCAAGGTCTTTGTCTTTCGATCCAAGATCGCAACAGGTCTCTCGATGTAACTCAGGCTTCCATTAACCTAAATATCCTCCAATGGTACAACTGCCGACTCATCCACTTGGCATTTCCACAGCTGAGAAACATGGAAAGTGTTATGGATCTGGCTGAGCTCTTCCGGAAGATCTAACTGATATGCAACCCAACACCCACGGGCCAAAACCCTAAAGGCACCAATGAAGCTGGGGCCCAACTTGCCCTTCTTCCGAAATCGGATGACACCCTTCCAATGTGACACCTTCAGGAGGACCATATCACCCACCTGGAACTCCAAGTTCGAGCGTCGCATATCGGCGTAACTCTTCTGCCGACTCTGCGCAGTCTGAAGCCTACTACGGATCTGCTGTATTAACTCTATGGTGTTGAGTACTACCTCCGTACTCCCCATGACTCTCTGACCGATCTCACCCCAACAGACTGGGGTCCTATACTTCCTCCCATAAAGCATCTCAAAAGGAGGATGGTCAATACTGGCGTGCTAACTGTTGTTATACGAAAATTCCGCTAATGGAAGGTACTTATCCCAATTGCCACTGAAATCTAGGACACATGCCCGAAGCATGTCTTCGAGAGTCTAAATCGTCCTCTCGCTTTTCCCGTCCGTCTGAGGGTGGAAAGCGATGCTAAAATGAAGACGAGTACCCATCTCGTCATGAAACCGCTTCCAAAACCTAGAATTGAACCAAACATCTCGGTCTGACACCATTGAAACTGGCACTCCATGATGGGCCACTACCTCTCGCACATAAATATCAGCTAACTTTTCAACCGATATGCTCTCCTAGATCGGTATAAAATGCGCACTCTTGGTCAACCGATCCACGATGACCCAAATCGAATCAACTCCGCGTACGGTCCTGGGAAGCTTAGTAATGAAATCCATGGTGATAGCCTCCCATTTCCACACTGGAGTAGCTAACGGCTGCATCTTGCCGTGGGGTCTCTGGTTCTCTGTCTTGACCTTCCTGCAGGTCAGACATCTTTCTACATACCATGCTACATCCCGCTTCATGCAGGGCCACCACTAATCAAGTCGAAGATCTCTATACATCTTCGTCGCCCTCGGATAGATGGAGAACCGAGACTTGTAGGCCTCATCCATCAACACCTGCCGTACCTCACCCCAATACGGCACCCAAACCCTCCCATGCAGGGTCAATAATCCTCGATTGTCATAATCGAAAGAAGCTACTCAGCTCACGATTCTCTCACACTTTTGCCTCTCCTCCTTCAGGACCTTAACCCTTGCCTCCTTGATCTGCTCCAACAATGGACTAATCAATGTTATCCTCATAGATATACCTATGATCGGGGTCACCACCGCCTTGCAGCTCAGAGCATCGGCCACATCGTTGGCCTTGCCTAGATGGTAAAGTATTTCACAGTCGTAATCCTTTACCACATCCAACCATCGACGTTGCCTCATGTTCGGATTTGGCTAATCCATAAGGTACCCCGGACTCTTGTGATCCATGTAAATGGTACAACGGACCCCATAGAGGTAATGTCACCAAATCTTGAGGGAGAACACCACTACCCCCAACTCTAAATCATGTGTTGGGTTGTTAGCCTCGTAAGGCTTTAACTTTCTAGAGGCATAAGCTATGACATGCCCTCCCTGCATCAACACTGCTCCCATACCTGTGATCAAAGCGTTAGAGTAGACTACAAAGTCATCCACTCCCTCTGACAGGGTAAGAATTGGTGCATTGCACAGTCGCTGCATGATCATCTCAAATGCTGACTGCTGCTCAGGACCCCAGCGAAATGCCACTGACTTCTTAGTCAGTCGAGTGAGCAGTACTGCTATCTTGGAAAAATACTTAATGAATCTCCTGTAATACCCTGCTAGACCTAGGAAGCTCCGAATCTCAGATGGAGACCTCGGGACCTCCCACTACATCACGGCCTCTATCTTGGTTGGATCTACAAGTATACCGTTCTGGTTGACGAGGTGTTCAAGGAATTGCACCTCGCGCAACCAGAACTCACACTTGGAGAACTTTGCGAAAAGTTTCTCCCTCCTTAGTGTCTCTAGCACCTCTCTCAGGTGCTCCTCGTGCTGATCCTGAGTCTTGGAATAAACCAAGATGTTGTTGATGAACAGTATCACAGAATGATCCATCATCGGCTTGCATACGCGGTTCATGAGATCCATGAATGCGGATGGAGCGTTGGTGATCCCAAACGGCATCACCACAAACTCATAATGACCATAGCGGGTCCTAAAAGCAGTCTTCTGTACACCCTCATCCTTGACCCGCATCTGGTGATATCCCGATCGTAAATCAATCTTGGGAAACCAAGATGCTCCTGAAGCTGGTCAAACATATCATCTATCCTCGGAAGTGGGTAACGGTTCTACATCGTTACCTTGTTCAGCTCCTGGTAGTCTATACACATGTGATGCGACCCATCCTTCTTCTTCACAAACAGGATTGGGGCTCCCCATGGTGAACTACCTGGCCTAAAAAACGCTTGTCTAGCAGGTCCTACAGCTATGTAGAAAACTCCTGCATCTCTGGAAGAGCCAAACGATATAGTGCCTTGGCTATCAGAGCCGCACCAGGAACCAGGTCAATCCTAAATTCAACCTGTCTCTCAGGAGGTATTCCAGGAAAATCCTCTTGAAATACATTTGGGTAATCTCGTATCACCGGGACATCGTCAACTGTCGCCTTACCCTTCTCCCGGGCATCCATAACACAGGCAACATACCCCGCGTAACCTTGCTGAAAGTAGTGCCTCGCTCTTGCTGCGGAGCAAAGAATCGGTCTGCGTTGTGGCCTCTTGCCTTGAATCACTAACTCTCCCCCACTAGGAGTGCGAACCCTCACTAACTACAGCTCACAATCGAATACTGCCCCATTAAGGCTCAACCAACCCATACCTACTATAACCTTATTCCCTCGCAGGGGAATAGGAACGAAATCCACTGAGAACTGCTCATCAAATAATCACAGCGAACACCCCTTATATACCCTCACGACCATGACGGTCCTGTCATCTTCTATCTCAACATCAAGTGGGCAATCCAGCTCCCTTGGAACTCTGCTAAACCGCTTGCTAAGCACAAGCGAGACAAATGATCGGGTAGTCTCCGAATCAAACAATATTGTAGCTGAAATGTCGTTCACTGAGAACGACCCTATATACAAAAATATAATCATGAGAAACAATCAATACTAAATACAAACATAAGAGGAAAATACACACCCGTCACCATGTTAGGAGTCACTTATGCCTCCTTTTCTCTCATCTGGAAGGCTCTGATCTTCGCAAATGGCGCCTCAGCCCGACTCGGACGGCCGTCTGTAGTCCTCAAAGTAGCAAGGGCAGGTGCTGCGACCTTCCCTGTTGTTGCTAAACTCGGACACTAGGACCTCTTGTGGCCCCTCTGATTGCACTGAAAGCAAATCAGATCAGATGCTGAGGTGGGAGTCGTAGTGGTAGTAGCGGTACAATCCTTGCTCATGTGTCCAGTCCAACCGCACTTATAGCAACTGGAACTCCATGCCTTGTACACTCCATCGTGCAAACTCCCACACTTGCCACACCGAATGTGGCTCTGTTGTCCCCTAGGTCTGTGATCAGATACCTTGGGCTTTTTTCCCGAACTCACTGTGCCAGATACCACCTCTGGCTTCCTCTTCCTCTCCATCTCTAAATCAATCTCCCTCTCACGAGCCCTTTCAATACTGTCATCCAACGTTTTACAGCTGGAATGACTCACAAACTGTCTGATATCACTTCTCAACATCTCATGGTATTGGGCCTTCTTCATCTCCTTGTCTGCCGCATATTGAGGAACAAGAAGAGCCCTCTCCCTGAACTTGGCGGTAATCTCCGCCACTATCTCTGTCATCTGCTGGAGATCCTGGAACTCCCTAGCAAGCTGTTACACCTTAATAACAGGTGCGAACTCGGCTCTGAACCTAGTCGTGAAATCCATCCAGGTCATAGCATCAAGAGTTGTGTCATCCCCAATGACATGTCTGACCTCCTCCCACCAATCACGTGCCCTGCCCTTCAGAAGATAGGATGCAAGTCGGGCATTGTCCCCCTCGGGACATCTGCTAGTGCGGAAGGTGTTGGCCACATCATCCAACCATCTGGTACTCGCAACTCCGACATGGCCGCCACCTCAGCTCGGAACGTACTCATCCTCTCATTTAAAAGATCCAAAATACCCTCCTTTATCAAATTGAAGATCATAGGAGTCTGCTCAAGTATGTTGCGTGTAATCTCTGAGGAAATAAACTCCCTAGTCTTCTCATCCAAATGCTTGACCCCCGAGCCTGAACATGATCCCTCTCTGGCACCAAAGCTTCCGACTGCTGGTCTAGGGTGCAAAACCACCACTCTGAAAACACATAATGACCACATCAAAATACAATTATATCTCGAGGTATCATATCTACTACGAGTTCCCTGGTCTTATCTCAACCCTTCTTGATTCAAGTATGGATCCACTGCTTTCAGTAGTATGGTCCTATAATACCTTCCACATCTATCCGTACTTTCCTCAAGAATTTCCTTGACTCCACTAAGTCCCCTTTACTACTACTGATCTCTGCTACTCTCATCCTAGGCTTCCCCTAAGGAACCTCCAACTCGCACCCAATCCTCGGCTATTGAAGGCATCTTTGTAATGCCAATTAGCGACTACCTGAATACCATCACATGTGACGAGGCTCAGATAATCCTTCGAGTAAAGTACTTGCCTCTACAACGGTTAGACTCAAACGAGAGCTAGCAATAAGGCCAAATCTTGCCCTCTGATATTATTCAACGCTGATCACATGTGGCGTGACGTATTCACCTAATGGCCAACTCCCATCACTCAGAGTCCGATAAATCACAAAGCAAGTAGCATTTAGACAAAAAGGGAAATCTAATCCAAGCAATTCTATTCTAACAAGAATCTATACTAGCATATGATTCTAAGCTCATACTATCAGGCATAACCTAAACAGGCTATCCTACTACTATCTACTCGATACTAGCATGCAATTCTCATAAAGCTGAAACATATATAGCAGGCACACAAGGCATCCTTCCTAGATCCTTAGTCCTATTCTAGCATGTTGTTCTACTGAAACTGATAATTATAACATAAAATTGTACTGGTAATTTGGGAGTACTTACTTGAGCTCGACTGATCGCATGCACCACACCTCTTCTTTTTCTTTTTCAAAAACTCTTTTCTTTTTAAGTTTCTTTTTCAAAAGTTTCTTTCGAAATGTTTTTCTTTTGAAAACCTTATACCATTTCCTCAGTTTGAGTTCAGAGACACCTGAGCGTGTGCCCAAATCCCTCAAACCAAGGCTCTGATACCAACTTGAAACTACCTAAAAATACAAGCCAAAAATTTCATTTAAAAACACTACTAAAACCATAATATCCGAATGTCATATAACAAAACCATAAGTCTTGTATCTCAAAATGTCATAATAAATGTATCAAATCAAATCTGACGTCATGATCGTGTCAAAATATCAGAGTCTAACTCCCAGGCTAAAACTGTGGTGTGTGCCACACCATCAACCTGGAGCCCTTCCCCTTGCTAGCTGAAGTACCTGAAACCAAAACTGAAAATTATTAGCACCAAGCTCAGTGAGCTCCCCCAAAATACAACATACCATGCAATAACAAATAAAGCACATACTGGGCCTTGCCCACTGCATCGAACCGAAGTCCGGAAGTAACTAGGGCCTTGCCCACTGCATCAGACCGATGTCCAGAACTAACTAGGGCCTTGCCCACTGCATCGGACTGAAGTCTGGAACTAACTAGGGCCTTGCCCACTACATCGGACCGAAGTCCGAAACTGACTGAACATAGCATAACATAATCATATCATATAACATAAACACATATACTGCATACTACATCGGACCACAGTCTGGACCTCATAACACATACACATGCCTGAATCACAAAGACATCAAGCATACTGAACTACTGCTATCTAAACGGACCGACATTATGGTCATAGACCCATTCCTACTGGAAAGAAGCTCACCTCGTAAGGCTGACTGCTAAAATGCTGATCGGGAACCGTCTGCCTGCTGCTTCGGTAGCTCCCCGGCTACAATTCCGACAAAGACACTTAATTAAACACTGATAAAAAAATCCTAGGGTAAAGTGTCTATTTTACCCCTGGTAAAAGTCAACTTTCACTTGCCCCGACTCGCCGAGTTGGGCAGCCAACTAGCCGAGTCCTTATCCTTTCTTCTGCCCCCTTACCCGGTGCTACTCGTCGAGCTTAGCAAAGACCCAACGAGTTCTCCTTCTATAATTCCTTGAGTCAATATTCATCCAACTCGTTGATTTGTGTGAACAACTTGTTGAGTTCATCTTCATCATATAAACACGTCCAGACTATGACTCGTCGAGTTGTATGAACAACTCGTCGAGTCTGTTCTTGTGGGTATGTGTTGTAACAAGGAATCGAGTATGTAATGAATCAGAGTAAAAATGATCAAAAGTAAGTGTGTGAGATTTGAACACCGATGTAAATATGATTTCTAGTTCAACTCTATTACACTCTTATGTTTTTACAGAGTACAAGAGATAATTATGTCCAAAGACTCTTTTCTAACTCTAGTAAACATTCCTATTTATAGGAGAGAAAAGCGTACAAAAAATATACTAAGGACTAAGCATTTAGCTTCGAATACAATGCCTTAGTAAAATATATTATATTCCATACGAAGAGTACAAAAGACTTCGACTCGTTACAATCACAAAATACCCTTACAATCTCCCCCTTTATAATCAGAGTTGAAGACATCAATTTTTAAGAAGTTTGATTGAATACAACATAACTCTTCGTATTTCTATGTACCAGTTTATTATCTTCTTAAGCTCCTTCTTGTCTCCCACATTATTCTTCTTGAAATGATTCATACGAACAATTAAGTTCGTATATTGTGAAGTCGAATATCTTTCTACTTCAGCAGCTTGAAACAAAAATTTCTTCGGTCATGTACAGTATCACAACGATTGCATCATAGTAATAAAAAGTAAAAACAACCATTACATTGAATAAATAAGGTATTCACATTTGTTCGATACATAGTTTGTATGACAACAAAAAATTATAACAAAAGTATAAAAGATGCGACTCTAAAAGCTCCGCCTACTCAAAACCTATAGGTGTACCTGTCTACTGACTCTCTAAGAATACAAGTGGTTTTGAAAGTGTATCAACATTTAAGTTGGTGAGTTCATAAGAAAGTTTTTTTTTAATGAAAACCTGTCTTTGAATCTGTGAAAATGTTTGTATGTTTTTCAAGAAAATCCAATATTTTCTTTAGTAATGAAAAGTAATCTTAAACCCTAAGACCTAAAATGTGCATTCGTTACTGTATTTTGTAGTTGTATATGAAAGTATTAGTATGTATGCCTGATTACCACCAACTGTATTGTATAGTATTGTATTGTTTTATATGAAACCTCTTTTATGAAATCCCTGGATACCACCAGTAGTTATGTATAGTAATATATTGTATGAAAACCCTGGCTACCACCAGTAATGTATAATATTGTTCTATGTGAAAACCCTGGCTACCACCAGTGCGTATAGTATTGTTCTGTATGAAAACCCTGGCTACCACCATTGTGTATAGTATAGTTCTGTATGAAAACCCTGGTTGCCACCAGTAATGTATAGTAGTTTTATTACTTTAAATAAAACCATGTGTTCGTATTCCCTGGAATCCTCTAGTTGTATTGTATAGTAGTTCTATTAATTAAAATAAAACTATTTGAAGAATGGAAATACCGTAAACAAATGGTTAGTTTATATTATTGTGAGTTTGGTATAACCATGTTTGATATGACCTAGTGACCTCTACAACGTTCTTCAAGCATCAGAACGGTATGATATTTGTCACCCGAGGCATGCCTGCCTAACTGTAGCTAGCAATTTAGGTGTGGAATTGTGAGTCGCGTATAGATATGTACACAAACCTCACGCTCTCCCTCTAGGAGACTCTGGTTATACTGTGGTAGGATTTAGTTCCACACCCCGAAGGGTACAATTGAAGTAGTGCCTCACAACCCTATATTAACTAGTTTACGTGTAGTATTGTAGTGTTCTCTTGTACTTGAAACTGTATGTGTAACCTTGTAGAGTAAAATAAATATACTTAAATAATTATTTACTATTGTACTCTTGTATTTGGAAAATAGTATTATATAACGTAAACTATGTCTACCATAGTTTATGTGTTTGTTACTGTGTAAGGCTCTTGAATTAGTAAAACAGTGTAATGAATCTCAAACTATACCAATTATAGTTTGTTTGTATGTTCTTGTTTCGTGTATTGAGTTCTGTAAAAGTAGTGTAATGTATCCAAACTATACGGCTATAGTTCGATCGTATGTTATGTATTGTATTGAAAACTTTGCAATTATGATTGTATATTAAAATTTACACTTATGCTCAGCATGTTACAAAAGGGATAAAAAAATATTTGAATATTTATATAAAATCTAGTGATTTCTTGATTAATTTGTATCAATTGAGAAAGTTTTTAATCAGTTTGAAATTGTTTGTATAAAAACACAAACATTCCTTGTGTTTTACATGTATTCCCCCCCCCCCTCTGAAAACATTAAAACAGTAAAAATGTAGGGGTATCAAGTCACAGTTGTTTGTGCATGCGTTGGATAGCGAGACTGGAAAGATGACCCACGAGTTGGTGTACGTGGAATTAACGGAATCCTAATGATGATTAAACACATGATTGTATTTAAAATTATCAAACCCATTAATTTAAAGTGTTAGAAAACACTTGTTTTTATGTTAGGAATAGTTACCGAGAGTTGTTTGGAGTGATTGGGAGGGTTCTCGGTCAAGGTTCAATCCGAGAACCAGGTTCTTGGTACAGAGGGG
Organism: Lactuca saligna; assembly: GCF_052625555.1. Lineage (NCBI taxonomy): Eukaryota > Viridiplantae > Streptophyta > Magnoliopsida > Asterales > Asteraceae > Lactuca > Lactuca saligna. The sequence goes on along the minus strand of NC_136421.1, from coordinate 222,184,329 downwards.
TTTTCGGCCGAACACAGGTTCTCGGCCGAAAGCAGGTTCTCGGTTCTGCTGTTGTTTTTGGCCACTTGAAGATACGAAGGCTGTTCTTGGTGTTCTTGGTGGAAACTATGAATATTTGACGGTTTCCTCTTGAAGATATGAGTGTTCTTGGATGATCCTTGGAGCAAAATGAGAGAGTTTTCAGGTGAAATTAGTGAGAAATGATCAGGTTTCTGAGGAAAAACCTTTATACCGGTTAGGTTTTCGGCCTGAATGGAGTTCTCGGCAGAGATCTGTTTTCGGCCCGAGGGTTTTCGGCCGAAAACGAATGGCTGAACGAGTTTCAATGTTTTCGAGGAGAAATCTTGGGTTTTTCGAGTGTTTTTGGTTCCGAAAACTTATATAATCTTTATTTTTATACTTTACATTATTTTCTAACCCACATGAACTTAACGAAATAAATAAAACTTAAATTTTATTTATCGATTTTGACTTTTGTTGACTAGAAAAGTATCAGGTAGTCATAGATGATCTTAGTGCGGGTCAGTTCAATACTAGTTCTCTGACAAGTACCTATGAAACTGGGTTACAACCACTTGCCTACTTTCATCCGGTGAGATTCAACCAATCCAATTCATATTAGTCTTACTTCATAATTGTTGCCATAATTATAACCTACTATGAACTTTTAGAATAATAAAATTATTCATGATTAAACATGTTATTATAGAGCACAACAAGTATTAATGTGATGAATATATCCCAATATATCATAACATTATCTAATAGTTGTTGTTATAATGTTCTAATATCCAAATACTAAATCCAAATCAAAACACATTTCTAGAATAATAAAGTCTTATAGCTAAAGTGTAACCATCCATACTTAGCTAAAAAGAATGACTTTATCATTGGATCTGACAAAATTTAATTTATGTGAATTCTATGAATACTATCATCTCCATACTTAACTTTACTCTAAATATAGTCAAATATCTTGGAGAATATGAGTGGTGTTCTGTCATGGCATACATTCTCTTAGCTTGATTAAGTGTACTCTCGAAGTCACAAAGATTTCTATGTGATCCTTGAATGACAGAAATCAACATAGTTTTTCAATGATCCCATTCATCCAATCATATTTGATTTAAACTTATAAAGTAGTGTATTATTATTTTCTAGCAGATTGTGTCATTATGTTTTACTTGGACCTCATTCCAACAAGACTTACCATTCATTCCATAATGAATTCAAAATCCAATTATAATTCATAATTATTTATATATGTTTAGAAATAAACATCTTGTGTAGCTCTTTCCATAAAGATTCTTTCTAAACTGATTGTCTCATGCACATTCTCTTAGTTCTTCTAAAGTACCTTTAGAATGCTCTCTTAGTCATCTAGTGACTTAACCATGTATTCAATTAGTATTCTGTGACATGCTTACAACATGATTAAATACCATGTCCTATGCATAATATGGCGTAAATTATGAATTCACTTGCCACGCAAATAGAATACAAATCATTTCATATAGTTCAAGCCTATGAGCTATGTATTTTTGAGGCTAGCTCAAAATGGTGCCATATGACAATGCCAAGAATTCTCCAAAAGAATCTTGTGTCTTGATCCCTTTCAAGATATTGCCAATATATGTATAAGGACATGAAACCTTTAACATTCTTTTTATCTGTCCCTTATAGATTTTACATTCCAAGAATGTATATTTTCTTTCCTGAGTCTTTCATTTTAGAAAACTTTATGAGTCAAGGTGAAAAATGGCATTGCTTAGTTAGAATGTAATTTCAAATTATTAAGTATGTCTTATTCATACAAGATTACTTTTTTCTTCCTACCTTACAGCCATTACACTTATAGCAACGTACAGACTAAATGATAATGTAGACCTGACAATTTCAGACACAAATACACGAATCTGTGAGAGACACGACACGACACGAATACATAGTGAAAATTTTGATAAACCTTATTTCTTATCGTGTAATCGTATCATGTCAAATTTATGGTTGGCGCGTTTTCGTGACACGAATACACGAATTGTCAGGTCTATGATAATGTGGAAATTTACTTTTTCATGAAGTAATTTTCATATTTATGGAAATTTACTTTTTTTTTTAATTTATGTTTAATTGTTTTTAGAAAGTACAAACTAAAGGATAACGTGGAACACAGGTACACTATCCAGCATATAGAGACTTAAATACCAATGAAAATTTAAAGTTAGTATTTATTTTATCCAACAGATATACTTTAAAATTTTATCCTATTATTTAATCAATATTTATGCTATATTTCATTGTGGTTATAACTTATATCAGTTTATGCAAAATGACACTATGGGCAGTAAAGGTGCCAACTCAGGGATGGAAGCCTCAGCTATAGAATATGTGCTCTCATTGGACGATGGTAGTTGGAGACGTCCACCTCAGCACCCATATGTAGATTTTGAAAGCAATATGGGCCGGTCATGGAGAATTAAATATCTTGAAATGCCCATGCCAAGTCAGAAAAAATGACCCTTATCGTTATTAAAAGTTTTTATTTTAATATAAAAATATATAATAAGAAAATTGGACCCTATGCAGCTGCTTATTCCCCCCTCCCCCCTCAATGTCCTCCATGATTAGAGTGATCTTTTCTTTGAAAATACTGTCAGGCAACCTTCTCCCCTCTTGTCCTTGCTCGTGTGCAACCTCAGACTCCAATTTTTCCAACAAGAGATGCTGATCCAAGACTGGGACCCGCAAAATCTTTTCAACATAATACACCCACTTTTAATGGCTACGACCATTTGCATATTGTAAGCTTTTTTTAAGATTTATTTTATTGTTTTAAAAAGTGATAATGTGTTTGCTTTTTGTGTAGCCTTTGAAAATCATGCAATATTTTCTAACATTAGTTCAAAAAAATGCTAAAAAGAACTTGGAAACATGTGTTTTTCTTGCGTATTTTTGGTGAGATTTATTTGTTTTGAATAAAGGAGATTTTTTTGGGCTTATTTTGTAATTATTATTTTATTTTATTGTGATTGTAGAAAACAAAGTTTTTAATATCATTATATTTATAATACCAAAACAGAAGACAAAACAAATCTTGAAGAAACTGCATGTTGACCAGAGGAATCAACAACCGTAGTCCCTTTATAATTCTTGATCCAACATTCAAGTAAACGTGATCTAACCCGGCACCAACGGTGCATGTAACTCCTTCTAGTTAGGATGAAAGAATGGTTATTAGATCTTTATTTAAATATCTTTTTTAAATATCTGTAGTTATAACTTATAAATGAAATATTTGAACAATAATGCAACAGCGTTATACACGTCATTTTTCTTTCTTCTTTATTTTTTCTTGGGCCAAAAGGCCCACTTACAAAAGAATCGGTAAACATACCCAATTTTTAAGAAATAAATTGGTGTATTCGTTATAAAAATGCTACTTGTGTAATACCAATTAAGTTGAAGAACTCATCGTTCTAGATTCAGATCGGACTTTGATCAGCTTAGATAACAACTATGAAGAAGTTGGAGCTTGTTTTCATACCTATACCTGGTTATGGTCACCTAAAATCAGCCATAGAACTTGCAAAGTGTTTGGTCGATTGAGATGAAAGATTATCCATCACATTTCTTGTTATCAGTAATCCCGCTCAAACTAATATTGATTCGTACACAAAATCGCATGCTGCTTCTAATGCCCGAATAAAATACACCACAATTCATCCCACCGACCCTCTTCCTTAAGGACCTCAACCCACTTCCTCTTCGCCTATATCCTTAGAAAAGCTTGCTACCCTTTTCATCGAGAGCCATAAATCTCAAGTTGAACAAGTGGTCAAGGAGTTGGTATCAGATGAGTCCACACATCTACTTGGATTTGTCCTTGATATGTTCAGCAGTTGTATGATCGATGTAGCCAACAAATTCAATGTCCCTTCATACATCTTCTTTACTTCAAACACAGCTTTTCTTGGATTCCTCCTCCACCTCCCGATCCGCCACAACCAAGTCGGTTTCGGTTTTAACCCATCGGATCATGACTCACTTATCCCAAGTTACCAGAATCATGTTCCAGTAAATGTGCTTCCTGGTGTTGTATTTGACAAAACTGGTGGTGGGTATGAAACTTTCGTTTATCTTGGTACCAAGTTCCAAGAATGCAAAGGATTTATAGTAAATTCATACGTTGAGCTCAAACCATACGCTGTTAATTCAATGGTAGCCCAACCGTCTGTATACCCGGTTGGACCTTTGCTTGACCATAATATGTCAACTGGATCAATTTAATGTGTCTACTCAATGATTTGAGCAGCCTCAACTCGGCGAGTAGAAGTTGGCTTGACTGCGAAGTTTAATGAGGCAACTCGACGAGTTGAGGATCCTCAACTCGACAAGTTGGCAATGCATAAGGAAACCCTAATTTTAAGTTATTGCACCCTATTTAAACACCTTAAGTCCTTAGTGTTGGCCTCATTTCTAGTCTCCATGTCCCCTAACCCTAATCTCAAAGCCTTACAGCCTCCTTGTGTGTTGTGAGCTCATTGTGGGTGTGTTTGAAGATCATTTAAGGAATAAAAGCTTGGTGCAAAGTGGTAGTTCATATAGGAGCTTTCAGATATGAGTTCTTTGCTCCAATTCCATCATATTTCGGGTATAAAGTCCTAACCTTGCTTAATATTTGATTACATCTCCTTATTTGGGTTTTTGTGGTGTTTTGGCATCTTTTTGGGATGATGATGGAGTAAAGTCATTAGGCTTGTTCTTCTAGATTTGGGTTGGTTTTGGTACCCTTGAGCTTAAAGGTGCGAGCTTTATGAGGATTTTGGTGTCATGCGTGCATTAAGTTAATTATTAAGTCCATTCCAAGCTTAAGCGCTTCATTTAGATATGCATGAACGTAATGTTGGAAAATTTAAGTTGTTTTCCAGCTTAAGGAATTCATATCTATGTTTTGGAGTCATGTCCCAATGGATTAAGTGCTTAATGTGTTAAGAAGAGGGTTTTTGGAGTACTCGGCGAGTTGGCTCGGTTTTCCCCGACATTTTCAGATTGATAGAGGAACTCGGTGAGTTGGTGGGTCAACTCAACGAGTTGACTTGGTTTTCCCGATCTGTAGAGATTGATGGAGAAACTCGACAAGTTAAAGGACAACTCGGCAAGTTGGGTCAACTTGGACCGTTGACTTTGACTTTTGATGTATGTCTTTGACCAAGTTTGTCCCAAGGGGTGTTTGTGATAACCTGATTTTGATTTAAGGAAAATTAGGATAAGACCCATATGGGGTTGGGCCCAACTCAGAAAAATTCGGCCATTAGTGGGCCTTTGTGAATCTTTTGGTTTTGGGCCTCGGTTTTGGTGTATGTTGTGTCAGGTGTATAATGGTCATTTTACCCTAAGTATAGATTATGGATTATAGCGTGGGACACAATTGCTAACTGGGTGAGTTGTTTGTATTGATAGCTCGGGAACCGACGGGGCAGCAGCTAGGGATTTATTTCGGGGAGCTTCTGCATTCGAGTCTTCCTTACTATGATTATGGGTCGAAGGCACCAATACCGGCCCTTTTGGATTGTTATCCTGGTTAATCGTATGCTTGTATGTTGTAGTGATCTGTTAGATCATTATCTTGGTAGATATGATGTTGCCATGCTATGGTGATCTGTTAGATCGGTATCCTGGTAGATAGGATGTTGTTGTGCTGTTATGATATGTTAGATTTGTATCGTGGTTAATAGGATGATGCTATTCTTAGTGATCTGTAAGATATGCCTTTTTGTTTGTTGAATGATTATATGTTAATTTTTATGTATATTTCGACATGTGTGTGTGTGGTTGGGTTGAGGCAGTCCGGATAGACTGACGGCCTGGGAGTCGGACCAGTCAGGCTGAAGGCCCGAAGAGCTGTCCACAAAGACTATAGACACAGTGAGTCGGTCCAAACATGCTAAAGGATCTATATACATGTTATTTGTATATGTTATTTTTTTGGGTGTTGGTACTTTGGAGGAACTCGCTAAGCTTCGTGCTTATAGTTTTCTTTTATGGTGTCAAGTACTTCAGTGGATCGTGGCAAGGTGAAGATGTAACCGTACGAATCCTCGCATTTTGGACTTATGATTTCTAGGAAACACTAATAACGTGAATGTTTTGAAAACTATGTTGAAAGAAATTCTGATTTTTAAATAATGTTTTTGGAACAACGGTTTTTGTAAACACCTCTATAGAAAAAGGGTTGTTTTGAAAAGTTTAAATTTTATGCAAGGTGGTATCAGAGCCTTAGTTTTAGTTGATTGGAGGAACACTCGTGTGAGTCCAGTATCAAACTAAGGAAAAAGATTTTCAAATGGTTTTCAAAATACTCAAGGAGGATGTGATGTGTACAATCAGAAGGAGCCAATAAGTAGACCCCAAAATACCATACTTTATTTGATATTGTGATAGGTTAGAACAACATGCTTGTGATAGGCTAGGGATCTTCACGAATTGCATGATAGAATTGTCTGATTATATGATTCCTTATAGCTTAGGATTCATCTTTATATGAAATTGACATCCTTACCGTAGTTGCTTAGTGTATACATCTTTGTTGTACATAACTAAGATTCTATAACCTGATAATGTTTAGTTTAGCCTTATTTCTTATTCTTATTTGATGAAGGGATTAGGGTAGGATCAGATATTCGACTGTCTATAGGATCCAGTGTGATGTATGGCTAGCATACACTAATGATGCAGGGTTGGTGGAAGTTTCATGAGCGGGTGCAGTATATAGTGGGTCAACGCAAGGAATGATTAGCCACTGGGAGAGTGTGAGCAGGACGAAGGTGTACCTGTGGTGTGGGGATTTGAATATCGAGGATTTCGTATGAGGATTTGTCCGACTTTATTGCATTAAAGTGCTAGTCGGCTTCACTGCTCGAATGTTGCTTGCTTTGTGCTTTGTGGAACTCATGAGTGACATGAGTTAGCTATTAGGTGAATATGTCAAGTCACATGTGAAAAAGGTTGGATAATGTCAGAGTCACGGACTTGACCCTGCTGCGCAGCTCTCATTTGATTCCAACCGTTATAGGGATGAGTCTGTTACTCAAAGGATTATCTGAGCTTTATTGCATGTGATTGTATTCATGGAATAGCTAATTAACATTGTGAGAGGTTCTTCAGCAACCGATGGTAGAGAATTATGGAACCCTAGGATAGCCTAGGGAGTATTCTATTGTAGTTGTTTCGCAGTTGAGCAGGTTTCAGGTGTATTTTATGATTAGGTCCTAGAGGACCCGATAGGATTCTTAAGGAGAGTATGGGTAGGTATAGAGGGTAGTATTGGGCCCATACTACTGGAAGCACATGATCCATACTCAAATCAAGGAACATTTCAAAGATTCTAAGGAATGGTCACGGTAGATAGCATGATTGGATACCATGGTTCGCGTCAGTGGTTCTGTATCTCTTGATTGTTTGGCTTGGGCCGCTCAGGAGAGGATGGTTTTGTTGGATTAGGTTTCTAAGCCCATAACTATAAGTGGTATTTACTTGAATTGATAGCATCACAATCCTTTTGGGTTGCTCTCAAACCTAGCAACTGGACAAGGAAATCATGAAAGGAGAGATATTGATTTATTATAAGATTAATAAATTAATAAAAATGATTTATTAATATGTTAAAACATTAATATATTAATTAGAAGTCATAATTTTTAGTTAGTAGTAAGCCATAAATTAATTGGAATTGATCTTGGGGTTAACTGTATTAATTATAAAGTGCAGGGACTAGTTTGCAATTATTAAATACTTGAGTGGAAGGTTCCATAACCCCCTTGGAAGGGGGTGGAAAAAAATATATAGGGGAAACACTAATGATTTCATACAAGGGGCTTGGATAAGGCCTTTGGATAAGCTTAGGCCCTAAGCAAAGGAACATTAGGGTTTTCCCTAAACCCTAGATAGCTAACATATATAAGGAGGCATCTGGCTCTCAAAATCGGTCACTCATTCTCTTGAAGAAACCCTAGGCCGAAAATTGAATACCCTAGCCTCTCTCCTCACAAGTTTCCTTCTTGCTAGCTCTTAGGTGCGATTCCATTAGAGGCATTGCTTTTTTGGTGCTAAGTGTAACAACGTAAATTTTCAAAACAAAATTTTCATTTCTTAAAACATGTTTTCAACCAAATCAAGCCATAAAAATCAAATGTATCATATCATAATACAAAACATATCAAATTCCAAGATCATAAAATAAATCCTCCATCAGTGTGTACAGATCACGCCGGCGCCTTCCCACGGTCCTCGCTAGTACCTGAAACACATAACACCACAACTGTAAGCATAAATGCTTAGTAAGTTCCCCAAAATACTACTTACACCCACATACGCCCTTCCAGGCCATGACCTTCCGATCCATGTGTCTCAGGGGACTTCCGTCCCCACCCGGTAAACCTTCCGGTCCTACTAGCGTCAACCTTCCGGTCCACATCACAATGCCTTCCGGCCCATAACATAACGCCTTTCGGCTCATATCAAGCATAGCATACATAGCACATACAAACATTTAACTTAATCACATACAATGCATACTTCTCATAACATATCCGACCTTCCGGTCACACATAATTACCCTTCCGGGTAGTGTATAATGAGAAGACTCACCTTAGATATCTCGGTAACTCACTAACTCGGTGGGAATGCGATTTAGCCTCCGCCTAAACACATAAGGCAAATATCCCCATAAATATGACTGTACTCTAACCTTTCTTAACATCCTCAGAAGGGTAAAAGACCATTTTACCCCTCGTCTGACTCAAAGGCATCGCTGCTGACCAAACCCTAAAAGCCAACCAAATTCAACGGTCAACTTTGACCCGACTCGGCGAGTCCACCTATCTCCACTTAACTCCTTAGTCCCAATTAACACATCGAGGCCCTCCCTTTACTCGACGAGTCCCCAGGCATGAATCGCGGGGCTACCTTGACTCAACTTGCCGAGTCCCAAGAACAACTCGGCGAGTACATGCCATGCACAGATTCTTTTTACCTCCTGAGGTCAGATCTGTTCCTCCATTCCATAGATCTGACCTTTTCAATCAATATAATCACGTAAAGCTCGGAACTTGATGCTTATATACATACATAATGGTATCAAATGGTGATTTAGTCCCAAAAGTGGCAACCTAAGTCCAATCACCCCTCAAGGACCCATAAAGCATACAGGATTGAAGTCTCTGAACCTCTTTGAGTCCAAATCCAAAGCATAGACTCGATAAGGGACCAATTGCTCCACATAAACATCCTCATAAGAGGTTAGAAAACCCTAATCTCTAGGTTCAATACCAAAACTGAAGAAAGGTTGAATGAACACCTCAAGTTGGAATCTCTAGACTCTGAAACCACTTGAACCACACCTCGTTCAGCCTCCTCTTGCTCTTGATCACCTCCTTTTTGCCAAGCCAAGGAAAGAAAGATCAATAAAGGCTTCACCTTCCTTCCAAACGATATAGATCACTAAGGTTGCTCTCAAGGGACTGGTAGCCGCAATAAGAGGCTAAGAGTACCCTTAAATAGGCTCCAACCCCGGAGGATTTAGCGTTTCATTAAACAGCATGGACTCGCCGAGTCTAATGCGAACCCGGATGAACAATCACGACCCTACTCGGCGAGTCTACACATCAACTCGCCGAGTTCCTTCTCATAATTAAAAAAAATAAATATTAAATAATATACCTGGGATTCCGGATGTTACACTAAGCTTCCAAGAAGATCAAGATTAAAGGATTACCAATTGTTTGCTATAACAATTGAAAGGTATGTAACTCTAAACCCTAATTTTTTTATTTTCGAAAATAGCCTCTCTCCTTAGGGTTCTTGTTTTGCAATTTAAAGTTATATGTTCAATAGTTAAAAACATAGATCCAAAGAAGGTTGCATGTGAACTTAGGAATTGTTTTCCTAGTTTAATTGTTTTTCAGAAAAACTATCAGTGGTATCAGAGCTAGGTTTTGTTTTAAATTGAATTAATATAATAGTTGAATTGCAAATTAGGGTTTATAGCTATTAAACCCTAAATGACCAAGTTTTCGTTTTTAGCGTTTTGGCTAAAAGCATTTTCGAAAACCCTAGCCTCCATGAACCCTAATCGAAATTAGGGTTAGGGTTTTGAAAAACCCTAGCCTCCTTCTTTTGGGTTGCGAAATATCCTTATGATATTTAGGATTTCTTGTTTGGATAATTGTTACTTGATTGGATTAATTGGATAATTATCCTTTACCGTAAGTTTTCGAAATCTAGAGGGATAAGGATTATGAAAAAATTAATTATATAATTTGATTAGATAATCCTTACAAGATTTAATAAATTAATTAAAAGTTAATTAATAGATAATTATTAAATCAAGGTTTTGGTTTATTTTAAATTCAAAATTAATGGTTTAATTTTTGAAAATTTTATATAAACCCTAAAGTTTTAAAAAGTTTAAAACACACCTTATATATATATATTATAATTAAAAGTTAAATATTATATATGTATAAGAATTGGTCAGTCAAATCGCTAGTATGTCTCATTCACGAAGCTAGTCTATAAGGGGGTATATGGAAACTGCCTATAAAATAGTAGTTGAATGGGTGTCCACTCTCACCCACCGCTTCCTTGATTAGTGGAGGGTCGTTAGCATAACGTATTTGATAGGACAGGTAAATCTCATTAGAAGTATAATGTTATTAAGGAAGTACTAGAACATTATTTTATAAAATCCCAACTCTAGTCACTTTAGGAAAAATGTGAAAAGTATGCTAACCCATGAGATTGCACATTATGCTTTATTGGTCGTTAGTGGAGCATGTATGGTTAACCTGCACGCTAATAGGCACTAATAAAGAGTAGTAATGGGTATCTCATAATTATCATTATTGATGGAGCGTGTGTAGTTTACCAACACATTAATAGATAATGATAAAGACAATGAGGCTACCGAGAAAATTTGCATGGTTAATCATATCTTGTTTGTGATCCTCGGTATCCCAGTCACAAATAGAAGAGCATAATCTGAGATTAAAGCATGTCATTGAATAGTTTCAATGTATCTCAAAAGAATTAGGAATTTCACTTCGTTCGTTTCATCTTTTGGTGGAATTAGTGAATCGTCATTCACTTACCTTTATGAAATTCACACTTGGATCTTGGCATCCCATTTCTAAGTTGTGAATCTTCATAGTTGGATCCTAACCTTAACATTGCATATTTGGGTTAGTAATATTGAGGTATCTTGAAATCTAACTAAAACTATCTTTCTTTTCAGATGTCTACTCCTGGAAACACTTCTGCTTCATCTTCCTCCAACCATAACTTCTCTTTTCTCAATATTTGCTCCAAAGTCATTATGGATGGCTCTAACTATAACGATTGGATGCGCAATATCAAGATGGTGCTTCGTTGTGAGGACAAAGAGTATGTACTTGAAAAAGAGCTCAAAGAGATCGATGAAACCAAAGCCACTCCCAAAAAATATGTTGCCTACAAGAAGCACTATGATGAAGCAACCAAAGTGGCATGCATCATGGTCGTAACCATGTCCCCAGAACCGCAAAGGTACTATGAGGACTACTGGCCCTTTGAGATGAACAATGACCTTATGGAAAAGTACCATAAACGAGCTCGTCAAGAAAAGTTTGAAGTAGTCAAATCACTCATGGCTTGCAGAATGAAGGAAGGGGAGTCAGTTGTTAGTCATATGCAAAGAATGCAACACTACATAGAGCGTTTGGTCAAGTTTAACATGCAATTTGATGAGGAATTGGCCATAGACATGGTCTTGAACTCATTTCCCTACAGTTATGGTCAGTTTATCCTAACTTACCACTTGAAAAACACCTAGTAGACATTGGCCCAATTACACAACTTGTTGCAGATAGCAGAGGCAGGAATGAAGGGTAAAAGTATAGCCTCCACTCCTGCTGGTGCCCCTGTCTTGGCTATTGGACGTGGAAAGGGGAAAAAGAGGAAAGGTCATCCTAAGCAAAATTGGAAGGGCAAGACCCAAACTAGGCCATCTAGCAATGGCCCAAAGGTCAATCCCAATGCTATGATTCCCCATGTTTCCGACCCAAAAGATGTCGATTGCCTTTATTGCGATGACAAAGGGCACTGGAAATAAAGCTGCCCAAAGTATCTGCAAGACATCAAGGATGGCAAAGTGAAGCCATCTTCAGTAGGTATTTACACTATTTCTTATAATAACTCATTATCTTCTCGTTCATGGGTCCTTGATACAGGATGTGGTTTTCACATATGTTCTGATTTGCAGGAGCTAAAATAAAGTTAGGAGGTGGAGCGAGGGAGGATAAACTAGATGATGGGAAACAAAAAGTCTTCACCAGTAACCAAGATCGGAGTTTATCAACTTTTGCTTAATAATGATGTTAGATTAGATTTATTGAATTGTTGTTATTCATCTGAGATGACGAGAAACATTATTTCATTTCATGCATTGTTCAAACAAGGTTTTAAGTACTCTTTTAATAATTTTAATGGTTCAATTTCTTTTTATAAAAATGGTGTTTTGCGTTTGAAGCTTTACCTTATGATTGTATGTATGAAACAGTGACTTGTGTTGATGGATTAGGTAATAGTGTATTCAATATTGACTTTTCTAATAGTGTAGACAAAGCATGCTTGTGGCATTTTTGTCTTGGAAACATTAACAAGAAAACATAGTCCAACTCCAAAAGGATGGAGTGTTGGAAACATTTGACCTAAAATTAGATGATATGTGTGAATCTTGTCTTATAGGAAAGATAACAAAATCACCATTCACAGCGTCTTGTGAAAGAGGTCAAGATCTGTTGGACCTCATACATACGAATGTATGTGGACCCTTTAGATCAACTATAAGGGATGATAATCATATTTATGTGACATTCACTGATGATTATAGCATATATGGTTATATCTCCTCAATCAAACATAAGTCAGAAACCTTTGAAAAGTTCAAAGAGTTTAAACATGAGGTCGAGAACCAATTAGGAAGAAAGATAAAGGTACTTAGATTCGATAGAGGCAGAGAGTATCTTAGTATCGAGTTCAATGACTATCTAAAGGAATGTGTAATAGTTTCACAATTAACTCCTCCTAGGACACCACAGTTAAATGGTGTGGCTGAGAGGCATAATCGAACCTTGTTAGATATAGTTCATTCTATGATGAGTCGTGCTTCGCTTCCTATTCTTTTTTAGGGGTATGCCTTAGAGACAGTCGTACATATCCTCAATCTTGTCCCTACAAAGAAGGTTGCCAAAACACCTCATGAAATGTGGATAGGAAAAGTTCCCTCGTTAGCACATATTAAAGTCTAGGGTTGTGAGGCGTTCGTAGACGCGAGACTCACGACAAGCTAGTAGCTAGATGTGACAAATGTGTTTTCATTGGTTACCCGAAACAGTCTTTTGGATATTTATTCTACAGACCTAGTGAAAACGTGGTCTTTGTAGCACGAAGAGGAGTCTTTCTAGAAAGAGAGCTCATATTCAAATAGGACAGTGGGAGTACCATTGACCTTTAAGAAATTCAAGAGTTAGAAAATGAAGGAACCTTAGATGACACTAACACTCAACCAAAGGAAACAGTTCCTGTTGAACCAATTGATAACTCATTACCTCTTTGAAGATCCACTAGGGTGAGTGTGCCACCTAAGTTATATGGTTTTCATATTACTTCAGGTGGTGACACATTCATCAGTGATAGGACACTGGTAAATTTAGATGAACAAGTTACTTACAAGGAAGCAATGGCAGGCCTAGAGGCCTCCAAGTGGAAAGAGGCAATGGACAGCGAGATAAAGTCCATGTATGGCAACTAAGTTTGGAATTTGGTTGATAATGCACCAGGTCGTAAGACAGTTGGGTGAAAATGGATCTTCAAAAAGAAGACAGATATGGATGGAAATGTTCATACATTCAAGGCTAGACTGGTTACACAAGGTTTCACTCAAATCCCGGGGGTTGACTATGATGAGACCTTCTCACCAGTAGTCAAGATTAAGTCTATTATGATACTGCTTGCCATAGCTGCCTTTCATGACTATGAAATCTGGCAGATGGATGTTAAGACTGCTTTCCTTAATGGGAAGTTGGTTGAGGATGTTTATATGAATCAACTAGAGGGTTTTTTGATGCAAAGTTTCCTAAAAGAGTTTGCAAGCTTAAGAAATCCATTTATGGATTAAAACAATCATCTCGTAGCTAGAATCTTTTCTTCAATGAGAAAGTCAAAGAGTTTGGTTTCTCTAGGAGTGAAGATGAGTTATGTATGTATATCAAGGCTAGTGGGAGTATAGTAACTTTTCTATTGTTATATGTCAATGACATATTATGTATTGGTAACGACGTTCCAACCTTGAAAGATGTTAAGTCTTGGCTTGGAAAGTGTTTTGCCATGAAAGACCTTGCAGAAGCTGTGTATATTCTTGGGTTTAGAATATTGAGAGATAGAAAGAAGAGACTAATCGGACTTAGTCAGAGCACATACTTGGACAAGGTACTAAAGAGGTTTAGTATGGAAAATTCCAAGAAGGGAGAGCTACCAATCCAAAGCAATACCAAATTTAGTAAGACTCAATGCCAGAGTATAGATGAGGAAATAGCTGACATGAGTCATGTACCTTATGCTTCCACTGTAGATCGATCGTGTATGTTATGACATGTACTCGCCATGATGTGGCTTTTTCTTTGAGCATGGTCAGTCGCTATCTGGGAAATCCAGGTAGAGCTCATTGGATAGTAGTTAAGAATATACTCAAGTATTTGTGAAGGACAAAGGATTAGTTCCTTATGCTTGGTGGCAAAGATACTTTGAGAGTAAATGGTTAAAGTGATGACAGCTTTCAAATTGATAGAGATAACTTCCGTTCTCAATATGGCTGAGTATTTCTACTGAACGGAGGAGCAGTTACTTGGAAAAGCTCCAAGCAAGATACGGTGACTTATTCTACTTGTGAATCAGAGTATATAGCAGCGAGTGAAGCATCGAAAGAAGAAACTTGGTTAAGGAACTTCATCGGAGATCTAGGAGCTGTTCTAACCATCCAGAAGGATATGGAACTATTCTACGATAATGATGGAGTGGTTGTGTTGACAAAGGAGCCCAGAGATCATGGTAAAACCAGGAATATCAATAGAAAGTAACATTTCATAAGACATAGAGTAGAAGAAGGCCATCTTGTAGTAAAAAGGGTATGATCTGAGGATAACCCAGTAGACCCCCTTACAAAGGTTCTGAGTAGGGTTAAGCATATTCAGGATGCTCGGAGCATTGGACTGAGAGATAATATTAGTTTTAGTAGTTAGATTAGTTTTATTCTGAAACTTGTAACAAAGTAAATAAAACTTACTTTTTGGTGATTAAATAATAAAGTATTATTTATAAGTTTGTTTACTGCCTTTTGTCAAGTGCTTATTATTGTGTTTCATATTTTTCATGTTTTACTTCCTGCATAAAATGATTATTCAAACTCCACAGTCGTTCGTACTTTTGGAAGTGAGTAATGAATTAAGATTGCCATGAATTGGATTACAAATTGTCTGAGGATAGACATAGCAATAGAATGGCTGCAATATTCATGAGTACCCAAAAATTGAGATTTGAGTATTGGATAAACCCTCGCTTAGAGTATTACTTCATGGAATTCATCACAAGTAATATTGAGATGACAATATCTTATAATCTTGAAACGGAGATATATGAGTTGTAATTTTCAAGTCGGTTATACATTGGTGATACAAAAAAACATCAGTAACTTGGTGTTATAAAACGTATTGTCATGTATAGTTTGATGAGTAAAAGATACAAGCATATGAGTCAACGTTTATTTGTTCCTTTTTCCCTAACGAGAAAAGCAATATATGTGAGCCCCTCGGTGATTTGGTGTTGACTTATGTGTTGGGCCCAACCAGGACTAAATTGATATGTTCAATTAGAATTCCTATATCATCACAAATCAGAAATCGAGAAACATAGATTCTAGAAAAAGAGATTGATTACATATGTCTTATGTCTAGGGATATCTTGTAGAACGAAGGATTATATGATCACTTATCGTAGGACACGTAACTGACTGGGTCAGAGTTCGGTAGCAACTTTTGGAAGCTACAATATGCTGGTGAATTTAGAAGTCACACTAGCAATTATAGTTACAGACTTATCCAAGTGAGAGACTGTTGGATTAGATGTCTAAGCCTATAACTGTAATTGGTATGTACTTGAATTAATAGCAGCACAGTTGTAGCACCTGGTTCTTGGTATGTATTTCTTTTTATTTTTATCTAAGTATTTTGCATTTTTGTCCTTGGACTCGGCGAGTTGAAGGACCAACTCGCCGAGTAGAAGCAGGATGGGATGCGGGGTTTAAGCAGTGAACTCGGTGAGTCGGGTCCTGGACTCGACGAGTAGATCCTGTCTAGACAAAAACCCTAATCCAAGGGTTTTCACCCTATTTAAATAATGTTATGTCGACCACAACGTCCCTTTTGCTCCCAGAACACCTCTCATTGAAACCCTAGCCGTTATTGAAGCTATCTAAGCCTTGTTGGTGGGTTTTGGTGCTTATGATCTTACTAAGGAAGGAGAAAAGCTTGAGCAAGCAAGTAGAGACCAAGGGAACCCGGATTTGTACACCTTCTACATTTCATTGAAGGTAAAAAGCTATAACCTTGCTCTTTCATTTGTTAGATCCCTCTTTTGGGAGATTTAGGGCTTTTATAAGCCATTTTTTATGACCAACTATGATTGCAAACGTGGTTGGGGGTTGGGGCTTCTAAATCAAGTCATTAAGGGAGTCACAAGGTACTTGGGGGTTGCTTTTGCACCCATGAAGGGTCCCATACATCTTAAGAGCTTGTTTTATGTTTTTTTGAGCTCAAAGTACCATGAAAGCATGTAAAGTTTGTAACTTTACGTGCTAGATCAATTGTAGAAGCGTGGATCTATCTTTTGATCAAAGGTTATACATCAGAAATCGAGGATTTAGAGTGTGAACGTGACCGACTCGGTGAGTCTGTTCCTGGACTCGACGATTCCAAGGCTTTGAGTCCCAAATCTGTTGAAGGTCAAAGAACTCAGTTGAGTGTTAGAAGGGTTGTAGTCGGACAGAAAGAGTGACGCAATGCATTGGACATAATTTTAGACCTGGAGTTCATGGGACTCGACGAGTGCTAGAACAAACTCGGCGAGTCCAAGGCATTCTCCTTAAGATTGGAGATGAACTCGATGAGTTGTTCATACAACTCGGTGAGTCGAGGACAGGACTTGTTCATCAGATGAAGGTGGACTCGATGAGTGTTCATACAACTCGACGAGTCGGATGAGGTTCATATGATGTTCATATGACAGAGGAACTCGTCGAGTCGATGCCAAACTCGACGATTCAAGTGATGGATAAGGACGAGTAAAGCGTTGGGGAGTCGACGAGTTGACGGCCCAACTCAGCGAGTCGGGTCAACTTGAAGTTGACTTTGACTGGACTTGGACTAACCCTGTTTAGGGTTGCACGTGTTATGTGTTGACTTGAAGGTTTTTGTGTATCGATTGAGGAGCCGAAGGGAGTCGACTTGTACACCGAGGATAATTCAAATACTGCACATCATTGAGGTGAGTTACCTTCCAGTAGGGATGGGTCTAAGGCCACAATGCCAACCCACCAAAGAGGAGTATTTAGAAGATGATTGTCTTTGTGATAATTATCTTGGTATAGTTATGTGCTTTGGTCATCAGATTTATCTTAATGATATGTTATGAGTACAGTAAGGATTAGTTTCTCTGATAGTGGTCCTTAGGACCAAAGGGTAAGTTAGTACCCCGGATATGCCTGACTGTATGCTTATATCTATTGTTGTATGCTAGTAGCAGGGGGAAATAGTCCCTAGTTATCGGTTGAAAGATATCGATGACGGTTACCGGTTGAAAGATACCGATGATAGTTACCGGTTGAAAGATACTGATGAAGGATACCGGTTGAAAGATACCGATGAAGGTTACCGGTTAAAAGATACCGATGATTTTGTATGGTATGTGGTATGATGGGGGAACTCACTAAGCTTTGTGCTTATAGTTTTGGTTTTGGTTTCAGGTACCTCTTCGTCGAAGGGGAAAGATTCGATGGTGTAGCAGTGCATCACACACACACATGGTTTCCGCATTGAGTTTCTGGGATTGTACTTTGATTTTCATTACTTTTGATGTCATAGTTTAGGACACAACATTATGATTTTGAAACGTGTTTTTATTTGACCATATTTTGGTAAAATGTTTACTAAATTATTAATTCAAAAATGAAATTTTCGGGCTTGAATTTTTGGATGGTACAACAGTACTTTTGGGTTACCCTCAAACCTAGCAACTGGACAAGGAAATTATGAAAGGAGATATATTGATTTATTATAAGATTAATAAATTAATAAAATGATTTATTAATATGTTAAAAGATTAATATATTAATTAGAAATCATAATGTTTAATTAATAGTTAGCCAGAAATTAATTGAAATTGATTTTGCTGTTAATTGTATTAATTATAAAGTACATGGACTAGTTTGCAATTATCAAATAGTTGAGTGGAAGGTTCCAGAACACCCTTGGAAGGGGGTGGACGAAATCTATAGGGGAAACCCTAATGATTTCGTCCAAGGGGCTTGGATAAGGCCTTTGAATAAGCTTAGGCCCTAAGCAAAGGAGCATTAGGGTTTTCCCTAAACCCTAGATACCTCAGCTATATAAGGAGGCCTCTGGCTCCCAAAATCGGTCACTCCTTCTCTTGAGGAAACCCTAGGCTGAAAATTACATACCCTAGCCTCTCTCCTTACAAGTTTCCTACTTGCTAGCTCTTGGGTGTGATTCCATTAGAGGCATTGCATTTGTGGTGCTAAGCTTCCAAGAAGATCAAGATCAAAGGATTACCAATTATTTTCTATAACAATTGAAAGGTATGTAACTCTAAACCCTAATTTTTTATTTTCGAAAATAGCCTCTCTCTTTAGGGTTATTGTTTTTCCAATTCAAAGTTATATGTTAAATAGTTAAAACGTAGATCCAAAGTAGGTTGCATGTGAACTTAGGAATTGTTTTTCTAGTTTAATTGTTTTTCGTAAAACCTACCAGGGTTTTGCGTTGTTCAGGCCCCTGTGGCGATATTGATATGGTTTGAATGGTTCAGATACAGATGACTATGTTGATTGGAAGCCTTGAGGGTTTTGTTTGAGGTCGTGCCTCGAGCCTTGAGGCACGTGGAGGAAGCAGTTGTCGTGATCGGTTTGGAATTGCATCTGGGATTTAAGTTTCGGATTGTCAGTTTGGGTTGTCGTTATCTATGGTAAGGATCTTTCTCTTCAGATTTCCGAGTTCGAATGAGTAAACAGGTTGGTGACCACCCAAGTTAGGTTGGATTCTCAGCTTGAGGTCTGTTGGTCGTGGTGGTTGGCGACAGCATGTCAACGTTGGTGTGCGTAAGTGGTATGATGTGGCACGAGTATCATAGCGATATCAGAAAGGTTCATGGGAAGCCAGGTGCCGAATTATCGTATGGGTTGCATGTAGAGGTGTATGTTTTGATTGTAAACCGGCAGTTGCTTATGCTTTGTAAGTGGTTGTTATGGGAAGATCCAAGGTCTTCAGCTGTATTTCAAGTTCCTCGTGGGGTTTGTTTGATCCATATCTGAAGGACCATTCTGCAGATGATATTCATTTCATGGTCAAGTATGGTTGTACCTGGATGGGTTGCTCAGGTTATGTTTTGGTTTCACCACCAGTAGGAGGTGGTTCAAGATCTAAGTGGGGAGAATTAGGATTCCTAGGTTGAATGTCGGTCATTGAGGATTCTTTCAGTTCGCTGGTTGGTTGCTCCTTTTAGATTTGTTGGGTGGATGTTGGTTGGTGGACCCTTTTCAAATGCATGTATGTTCAACTTCAAGTGGGTTGTGGTTTCTCTTGTTTGTGTGTCAAGGTATTCAAGACCATTGGTCGTTGAGTTCATTATTCTATGGGAATTCTCCGAAGGATTTAAGTGGTGTCGGTTAAAGGTCAAGGAATGCGTCAGCTACCCTCCTGTTTGATATATTCTAAGTCCATTCAGTCCTCAGGTGTGCTTACCCTCAATGATAGATTGGGAGCTTGGTTCATAGTAGACTCAGGTTTTGGTAGCCTTCAGGATCATCTTGAAGGTTTTCTCGAGCCAGTAGGGTAGTGATGGAATCCGTTCAGTCCGGTATGGGGTCTTGTTTTGACCGATCGTGAAGATGTTTTTTGTTTTGATTAAGGTGGCATGTCGATTATCTCTGGTGTTTCTTTTATATTCGGATGATATTTTGGGTCTCTTAAGTATGTGTATGGGGGTGTTCTGTATGAGTTGGGCAAGATGGCTTTGGGGCTCTTGGTTCGAGTTATGTGCATGGTTCTCTTGGGTTTCAGCTTCCGATTTGGATCAAGAGTCTGAGCATTATCCTTTCTATGGATCGTGTGTCACTTTGTTTTCATAAGTATTGTTTGGATAGCAGCTATGTGGTGCTCAGTGGTGCTGTGAGAGCGTCGTCAAGGTCGGTGTGTTAACAGAAACATTCCGATCATAGGCTGTGGGCCTAGAGATCATAATGGTTTATTTCTTCTACTTGTAGTGTTTTTGGGGATGCGTTGATGGGATTCGGGCGAGTCGTAAATCTGTTGGTAGGGTAAGGGAAGTAGTAAGGATTAAGGGAAGTATCAATCAGGTATCAGAAAGTCTCCACAGATTGTATGCAATAATTCTAGTTGTTCGCAAGCGGTTGTTAGATTTGTAATTCTCAAGTTGGAATTTCCTTATGACATCGTAATTCGTGAAGTTATTGGGGATTGTATCGAGTGGGTTCCTAGGTGGGAGTACAACGGAGTCGGTAAGTGTTGGATGTATCACAAAATTTCATGGTTGGATCGTAGTTGCTCGTCAAAGCAGTGGTCGGTAATGGCATAACATAGAGTCAAAGGTGTTAATATTTTGGGTTCTTCATATGGTTTGGTTTTTTTGATAAGTTCGCAGTCAGTGTCTTTTGAGGATTATTCTTTATGGTTTTGGTAATTCTCTAGTTACGGACTGGGGGTAGATTCAAATGGATGGTTATACCATTGTGAAGGTTAGGCTAGTGAGGAGGTTTCAGGCCCCTAGCATCAGTGTTTTGAGCAGTATCAGTGTTTTAGGTTGTATTACTGAAGTTGGATTCCACCTGTGTGTGTGGAGTATCTGGGAGTTTTGGAAATGATAAGTCACTCGCAGCAGGATTAAATAATCTTAGAGTAATTGGTTTGACCCTGTTGTACAGCTCTCGTCTGAATCTAACCGATGCAGGGATGAATCTTCTACTCGAAGTATTATCTGAGCCTGTTGTCGAGTATAAGTGTTATGTCACTATATATGGTCAATTATCTAGTTTCCCTTTGAAGAAGTAATGTGATCAGGGATTGGAAGCATTTTGTTTGGTGTAAGACTTTATGAGGTTGGCTTGGAGATAGTTCAGTAGGGGAGGTCTGAAAGGGGTTAGACCATTGAGACTTTAGGTTTCATATTTTAGGGGAGGTAAGATTGGTTTTATTCAAAAGATTGAGGATTCGTGTTTCATCTCGCTTGAAGAACTATTTTAGGGATGTTTTAGGTAGATCAAGATAGACCGTTGTATGATCAGAGTTGGAAGTGTGATGGTTGGTCTATTATTCGTCAAGAGCTTGGCATGGAGTTGCTTCAGTGGGGGCGGTCTGTTGGGGAGCCAGACCATTATAGATTTCAGGTCTCAGAAGGGTAGACGTGGTTTTCATAGGCTGAGGTTTTGATTGTTGTCTTTAGGATGGAAGTTTCGGTTCGGTTTCAGGTTTCCATGGGAAGACTATCTTAGGCACAGAATTTCCATTTGTGATCATTAGGTTGGTCGTTTTGACATGAGTAATAATAAGGAGCGATTTCGAAGACGAAATCTAATTTAAGTGGGGGAGAGTTGTAACACCTAGAATCTAGAAGGTTAATTGTGGAATTATGCCAATTTCAAGTTGAACTCAACGAGTTGGAGGAGCCTATTGGATAAGGTGTCTAAGTCTATAAGTATATTTGGTATGTACTTGACCCAAGAGTAGCATGGTCCATTTGGGTTCCACTTCACCGGAACAATTTGTAAGGAAGAACTTTTGAGAAGAGGTTATTTATAATTTATTAATATATTATAAGTTCTAATATATTAATACGAAATCATATTATTTAATTAGTATTTATCAAGAATTCATTTGGAATTAATTTTGTGATCAAAAGAGACTAATTAAATATATGGGGATTGATTGTGTAAATCAATCATTCTTATAAAGTAGGCTAATGATCCATGATTACTTATGTTCAGCTAAACCGATGTGGTGACCCATGGATAATCCATGGAGGTTAAACCCATGGATCATGAGGAATGTGGAAATTCATGTACATTAGGGTTTTTATGGTGTAACCCTAATGTAGCCACACGATATAAGAAGCCCTCTATTTCATGAAATCGACTACTAGTGCATGTTCAACAGTGCTAGGCAAAATGTGTGCAAATAACCTCTCTTTAGTTCTTCAAATTGTTGGTGGTGATTTGTGGCTCCATTTGAGGCATTCACAATATTGGTTCTAGGCTCTAAAGCTTCAGGGTTTTTAATTACACTAAAAGGTATGTCATATAACTATAATTTTGTAGTATAGATACTCCATTGTATGCTAGTTAGGATGATGCTTTGGAATTTTGAAAGTTTCCATGTATATTAGAGAAAACATAGATCCAAAGCATATAGGGTTGCATGTACACCATAGGAGTGTTAGAGTGCAAATTTTCGAGTTTTAAGGTTGGAATTAGACTAGGATCATTACCCTAAACTTGTTTTTGATGTGGTAATGATCATACTAATTCAATTTAAAAGATAATTGTCAAAGCTTCATGTTTTGTATTAGTTTATATGGTTAGGCTAATTACATGAAATTTGTTTAATTTAAATTGTCTTGTTCATATGAGTTTCATTGTATCTTTTATGAATTATTTGATTATTGTATTAGTTAAATAATGTTTTAATGTTTTTATTAGACTCCATAACTTGTCCTCAAGTTATGACTGTGAAGTTTAATGAGGCAATTCAGCGAGTTGAGGAGCCTCAACTCGGCGAGTTAGCCACTCGGAAGGAAACCCTAATTTTAGGGTATTGCACTTTATTTAAACAACTTCAGTCCTAGGTGATGGCCTCATTTCCAGCCTCTATAGCCCCTAACCCTAATCTCGAAACCCTAGAGCCTCCTTGTGTGTTGTGAGCTCATTGTGGGTGTGTTTTGGTGTGTTTGAATATCATTGAAGGAATAAAAGCTTGGTGCAAAGTGGTGGTTCATGTAGGAGCTTTCAGATGTGGGTTCTTTGCTTCGTTTCCAATACTTTTTGAGTATAAAGTCCTAACATTGCTTAATATTTGATTAGATCTCCTTATTTTTGGTTTTGTGGTGTTTTAGTCTCGTTTTGGGGATGATGATTGAGTAAAGTCATTTAAGGGGTTGTTCTTTTAGATTTGGGTTGGTTTTGGTACCCTTGAGCTTAAAGGTGCAAGCTTTATGAGGATTTTGGTGTCATGCATGCATTAAGTCAATTATTAAGTCCATTCCAAGCTTAAGAGCTTCATTTAGACATGCATGAACGTAAAGTTGGCAACTTTATGCGGTTTTCCATCTCAAGGAAGTCAGATCTATGTTTTGGAGTCATGTCCTAATGGATTAAGTGCTTAATGTGTTAAGAGGTGGGTTTTTGGCGAACTCGGCGAGTTTCTTGGATAAACTCGGCAAGTTGGCTCGGTTTCCATGATATTTTCAGATTGATAGAGGAAGTCGGCGAGCTGACTTGGTTTTTCCCGATCTATGCAAATTGATGGAGAAACTCGATGAATTATAGGACAACTCGACGAGTTGGGTCAACTTGGACCGTTGAATATGACTTTTGATGTATGTCTTTGACCAAGTTTGTCCTGTGGGGTGTTTATGATAATTGGATTTGGATTTAAGGAAAATATGGTCTTAGGATAACACCCATGTTGGTTTGGGAACAATTCGGAAAAATTGGGCCATTAGCAGGCCTTATGTATCTTTTGGTTTTGGGCCTCAGTTTTGGTATATGTTAGGTCAGGGGTAAAATGGTCATTTTACCCCAAGAATGGATTATGGATTATAGCGTGGGACCCACTTGCTAATTGGGTGTGTTGTTTGTATTGATAGCTCGAGAAGCCGACAGGGCAGCACCTAGGGATTTATTTCGGGGAGCTTCTGCATTTGAGGTAAGTCTTCCTCACTGTGCTTATGGGTCAAAGGCACCACTGTCGAGCCTTTTGGATTGTTATCCTAGTTTATCGTATGCTTGTATACTGTAGCGATCTTTTAGATTGTTATCCTAGTAGATAGGATGTTGCCATGATGTAGTAATTTATTAGATCGGTATCTTGGTAGATAGGATGTGTCCATACTATGGTGATCTGTTAGATCAGTATCTTGGTAGATAGGATGTTGCTTTGTTTTTATAATCTGTTAGATCTGTATCCTGGTAGATATGATGATGTTATGCTTAGTGATCTATATGATCTTTATGTTTGTTTATTGAATGATTATATGTTAATTGTTATGTATATGTCGACATGTCTGTGTGTGGTTGGGTTGAGGTGGTCCTGCTTTGTGCTGAAGGCTAATAGACCCACGACGGTCTGGATAGATTAAAGGTCTGCGAGGCGAACCAGTCAGGTCGAAGGCCCGGAGAATGGTCCGCACAGGCTGTAGGCCCGGTGAGGCGGTACAAACATGCTAAAGGCTTTGTGAGCTGTCCAGACAGGTTGGATGCCCAAAGAGGCGATCTAGATATGTTGAAGGCTTTGTTTACATGCTGTTATTTGTATATGTTATTTGTTTAGGTGTTGGTACTTTTGGGGAACTCACTAAGTTTCGTGCTTATAGTTTTGGTTTATGGTTTCAAGTACTTCAGTGGATTGTGGCAAGGTGAAGGCGTGACCGTACACATCCTCGTGTTTTGAACTCATGATTTTTGGAAAACTTAGATAATGTGAATGTTTTGAAAACCATGTTGAAAGAGATTATGATTTTTAAATAATGTTTTGGGAACATTTTTTGTAAACACTTCTATAGAAAAAAGGATTGTTTTGAAAAATTTAAATTTTATGAAATTTTATGGATGTTACACTTGACCACGACCGTGTTCATGCCAACCATATCGGAAGGTATTATAATTTCTTAAGTTTATGAAAGTAGAGGGAAATCTCCAGGAAAATCCTAAATTTTTTTAAAAAGTTTCAAAAAGGTCATAATTTTTTTAATAAAAGAACCCAAAAAAGCAAGAAAATCCTTCAGTTTAGCTCAGTTTAACCTTTTCAGCCGATCACCATGCCACATGGCATTGCCAGCTCGACATATGTGATGATATGGGGCTGACATGCCACGTCAACATTTCTTTATCAATAAAAAATTGAGTTTTTTATATAAACGAAAGGGCAAAGATTCAAACCCAACGTCTGCTCCTTTCAAATTATGCCAACACCCTGCTAAATAAGCTAGAAGATTCATATGCATTTCATCTAGAGATTGTAAAAATCGATCCAATCTACCAACCCAACCCGAACCCAACCTAAAATTAGCGGGTTGGGTTGACATTTTCAACCCATTAAACTTAAATTGATCAACCTGTGTAACCCATTTAATTAAATAGGTTGGGTTAAGTAAAGATTGTCAATCCATTTTCAACGCGTAACTCATTTAACTTTAATATATATATATATATATATATATATATATATATATATATATATATATATATATATATATATATAATTTAATAATTATTTGAATATTATCATGTAATAATCAACGTATTAAATTATAATGTTGTATTATTATTCTCTATGTTTAATAAAATTCGATCCTAATTTCCATTTTTTTTAGCACCGATGATATTGATCACTCTCCAAAATCAGTGTGAAATTAAACATTTTTAGTATTATTTAAACAATTTATTTGTATTTATGAATTAGGATTGTGCTTTTGTCATAATTATGAAATTTTATTTACGTTTTATAATTCAAGTGGTATAATATTTAATTATATAATTTATTTAATTGATTTTAAATGGGTTAACGCAAGTTTAACCCATTTATTTAATAGGTTGGGTCGAGAACTACATAAACAGGTCAACCAGGTGACAACCCATTTATCTAAAAGGTTGGATTGGGTTGGGTTGGAAATATCAACTCATTTAAATAAACATGTTGAATTAGGTTGAAAATTTCAAACTAATTAGCAAATGGGTTAAACCCGAACCTAACCGAGGTCGACCCATTGCCACCTCTAATTTCATCCTTCCCCTTTATGTATATCTACTATGTGTTAAAGTTTAACTTTTTTTTAGAAAGGATGTTCAAAAGAATCGAATCCGCTAATTCTATAGAAATGCAAGCCTCTTACCAGATCAGTTGAACACCTAAAATGATTTTAATCCACCACATCTTTATATATTTATTATCCTCTAAATTCTTAAATACCATATTTATTATTATTATTATTATTATTATTATTATATACGAAAAATATTACATTATTTTTTAAATTCATTTTTATCAAAATTATTAAACAATTAAATATCAAAATACGATATTTATTTGTAAAAAACATATAAATGTAATAAATACATATAGAAAACGTTCTAGCATCTTACTGGTTTTTTAATAAAATATTCTATTGTTCCAAAAAAACGTATATATATGTTTTTACTTTAAAAAAACATTTTTAATGTTTTTTTATCGAATTAAATGTATTTAAACGTATTTTATTTAATAATACTAATAATAATGCATATTTTGAGAAACTAAGTAAAAATACATTTGGTTGAAAAAAAAAGTATAAAAACGTTTTTTAAATTGTAAAAACATATAAATAATGTATTTATATGTTTAGTAATATTTATAAAACTAATTAAAAAAATAACTCATTGATAATAATAATAATAATAATAATAATAATAATAATAATTAAAGTGTTATATATAGGTGGGAATGGATTAATGACAGTTAAAGTGTACAACTCAAGTGGTAGGTATTGATGTGTACAACTCAAATTAATTTATTAAACCATTGTATAATTTGCAATGGCTGAAGAACAACAAAAAATAGAAAAAAAGTCATCTTGGGCTCTCACCGTTGTGACATTGCGGGGTAGGGGTTAGGTACATTAGTCACATAAAAATCCAGGTATAAATTTAAAAAAAAAAAAAAAAAAAAAAAAAAAAAAAAAAAAACTGCATAAAAAATTGTTAGGTTAATTCAGAAAATTATGGTAAAAGCAATTAGGATTTCATATTAGTATTAAGTTTGATGATGCAATATGGACCTAAATATTTAGTTGAGCCAACATACGTTGTAGTGCATTTGTGGCCTCCTTATCCTAGTGAAATCATGGAAACAAAAAACATAACCTTGCTTAGTTTGGGGGGCACAACATGTTTAGCATCGTGTACTTGAATTTGTATCCAGGAAAGCTTAAGTAGTTATTGCACATGAGACTAATGCCTTTAATCAATAAAGGTTGAAGGTAAAACCCCTTGCGTAAGTATATGTTTTTCTAGAATTTTTAGATTTTAGTGAAAAAAGTTTGTTTGAAAAAAAGAGTGTTGCAATGATTGAAAGAATCCACAAGTTAGGAAGACATGAAGAAGAGCTACAAATTATTAATGATTCAAAGAAAAAGTTGTTTTTATTTTATTTTTAATCTTATTTTCTAGGTTATTTTTTCATATGTATGCTTGGGGTTTAACCAAATATACCTTGAGGTTAAGAAAGTTTTTTGTGGATGGATTCAGAGGGATGCATAAAATGTGCATTGTTCGAAAAAAAAAAGTGGGCAAGTGTTTATGAAGATTATGAGTATTTAGGATTAGGGGGTCCTTAGGAAAAATAAGACAAAATGAATGCGTAGCGGTCTTGGCATAATGGTTGGGTTCAATTTGGATTGTCTTATGCGTACTGTATCCTGTGTTCGATACCTTACTTACCTGCACTAAACTACTATTCGATTAGGAACACTGCATACCGTTTGTTGGTTTTTGTTTAAGTTAGTTAGGATTAAAACTAGTATATTTCACATGTATGACATATCGGTCATTGTTTATGTCAGGTACCTATAATAACTCATTTCTATGTTGAAAATGGTTTAAGGTTATGTTGAAGGGTATATTGGTCATTACTGACAACATGATTCAACTTGTCGAGTAATTACAAGATTAAACAAAGAATTAGACGAAGTCAGAACAATGTTGGAACATTTAGAAAGGCAAGGACCCTTAAGATTATAAAAATAGTTTTAAGATGTTAATATTTAGTTGACTTAGTGTGACTATGGCAGTTTCTGAGAATGATGATTTGGCTCAAGATGGTAAAATAATTCGGTTAGGGATCTCAGTTGGAATTATTGCAGAGTTAGCAGACAACAACGTTGCACTTTCACAACAAAGGGAAAAAAAACATAGGTGCTAGTACTTACTAATCTTTTTGTTGGTTTCTTTTTTCATTAAGGGAAAATTACGTAAAGGCCACTATACTTTGTCCATTTTGGTGGCTTAACCACTATATATTCATCAATGAAAGCCACCCACGGTTAACAAAAATTTCATATGTTGATCGCAACATGTTAAATATGACAAGATTCCTTATTTTAACGCATTTAACTTGTTGTAGTCAGTGAAAGCTGTCACATTAGAAAAAATTCTCAAAGTTTAGTGGCTTTAGTGAAAGTTTTGGCACTAAGTATTCCATTGAAGCCTACGTTTTGACAAATATGACCACTTTAACCTGTTATAGATAACAGGTCAAAGTGGTCGACGTAAAGAGAATTGTCAAACTTAGGTGGCTTTATAGTGGATAAACCACAAGAATGGCTGAAATAACACACTCTATGTATTTTTCACTATATTAAACAATATGTTATATCTACTACACCTTTTAGATTCCATCTTCATTGGATCATGTGGATGTTGTTGAGAGCTATACCCAACTTCTAACACCCAAAATTTTCAAATAATTTTTCACAATTTAAAAACAAACTTTTATTCATAAATATTATAAAAATGTCATTGTATCACAACTCAATTCATAGAAACACAACCCAAGATCATAATGTGTAAAAACCCCTCATGTGTGTACTGATCTTACCGGAGCCTTCCCGTGATCCTCACTGGTACCTGAAACATATAACACAACATTGTAAGCATAAATTCTTAATGAGTTCCCCAAAATACCATATACAACACATATTAGCCACTCGAGGCTATAACTCTATATGACCCTTAGGTCAATGGGTCTAAGTGGGACCCTCCAGTCCCATAACTCCGCGGACCCTTTGGATCCTAACTCTGTGAACTCTGGATCATACATAGCACAAATTAAATAGAAATCACATCATACAAAAGCATACAAGATACTTTGTCACATAACTCTAATTACCATTCTTGGTAAAGTATAGTGAGAAGACTCACCTCGGGTAACTCGGTAATCTTGAACTCGATAAAAATCTGGTCTAGCCTCCGCCTAATCACATGGAATAAACACTCTTAATCAATACAACTCTCAAGGATAGACTACTCCCTATCTTAGCACTCTCGGAAGGGTAAAAGACTATTTTACCCCTCTCATGGATCAAGGACCCTAAAGTTGACCAAACCCTAAAGTCAACAAAAGTCAACCCTCTGGGTTACGCGGCGCGTACCAAACACTACTAGAAAAACAGCCTTTTACGACGCTCATTGCGCGTCGTAAAAGGCTCAGACGACGCGCAAATGCGCGTCAAGGAAGGCCCTGTCATAAAGAGAGATGACGCGCTTTTGCACGTCGTCTATAGACGACGCACATTTACGACGCTCATTTACGACGCGTATTTACGACACGCAATGCGTATCAAGGAAGGTCCTGTCATAAAGAAAGACGACACACATTTGCATGTCGTAACCTTACGACACGCATGTTAATGACACACAATGTGTATCAAGAAAGCCCCTGTCAAGAAAGGCAATGTCATAAATGAAGATGACACACATTTTTGCGTATCATAATTTTAAATGTTTAAAAAAATTATCATTTATAGGTTTACTTATTTTCAAATTAAATTTGTATTTAATGTTTCATAATAGAAAATAAAATATCATATACAAAAAAATAGAATCAATTGCATAAATTTAATGTCATACAAATAATCGTTTTATGGAAAGATAAAACAAATCAATAGAAGTTGTAACAAAAATTTACAAACAAATTAGATACAAAAAAATACAATCCATTGCCCCTTTTCTTATTCAAGATCAACCTGCAAGTAGCTAACTAATGTGTACAAATTCACCCTTGTTTCTAATCATTATCTGAAATACTTTACAAACGTAATTCCTCCATAGTACCTGAACTATAGTTAGTTGCAGCCTTGTTTCTTCTTCTTCTGAACTCATCTCTTGCAACCATTGCTCTAAGCCTACTCTGAATAGATACAACATGTCAAATGAAGATCATAGTACCCCAAACTTTTTACACTTGGACAGGTAAATTCATGAAATAATCACAATATCACATAGATACAGTAGGAAAATTCGTATGATCACATTCCATGGCTGTTGAATTACTTTAATAATAAAAAGCAGTAATAGTTATTTCACCTCCAGGATAGCCAGATCCAAACTCCCTATGAATGTTTCCAGCAGTTTCATCAAAGACCCAATTCCCCAATGCTCGTTCCCTTGTCACCTGTATCATCAAATGGGTGATACTGTAATAACAGTGAGATCTAATTTGAAACACAACAAGTCGTCATTGAGTAATTGGAAATAAAATTCATATACCTTCGCGGCTTATGGGTACAACAACAACCAAGTTCCATAAATTTTTGCAATCTAAGTGGGAGACGTGATACCGAAATAAGGAATTGTCTCAAAGCCATGCACATGCAATCGCTTTTTCCAATACATTGCAAGCTAATCACATTATGTTTTTTTTGGTAATAATATCTTCAAGTTCCAAAATTTTTTGCCCAGGCCCCTTGTATGGTCATCACTTAGACATAATATTTTGATGTCCTTAATTAACGGCTTAAAATATTTTTAATTGATTTTGTGAAAACTAGAAAAACTCTGTATTGTAAAGATCATAATTAAACACCCTGCTCCATAGATGTTAGTATTGCAAAGCTCACAGTATCAGCAGCTACAAGATTCAGCCCATCACCCCCTGCTCTGCTGGAAATCATGAAGACAAATGCAGAGTCGGAATCAGCTTCGGAATTGGAATTTCCAATTCCGGACTTTCGGCTAAAACTCCGTATTGCAGCAAACCGCTCTTCAGCTCTGATGGATCCATCAAGCCGCTCATAAGGGTATTTTCTCAACTCCATATAGTCCTGTATTTCAAAATTTTCCAAAAAGGTTTAAGTTTAAATAATAACAGATGGATATACATAAGCACAGCTGACAGCTGGCAGTTTTTTTATGAAAAGATAAGGAAGTAAACCTGTAAGACATCAAGTGTATGTGTCATCTGTGCAAACAGAAGAACACGGTATCCAGACGTATGTAGCTTCTGAAGTAGCTCGTCTAAGACTACCAGTTTGCCACTTGCCTGAAAGAAATCATAAAGATTTCAAATTTATTACTAGCATTTTGTATGATTTTATAAATAAATAGAGATGATATATTTTTTATACCTGAACCAAGTGTTCACCCTCTTCATATGGTTCTGGCTCTATACCAGTAAAGAGGTGAGGATGACTACCTGCTTTACGTAGTTGTATTACCTGCATTAACACAAGCAATCAAATACTACTTCTCAAGTAATTTATATTTTTGTCCCTGTACTATATTGTGTTCTTTGAATACGGTCCAAAAGGAATCTTTTTTTTCATTTTAAGTCCCTAATGCAATGATTTATAACACTTTTTGTCCAATCATCAAATTTATGAAAAATGACTAATTTACCCTTGTCTAATTTTGGTAAAAAAAACTAACAAACCATGACAAAATGTTTACCTGCTAAATGGTCATGATAGTAAGCATAGAAGGAGAGATGTTGGCTTACAATATTCTCCAAGGATTGATGACTACAAGTTCCAGAAGATAATGCTAGAAGCTTAGGAAGCTCTCTTCTTAGTATTGACATATACACCTTCTTCTGCAAGGTCACCAATGGAGCCATCCTGATAAACAAAATGGAATTTGTTAACAAATTTTTTTATCTAAAGTAATAATAAGGGTATTTCGGTCTTTCAATAAAAAGGAGGAATGGAATTGACAACAAAACAAACACGCACCATAACCGAATTAAAAGGTATATGAGAAAAGGTCGAACAATCCCCTATTGATGGTGGGCTAAACCTTTTTGCAGGTGCACCAAGTTTCCGATCAAATTCAGGCATGCCAGGGACAACAGTGTTCGGAAAATTTAGATCAGGGGTGTTATGGTCATTTACCGGTTTTCCATGTTCAACAACTAAGTCAGCTTCTTCATGGAGATTGCTATCCACCCCTGCAGCAGTACCAACAAAGTAGACCACAATGTCCACAAACATTTGAACCTAAGACCTCATTTAGGTGGTGTCTCGTATATGATGGAATCTGGAAAGTAATGTAATGGTTCGTTAATTTTAATTAAAATTATGTACATAATTAAGTAATTGTATTTACATAAAATATATAAAACTCATTTTATTTCATTCCTTCCTTTTTCCATTCCATGATTCCATTGGTTATTGGTGTTTAGCTGGTGTTCTTGATGGTTGGAATGAAATCCTTTATGCTCAAGTTTTGGCCAAACAATAGCAAAAGCTGTAAAGTACATGTAAATTAAATATGAATTACACTTTTTTTTCATTTTTTACAGAATATAGAAGATAGAAGATAAATAATATTGATATAATTCTTTTTCTTATAATTTTCATTTTTTTTTCATTTTTAGATGATGATTAATCTGTAAAGAAAAAACTTTCCAGTTATACAAAATACGTTTTACCTAGATTTGGGTCCACATCTATATTCCAAGAACTCCACATGTCATAGCTAAAGTAATCTTTCTGAAAAAAAAAATTAACAAAAAGAAAGTGCCACTACCATCATCGCTACCACCACTGGTGTTTTCAAAAAATTTAAACTACAAAAACACAACAATCAAAATTTAACCTGATCCGGAAGAAGATAATGCTTAATAGAACGCAGCTTGCCAATGAGTTCATACTGTCGACATTCAAAAATAATAATTGGTCACAAAATATTGTTAAAATAACTAAAAAGAACAACCATATTTGAAAAGGAAGGAGTCAAAATTGGTTTGTTGGTAATGTAAAGCCATATTGAAGTAAGAAGCACCGTGTTGTTTGGGCCCCATGACTTGCGACTCCCCCCAATACTGATCCAAATCTGTTTTTGAAGTAAGAAGCACTGTGCATAAAGAACATAACCATGCCCATTCCTCATTTCATACTCTTCCAAAAATCAGATATGACAAGGAAAACATAGGCAACTTGATACATCAAAGGTGCATCAAGTATAAAAAAGAACAGGGAAACTGATATTAACATTGTCATATAGTAGTTTGGTGCACTGAACACTGTCACCACATTCTTGTCCTAATATCAATCAGAACATTATTAATAAGCCTAATAATTATCATTAAAGAGGGATAGAGGGATGGAGGGCTAATTAAGTAAATATACATGACACCAGTTGAAACCCTCCATGAAAAGTTGGTGAGCTCTGGAGATGAGAGTAAGCCCATTTGTATAGTTGAAGTGAGACGCGATGTCTTCTCTGAATGTGTACCCAGCCCCATGTGGAGAGAACCCCTACCCGCATCTATTATCTGGATCCGACCTTAACAGATCACACACTGTTCCTTCATGTGGGACCTACAAATTCTTAAACACACCAATTTAAGTATTACAATTTAAGTATCACTGTCATCTAAGATTGTAGAATCCAGTGTTTATGATATGTGTATACTAACTGGATCGTGCTTTTTTATAGCAAACATGGAGTCCCAATGACCTGTTGTATTAGTTCTAAGTGGAAAATCAAAAAGCGAGAAGGAATTTGCAAGGTCTTTAAAAGAAAGTTCATCCCTTAAAATCACAGATGATGTAAACTTCCAGACCTATTTGCATTCTGAGATGGAAAAGCAATCGGAAAAAAATGAATTCAACATTGATACTTACATGGATCCTGAAATCACTAAAGAAGGGCATTGGTCCTTCAGAAAAAGATGAAAAAGCTGACTACTGAAGAAGGGCTTCGTGGAGAAAATTGCAATCAAGCCCTAAATTGAATAGTTCTCCATTTAAAGAAAACACAGTATAGGGCTAGAGTTGATAATTTGGAAGAAAAAAGACGAAGAACAGAAGAATATGAGGTCAAAGTAACATAATGGAATAAATAAAGGAAAATTCTTACCTTTTTCGTCGAACGGAGGGTCAATTGACTTTCAATTTTCGGTGTTAGGGCTTAGCGATTGTAAGAGGAAGAAGACAGATGTACTCTCATAGATGATGGTTGTATGCGCTTGATTTTGCGAAGACGAGTTAAAGGAAAGAACTAGGGTTTTCTTGTTGTAAGTCAGGGGAGAAGCCGAGAAAGTAATTAGAGGAGAAGGGGGGAATCGCTCAAGAAGAAAAATAGGATGTCTTCGTAAGATGGAAGGGAAAATTGGTTTAGAAGCTGGTCAAACGTAATGAAATGTTGAAACGTTTGGAAACAACTTCTCCGAAATGGTTGGAGAAGATGGTCGGAGACAGTTAGCGATGCGAGATCGGAGGTTGGGTGGTGGTGCGATGCTGCTATGAAGACCAACGCCCTAGCGTTTTTTCTTGCTAATCGGAAGAGGCGGGGGGTTTAATTTTTGGGATCCAATATAGGCGGGTGAAATCCCGCTTAAAACGCATGTTTCATTAAAAAATTATAAAGCGACACTCTTAGATGACACACGTTTTATGAAAGGTGCCCTCCGCATTTTTTTTTCTTTTCTGACACTAATTTTAGGGCACGCACAAATGCGGTGCCCTCTATCCTTCATATTTTGCAAAACTGACATTATTTTTTAGGGCACGCACAAATGTGTATCGTCTATCAGCGCGTGTCATTGTTTGCGCGTCATTAAAGGGATTTTTTCTAGTAGTGAAACCTGTACGATGGGCGTACCCGGCGACCTCACAGAAACGGGGAACACGACCCCCTACACCACGCGTACTGGGATTACGCCCCACGTAACTCCCAGTTTCAAACTCCTTAGCTCTTGCGGTCTTAAACAGTTAAGACATACGTCCAACTTCTAGATTTGACCATTTCTAAACCTCTTAATCCATAAATTTTGTGACTTTAAGCGTTTACATGGCTAGAAAACTGACTCACCCCCATAACATTCCATTTCCAACCCTAGAAAAGCTCATAACTCAAGCATGACCCCATAACAACGACCAAGTTGGGATTTTTATGGGTCTATAACACAAATATCACTCAAATGGGACAAATCTAGGTCCATGGAGTCGTTTTCACTCATAAAGTCTCCACCTTTGGGACTTTTAACCCTAGAAATGGTCCATGCAACACCATACCTAATAAAGAGGAAATTTTTGAGCTTTATACCTCTAGATGAAGCTCCTTCCTCTGAAGATCTCAGATCCAAACTTGCACTTCAAGCCCTAGCCTCCACAAGCTCCTCTCCTTCTTCTTCACTAACACACCAAGGCACTTTTATCTCAAAACACTCACACATAAGCTTAAGGATGAAGGGAAGGCTCTCTTAGGGTTTCACTCTCTGATATGGTGGCTGAGGATAAAGCCTTAGCATTCTTATATAGTGCACAAGCCAAATTTTATGGTTTGCATCTGAACCCTCTATGCCCAGGGTACCTAGGCGATTCTGCATCCAAATTAAGCGCATAAGTACGCGCAGCGTACTCTCTAATACGACCAGCGTACTCATTTGCTATAAATTCCACTCAAGGACTAATCTTGATGTAGCACCTGGTTCCTGGTACGTATAATCTATCTAAGTGATTTAAATTTTAGCTTTGGACTCGGCGAGTTGTAGGCCCAAATCGACGAGTAGTGATGCGGCATTGATCACGTTTAAGTTGGCGAATCAGCGAGTCCACATTCTGGACTCAGCGAGTCCCCGCTGTTTGGATGAAACCCTAATCTCAAGGGTGTGCAGCCTATTTAAACCAACCTTATGCGCCCCAAGCCCGACTCCTTCACCCTCAGAGCTCCCTATATCGTCCTAACCCTTTTTCTTGTGAGATTGAAGTGTTTTGGTGTGATTTCTTGAAGATTTTGAGAGAAGAAGAAGACTAGATCAAGAGGAGAAGAAGGAGGTCGAATATCTTGGTGATATTTCAGTGATTCATTGAGGTATAACTCAGTTCCTTCTATTTTTATGCTTAAAGTCCCTTAGAGCACCATTAAAGTCTTTCTTGAACCATTTCCATGCTTGAGTATGGATTAGGGTTTGTAATGAGTTGTGTAACCTCTAGATCTAGGCATGTTTGAGCTCCAGAAGCTCGGATTCAGGGCCTTTATGGAAGCATATTGCTTGAATGTTCTAGATCTACCATTTTAGCCCTTATTTGGCCTTAAATCCCCATTCTATGCCTGTTTACACGTAAAGTTGGAAATTTTACGTGTAAAACCTACCCTAAGAACTCAGATCTATGTATGACATGAGCTGGATTCAAGCAAAATCGAGTATATAGTAATTGCATGTGAATGACTCAGCGAGTCATTCATCGGACTCGGCGAGTCGAGTCGCGAGTCCCCGAGTTTTCCTCATTTTCATGTTTGTTGAGTGGAGTTGTGAGTCATGGGTGGACTCAGTGAGTCGGAAGCCAGAATCATCTATGGAAGGAATCGGTGAGTCAATGCCCTGACTCGGTGAATCCAAGGCAATCATCTTACCTCAAGAACATACTCGACGAGTTGTTCATACAACTCGGCGAGTCACAGGCTAGAGTGTTCTTCGGATGAAGACGAACTCGATGAGTTGTTCATACAACTCGGCGAGTTAGATGAAGGATCATTGGTCATCGGTTAGAAGGATAACTCGTCGAGTCATCGCCTAACTTGACGAGTGGAGTTGTGTATGAGGACAAATAGGAAGGATAGGGACTCGGCTGTAACATCCCGGAATATCAAGAGTAGAGTTGAAGGGCTAAAAGTGTAAATCTGAAGGGCAACTCGGCGAGTCCATGGATGGACTTGGCGAGTAGGGTCGCGACTTTGGTCGCATGTCAAGTGGCCTACTCGGCGAGTCCAAAGATGGACTCGGCGAGTAGGTACTGAGTGGAGAAAACCCAAAATATGGGGGATGAGCCCTATTTAAAGAACATTATATCCTCTCCCTAGCCTCTTTGATCTCCCTTGAAGTCCATAAACCCTAGAAAGCGTGATTGTGGAAGACTGGAGTGCATTTGGAGCTTGGGGAAGTGTTTGTTGAAGAAATCTTGAAGGAGAAGAGGCTTGGATCAAAGGGCTTTGTTTAGATTTGGATCTCTTGCTGTTGGAGGCTTCATTTTGAGGTAATATCTCGTTCTTGGGCTGTGTTCTTCTAGATTCATCATTTTGGGGTTGTGTGGGAAGCTTAGATTTGTGGCATCTTGAGTTTGAAGGATAGATCTGAGGTTGCTACCTCAGATCTGGAGTGGAGAAGGTCTTAAGTGCATTAAAGTCCCTGTTCTTGTGTAATTGATGGAGCTATCTTGTCCCAAACCCCAAACCCTAGAGTAAAATGCCTAGATCTTCATGGATTCACGTAAAGATTGCCACTTTACATGATGGATGGCCTTAGGAGAAGTAGATCTATGGTTTGGATCATTTGCATGGCTTGGAAAGCTTCTGTATGGATTCAGACCCGGTGGTACTCGGCGACTCACATGGGTGAACTCGACGAGTTGCTTGAAGAAAGTCTGGAACTCGGCGAGTTGGATAAAGGTGGTCTGGAACTCGGCGGGTTGGAAGAACAACTTGGCGAGTAGGTTGAAGATAGTCGTAGACTCGGCGAGTCTGGTCGTAGGGTCCAAGTTTCTTTTGGAAGTGTTGTGACTTGGTGAGTCAAGGGATGACTCGGTGAGTTATGTGCGAGTGGGCTCAGAGTTGTTGGACTCGGCGAGTCTCGGGGTGACTCGGCGAGTTGGGTCGCGAAGTGAAGGAGGTTCTGTGTATGAGGACTCGGCGAGTCATTGGGTTGACTCGGCGAGTAGAGTCAGTCAGGGATAGACTTTGACTTTGACTTTGACCAAGGGTTGACCAGTTGATTTCCAGGGGTAATTTGGTAATTATTGGTATTTATTGGATTCAGTCTTTTGGGTATTGACAGTGTTGGAGTTCGGGTCGGAGGTTGCAGCAGCGTGATCTTATCCTTTCAGTCAGCAGTTGCTAGGTGATTTATCCTCACTATATCAACAAGGTCTAAGGCACCAAGGCCGTCCCTTTATCGGATTGAGATCCGGGTATCTGTTGTTATGTTGTTGCTTTGATATGTTGCATCCGAGTAGTTAGGATGGTATTCGTTAGATACCTGGTTAAGGTCGATGTCCTGGTAGATAGGATGATGCTATGCTAGTGACCGGTTAGGTCGGTATCTTGTAGAGTATGTGGTGTTATGTGATCTGCTAGATCGGTTTGCCTGAATATGAATTGTTATGTGATTGTATGTTTATGTGCACATGGTTGTTTGGACTGGAGTTGGGTTGAGGCGGATCCTGCTTCGTGCTGTAGGCCAAGATACCCAGGGTGGACCGGTTGTTCCGAAGGCCCAGCGAGCGGTCCGGATAGGCTGTAGGCCTCACGAGGGCAGACCAGACGTGTCGAGGCTCGGAGAGTGGACCAAGCCAACTGAAGGCCCGATGCCGGCGGACCAGTCATACTGTAGACTCAGAGAATCGACCAGGTGAGTTGAAGGCCCGGTGCGGGCGGACCAACCACACTGCAGACTTGAGGGACATGAATGGACTTGGAGGGTGGACCAGGTGGACTAAAGGCCCGACAAGGCGGACCAGTACCACAGTAGACCCGATATGCATGGTTGTTCTGTGATTCGTTATGATATAGCATGATATGTGTATGGTATATGTGGTTGGTATTTTGGGGGTATCTCACTAAGTTTTCGGGCTTACAGCTGTGGTTTAATGTTTTTCAGGTTCTTTAGGAGGCTGTGGCAAGGCAAAGGCGTGATCGTACTGCTCCTCGTGTTTATGTTTTATGAAATGGACCTGCGAATACTCTGATAATAAATGTATTGAAAACCTTTTTGTAATAACTTAATGAATTGGGTTGTTTTTGAAAAGTTTAAATTTTATTTGAAAATTTGGGTCGTTACAAGTTGGTATCAGAGCCTTGGTTTGAGTGAATTGGAGGGACACTTGTGTGACTCCAGTCTCAAATCGAGGAGGGTTTTCAAAAGAGAATTTAAAATGGTTTTCAAAATAAGTAAAGGAAGACGCGGAGGTATGATCAGCCGGAGCCAGTAAGTAACCCCAAAATACCATACATGATATTTGTTTTATTGAGCTTTGATAGAACAGCATGCTAGAGTTAGGCTAGGGATCTTCAGGATTTCATGATGTGTTGCCTGATTTATGATGCCTGCTAGCCTAGGGTTTCCTTGTGATAGATTTCTAGTGTTCCTCTAGTAGTGAGGATAGAGCGTTGTTATGTATGTTTCGCTAGGGTGTTGTGGAAGTACTTCATACAAATATGGGTAGGTGTGGAAGGTAGTATAGGCCCGTACTAATGAAAGCATAGGACCCATACGCGTATCAGGGAAACCATGACCTCTAGGGTTGGGTTGAGAGTTGGTTCCCGGGATAGTGGGAAGTGTCTGAGGTTTTGTGGTTTATTTCAGTATGGAGATTTCGAGGCATGCTGGGAGTGGATCAGGGTCAGGATCGGGAGCAGGAGAGGGGGTTCCAGGCGGGTCTGTACCGCCCGACGTTGTTGATCAGATGAGCTCGGGCGATTTGGATGCTAGGATCCGAGAGATCCTGCACGATGAGGTTGCTGCATTGTTCCGGGCCGAGCTGCCAGAACTGTTTGGGTCGATCAAGACCGCTATGCTAGAGTATTTTGATGAGCGTTATGCGGCTCTCACGGAGACAGCTGTCGCGGCGGCTACAGCGGCTGTAGCAGCGGCAGGGGGAGGAGCTAGTAGAGGTTTTCAGTATTGGGACTTCGATAATACGAAGCCTCCCACCTTTGATGGAGTTTAGGATCCAATCGTTGCTATGAGATGGTTATCAGATGTGGAGGGGTGTTTCTTCACGTGTTCATGCCCTGCTGATCAGAGGGTGAGGTGTGCTCTGAACCTGTTGAGGCTCAGGACAAAAGATTGGTGAAGATTGACCACGGGGTCATACTCGGATGCGCAGAGGGCTGCGATTTAATGGGATCAGTTCAGAGAGATGTTCAGCACTCGTTATGTTCCGCAGGTCGAGAGGGAGAGGTTGGCTCAGGAGTTCCTTGAGCTGAAGCAGGATTCGGAGTCGGTGACGGAAATCACCAGGATGTTTACTGAGAGGGCGATGTTTTGCCCTGAGTTCACTTCGGAGCAGGCTCAGATGTCCCGATATCTGAGTATGCTAAAGAGAGACATCAGACAGTTTGTGTCCGCGCAGAGGTGCGAGACCTTGTTGGAGTTGCAGGAGGCTGCCAGGCGGCGTGAGTTAGAGATTGAGTTGCAGTTGCGTGAGTTGAGGCAAGCTCCGGTTCAGTCGCAGCCGGTGACGAAACGGTCTAAGACCGTTGATTCCAGGATGGGAGATTAGGGCAGCCACGTTTATGGAAAGTGTGGGAGGGTACCGCTAGAGTTTGTCGGTCCAATGGTACATGCCGCAAGTGTGGAAAGGAGGGGCACTATACGAGGGATTGTCGACAGTCAGTGCCGGTTCGAGATTTGAGGATATGTTATCATTGTCATCAGGATGGGCACTTGAGGGTCAACTGTCCACAGCTTGTTGCAGGACTGGTGTAGGCTCCAGCACCGGCCACGGTGAGGATCACAGGTGGAGGTCAGGGTGGGGCAGAGCCCCCAAGGGCATAGGGTCGTACTTTTCAGCTTGCAGCGGAGGAGGTTAGTGCAGTGTCGGATGCTGTTGCGGGTATGTTTCTTTCTTGTTGTCTTGTTTATTATGATTATTGTGGAGTATCGTTTATCTGCTAGTCTCGTTGGGTGGTTTTCGTTTTGGTATCCGTTGTTCCTTGAGTGTTTGGCATGGTTATGGGTTAGTTTTTCGGGTTTTCGCTTGTTATCTTTTGTGAGGATTATTGGTGGATGCGGCATTGGTTTGAATGTCGGGTAGCATCTGCAGTCTGAGTAGTGGATAATTGAAGATTGGGTTCCTTTCGAGCGGGATGATCGGTGTGGAAATGTGTTTTTGCGAAGGTTGCTAGTGCTATTGGGAATCAGTCTGTGTGTAAGTGTTGGGTTTTGTGCAAGGTTATTTTGGGAGGTCGGTGATAGTGACCGGTGGTTGATAGTCAGTGCCCTAAGTGGGGGAGAATTGGAGAATTCTCCGGAGGATCAACGTGTATGAAAGGTTGTTTACCTGCATGGGATTCAGTAGTGTCTCGGTCAGCCAAGGGCATTGGTTGGTATGAGTAAATGGCAGGCGTGCGGGGCGGGATACAAACCAAGAGCTTGATTGTGCAGGGCCTGGGATCAGGCCGGGATCGAGTATGTATGATGGAGATAGAATTCGGAACCCCTTAGGGGGCTAGAACAGTATGCATGGGAGGAGTTCCCGGAGAGGTAACTCGAAATGTTGATTGCTAGTTGAGCGGTCCGGATAGACTGAAGGCCAATAGGCGTACCAGTCAGGCCGAAGGCTCGGTGAACGGTCCAGCTAGACTGAAGGCCCTGGAGGGCGGTCCAGGTCTGCTGAAGGTTATGAGAGTGGTCCAGTTTGGCTGAAGGCCTGGTAAGGTGGTCCAGTCATGATGAAGACTCTGTATGTGTAGTTAGAATGGTGCGAGGTAATGGAATGAGTATGTCGCGATATGTTAGCATTGCAAGGTCTGGCCCTGGATATTGATCACAATCAGTGGAGGTAGTGCATGGACTTAAGAGTCTTCATGGGTGGATTCAGAGTATGTATGGTGCATGGGATAGCGGTTATGCTATAAAGGGGGTGGTGTAGAGTTGGGTGAGCACCGTGGCTCTTGTCGTGGTGACAAGGTGGTAAAGTGGTTTTCCTTGGTAAGGAAAAAGGGAGGAATGTAATTCCGAAGGGGAGTGCAAATTCACAGAAGTCAAAGCAGTAGTGCAAGGTTATGATCGAAGTGGTCCAATTGTAGTCATTAAGCAGCACGTGTGCGGTGGCGGTATGGGATGACATCATGTGGGGATGTCTGCTGAGGTCGCGGGAGGAAATTCTGAGGTTGTAAAGTCAAGAGGATCGTAAGGGATGCAGGTATGGAGTTTTGGACTCCCAGCTTGTTTTCGGTGAAGGAATTGTGTAGTAGTGGTTCATCCTGAGGGATGTTTTGAGGGTCGTCAGTGTGATGGGTTTCCTGACCCGAGGGTGCTAGAGCTAGTTCAACATGTGCATGCGATTGCACGAAGAGAACTCATGGGAGTTGCTCTGAAGAGTGTGTCTTTCTGTCAGCATGGAATGGATAGAGTTGGACTCGGATCGGGAATCGGGTGGTGCATAGTTATTCATAGCTCATATGGGTCGAGTAATGGTCGTGATTTGGAGCAGTGTTGCAGCATGGGTGGTACTCAGTTGTTGTGTGTAGTTATCAGAGGGTAAAGCCGGTCGCCAGCTTGTGGCGGTGGTCAGGACACAGCGAGCAAGGAGAAAGTGAGTTTATGGTCTCCGTGATTGTGCCTTGAGGAGCCTGGTTGGGTTAATGCTAGGAGTTGTAATGCGAGAGAATTTCTAGAGTCGAGTTATCGCAGGCTTCGAGGACGAAGCCTAATTTAAGTGGGGGAGAATTGTAACATCCCGGAATATCCAGAGTAGAGTTGAAGGGAGAAAAGTGTAAATCTGAAGGGCAACTCGGCGAGTCCATGGATGGACTCGGCGAGTAGGGTCGCGACTTTGGTCGCGTGTCAAGTGGCCTACTCGGAGAGTCCAAAGATGGACTCGGAGAGTAGGTGCTGAGTGGAGAAAACCCTAAATTCGGGGGATGAGCCCTATTTAGAGAACATTATATCCTCTCCCCGGCCTCTTTGATCTCCCTTGAAGTCCATAAACCCTAGAAAGCGTGATTGTGGAAGATTGGAGTGCATTTGGAGCTTGGGGAAGTGTTTGTTGAAGAAATATTGAAGGAGAAGAGGCTTGGGTCAAAGGTCTTTGTTTAGATTCAGATCTCTTGCTATTGGAGGCTTCATTTTGAGGTAATATCTCGTTTTTGGGCTGTGTTCTTCTAGATTCATCATTTTAGGGTTGTGTGGGAAGCATAGATTTGTGGCATCTTGAGTATGAAGGATAGATCTGAGGTTGCTACCTCAGATCTGGAGTGGAGAAGGTCTTAAGTGCATTAAAGTCCCTGTTCTTGTGTAATTGATGGAGCTATCTTGTCCCAAACCCTAGAGTAAAATGCCTAGATCTTCATGGATTCACGTAAAGATTGCCACTTTACGTGATGGATGGCCTTAGGAGAAGTAGATCTATGGTTTGGATCATTTGCATGGCTTGGAAAGCTTCTGTATGGATTCAGACCCGATGGTACTCGGCGAGTCACATAGGTGGACTCGACGAATTGCTTGAAGAAAGTCTGGAACTCGGTGAGATGGAAGAACAACTCGGCGAGTTGGATAAAGGTGGCCTGGAACTCGGCGAGTTGGAAGAACAACTTGGCGAGTAGGTTGAAGATAGTCGTAGACTCGGCGAGTCTGTTCTTGCACTCGGCAAGTCTGGTCGTAGGGTCCAAGTTTCTTTTGGAAGTGTTGTGACTTGGTGAGTCAAGGGATGACTCGGTGAGTTATGTACGAGTGGGCTCAGAGTTGTTGGACTCGGCGAGTCTCGGGGTGACTCGGCGAGTTGGGTCGCGAAGTGAAGGAAGTTCTATGTATGAGGACTCGGCGAGTCATTGGGTTGACTCGGTGAGTAGAGTCAGTCAGGGGTAGACTTTGACTTTGACTTTGACC
This sequence comes from Lactuca saligna, assembly GCF_052625555.1. Classification (NCBI taxonomy): domain Eukaryota; kingdom Viridiplantae; phylum Streptophyta; class Magnoliopsida; order Asterales; family Asteraceae; genus Lactuca; species Lactuca saligna. Next base: position 222,140,137 of record NC_136421.1, on the reverse strand, counting down.
AAGGGTTGACCAATTGATTTCTAGGGGTAATTTGGTAATTATTAGTATTTATTGGATTCAGTCTTTTGGGTATTGACAGTGTTGGAGTTCGGGTCGGAGGTTGCAGCAGCGTGATCTTATCCTTTCAGTCAGCAGTTGCTAGGTGATTTATCCTCACTATATCAACAAGGTATAAGGCACCAAGGCCGGCCCTTTATCGGATTGAGATCCGGGTATCTGTTGTTATGTTGTTGCTTTGATATGTTGCATCCGAGTAGTTAGGATGGTATTCGTTAGATACCTGGTTAAGTTCGATGTCCTGGTAGATAGGATGATGCTATGCTAGTGACCGATTAGGTCGGTATCTTGTAGAGTATGTGGTGTTATGTGATCTGCTAGATCGGTTTGCTTGAATATGAATTGTTATGTGATTGTATGTTTATGTGCACATGGTTGTTTGGACTGGAGTTGGGTTGAGGCGGGTCCTGCTTCGTGTTGTAGGCCAAGATACCCAGGGCGGACCGGTTGTTCCGAAGGCCCAGCGAGTGGTCCGGATAGGCTGTAGGCCCCACGAGGGCGGACCAGATGTGTCGAGGCTCGGAGAGTGGACCAGGCGACTGAAGGCCCGATGCGGGCGGACCAGTCATACTGTAGACTCAGAGAGTGGACCATGTGAGTTGAAGGCCCTGTGCGGGCGGACCAACCACACTGCTGACTCGAGGGACATCAATGGACTCGGAGGGTGGACCAGGTGGACTGAAGGCCCGACATGAGGGACATCAATGGACTCGGAGGGTGGACCAGGTGGACTGAAGGCCCGACAAGGCGGACCAGTACCACAGTAGACCCGATATGCATGGATGTTCTGTGATTCGTTATGATATAGCATGATATGTGGTTGGTATTTTGGGGGTATCTCACTAAGTTTTCAGGCTTACAGTTGTGGTTTAATATTTTTCAGGTTCTTCATGAGGCTGTGGCAAGGCAAAGGCGTGATTGTACCGCTCCTCGTGTTTATGTTTTATGAAATGGACCTGGGAATACTCTGATAATAAATGTATTGAAAACCTTTTTGTAATAACTTAATGAATTGGGTTGTTTTTGAAAAGTTTAAATTTTATTTGAAAATTTGGGTCGTTACAACGGCGAGTTGGAGAGCCAACTCGGCGAGTCAGGTAGTTGACTTTGACTTTGACTTTGATTTGTTCAGGGGTAAAATGGTCATTTTACCCCAAGGGCGGTTAGCAGTGTTTGATTGAGTATTTTGTGGGAAATTACAGCCGGAGGATGTCCGGAGTAGCCGCAGCAGCAGACAGACAATTCCCACATAGACCAGCAGCTACTACGAGGTGAGTTACCTTCCAGTAGTGGTGGGTCTACGGCAACAATGTCGGCCCACTAGTAGGAGTTATATGTTAGATGATTGTCTCTGTGATATTCATCTAGGGTTGCTACTACCTGTGCTATGTTTATGTGTTAGTATGATATGATGCTATGTACTAGTAACAGTAGGGGAGATAGTCCCCAGATTACCGGTCGATAGGGCCGAAGGGGCGGTCATGCCCAGCCATACTAGGTAGATTATGTGATATATGCTATGCGGTGGTAGTAGGGGGTGATAGTTCTCATTATCCAGTCGAGAGGACCGAAGGGGAGGCCAGCGCCCATATATGCTAGTCAGTATCCGATCGAGAGGACCTCAGGGGAGGCCAGTAACGAGATATGCTAGTCAGTACCCGGTCGAGAGGATCGAAGGGGTAAGTCGGGCACCCAGATACGCCTAACAATATAAGTATGTTATGTGGTTATATGGTATGTGGTACAGTGGGGGAACCCACTAAGCTTCGTTCTTACGGTTTTTAGTTGTTGTTTCAGGTACCTCTTCTGTTAAGAGGAATGAGCTGGTGCAGTAGCGGCGCATCACACACACCCTTTTGTTTTCCGCATCATGAGTCATTATGGGATTTCATACTCTGACATTATTATGTTTTACGTCTTGGTTTACGGTCACGAGACATGTTTTATTAAAAGTTATTATCGTATGATGTTTTGTTACAAATGTTTTGTAGATCACTTAATTAAAAATCACATTTTTGGCCCGTATTTTTGGGATGTTACACTTGAAAACTTGACAAAATAGAAGGGTTAAATAGCTTTACCTAAATTTCGGGATGTTACAATTCTCCCCCACTAGAACCAGACTTCGCCCTCGAAGTCTCATGCCGAAAACAACTCCGTATGCTGCTCCCGCATCTCTGACTCTGGCTCCCAAGACAACTCGAACCCTCTCCGATGTTGCCACTGGACCTGATCCAGAGGCACCTCCTTGTTCCTCAGAACCTTGATCTTCCAGTCCAAGATCGTGATCGGCCTCTCTACATAATTCAGACTTAAGTCCACCTGGATATCCTCCAACGGCACCACTGCCGACTCGTCGGCTATACACTTCCTTAGCTGAGACACGTGGAAGGTGTCATGAATCTGGCTTAACTCTGCAGGTAAATCCAAACGATATGCTACCCTGCTCACCCTCGCGCGATCACTCTGAGCGGCCTAATATACCGGGGCCCTAGCTTGCCCCTCTTCCTGAATTGAATCACTCCTTTCTAATGAGACACCTTTTTGGAGTACGAGGTCTCTCACTTGGAACTCAAGCTCGGATCACTGCTTATCCGCATAACTCTTCTTGCGACTCTAGGCCGTCAGCAACCTCTGTCTAATCTGTTGTATCTGCTCTGTCGTCTGAAGCACTATCTCAGTGTTGCCCATCACTCGCTTCCCTACCTCTCCCCAACAGATGGAAGTCTGACACCTCCTCCCATACAACAACTCGAAGGGAGGCATACCAATGCTCGAATGGTGGCTGTTGTTATAGGAAAACTCAGCCAATGGCAGATACATGTCCAAACTCCCTCCGAAGTCCAACACACATGCCCGAAGCATGTCCTCGCGCGTCTGAATCGTCCGCTCACTCTGTCCGTCCGTCTGTGGGTGTTAAGCGGTACTGAAATGCAGCCTAGTACCCAACTCCTCATGAAACTTCTTCCAGAAACTGGAAGTGAAACGCACATCTCGATCTGACACAACAGAGATCGGTACACCATGTCGTGATACCACCTCCCTCACATACACCTCTCCTAGCCTCTCTGCGGAAGAGCTCTCACTGATAGCAAGAAAATGAGCGTTCTTAGTCAGCCGGTCAACGATCACCCAAATTGCATCGACAACTCTCGCAGTCCTTGGCAATTAGGTGATAAAATCCATGGAAATATGTTCCCACTTCCACTAGGGAACCTCAAGTGACTGCAACTTGCCATGTGGACACTAGTGCTCGGCCTTAACCTTGCTACAGGTCAAACAACTCTCTATAAACCACGCCACATCCCTCTTCATACAGGGCCACCAATAGTCTTTCTTCAGGTCCAAATACATCTTAGTGGCCCTGGGATGGATCGAAAACCTCGACCTGTGCGCCTCCTCCATCAAAATGGTACGTGCCCCGCCCTCAAATGGCACCCAAATCCTGCCCTGGAAGGTCATAAGCCCTCGGCTATCGGCAATGAACTCAGATACTTGCCCGATCACTCGCTCTCTCTTGCAGTACTCCGGTCTCATGGCCTCTACCTGGGCCTCCCGAATGGTTTCCAACACCGAAGTCATCACTATCAACCTCAAACAAACATCTCGTAACGGGGCACTTTCTGCCCTGCGACTCAGGGAATCAGCTACCACATTAGCCTTGCCCGGGTGGTACAGGATCTCACGCTTATAATCCTGTACCACATCTATCCATCTACTCAGGCGTATATTCAGGTTGGGATGATCCATCAGATACTTCAAGCTTTTGTGATCCGTGTAAATGATACACCGGACCCCATACAAATAGTGACGCCAGATCTTGAGGGTGAACACCACGACCCCTAACTCTAGATCGTGAGTAGGATACCTCGTCTCATGAGGCTTCATCTACCTCGATGCGTATGTTATCACCTGCCCTATCTGCATCAGCACCGCACCCAATCCCGATATCGACGCATCATAATATACCATAAAGTCCTCCATTCCCTCCGAAAGGGCTAAAACTGGGGCTTCTCACAATCTCTGGTGAAGTGTCTTGAATGAGGCCTGCTGCTCCGGGCCCCAACTGAAAGTCATGCCCTTCCGGGTCAGTCTGGTGAGAGGAATAGCGATCCTGGAGAAATCCTTGATAAATCTCTGATAATAACCGGCCAATCCTAGAAAACTCCTGATCTCTGAAGGGGATATCGGCATCTCCCAACTCATCAACGCCTCAATTTTGGCCGGATCGACCAAAATCCTATTCTGGTTGACGAGGTGTCCTAGGAACGGGACCTCTCGTAACTAGAAATCGCACTTGGAGAATTTGGCGTACAGCCTCTCCGATCTCAGAACTCCGAGGATCTCCCATAAGTGCTCCTCGTGTTGCTCTTTGGATCTCGAATACACCAATATACCATCAATGAACACGATCACCGAACGATCCAACATCGGCCTGCACACCCCGTTCATCAGATCAATGAACGCTGCTGGTGCATTGGTGAGCCCGAAAGGCATCACCACGAACTTGTAATGCCCATAATGAGTCATGAACGCTGTCTTCTGGATATCCTCATCACGCACTCTCATCTGATGATATCCAGACCTTAGATCAATCTTGGAGAACCAAGACGCTCCCTGCAGCTGATCGAACAAATCGTCGATTCTTGGTAAGGGGTAACGGTTCTTAACCGTCAGCTTGTTCAACTCCCGGTAATCAATGCACATCCGGTGTGAACCATCCTTCTTCTTGACAAAAAGGATCGGTGCTCCCCACGATGAGCCACTCGGCCGTATAAACCCCTTTCCCAGCAGCTCCTGAAGTTGCGAGGATAACTCCTGCATCTCTGGAGGCGCAAGGCGATAGGGCGCCTTGGCGATAAGCGTCGCTCCCGGGACCAAATCGATACGGAACTCTACCTGCCTCTCTGAAGGCACTCCCGGAAACTCCTCGGGAAAACGTCCGGGAACTCACACACTATTGGGACCTCATCGACCGACCTTGGTCTCCCTGCACCTACTCTCGTATCCACCACATAAGCTACAAACTCGCTACAGCCTTGTTGTAGGCTTTTCCTCGCTCTGGCGGCCGAACAAAATGCTGACCCAGAACGGGTACCCTTGCCATAAACCATAAGAACTCCCCCACTAGGGTCTCGTATGGTCACCATTTGTCGCTCGCAGTCGATAACCGCTCCAAACTTGCTCAACCATTCCATGCCCACGATGACACAGACATCTCCCCTTACAATCGGGACCAAATCAATCGGAAACTCAACGCCGAAGATCTCCAGCACGCATCCTCAAATCACATCAGTGGCATACACCACTATCTCGTCAGCAATGGAAACTCGCAAAGGTCGACTCAACGCCTCACGACAGCCACTGATGTGCTGAAAAAAGGCTAACGACACAAAAGACCAAATCGCACCCGAGTCAACTCAACGCCTCAACTAGAAGGCTCTCCCGTGAGCCTTTGGCGCCTTGGCCTTCGCTGGCCGACTCTCCATAGCTCGAACGGAAGCAGGGGCAGATCCCTGTGATGCTCCCTGTGCTGACCCCCACAACTGCGAACACTCGGCCTTCCAGTGTACAGTCTGGTTGCAGTGAAAACAAACTGCAAAACCCTTGGGACAATCCTTGGCCATGTGCTCTCCTTGCCACACTTGTAGCAAGAGCCTGCCCTACACACCCCCTCATGACTCTTGCCTCACTTGCCATAAGTGCGGCCCTTCTGGTTCCTTCCTCTCGAATCGGCGGGCTTGGCTCACTAGGCAGCCGGTTGGGACTGTGCCGATCGCCGATCCCTACCCTGAGACTCCGCCTCCTCCCTGGCCGGAGTCTCTAACTCAATCTCCCTCTTCCGGGCATTTGCCTGAAGCTCGGAAAATGTCTGGTACGTCGAGTTCGCCACAAACTCGCGGATGTCTCTCCTCAAAATGCTCAAATATCTACTCATGCGTGCCTGCGCAGAAGACACGTGCTCAGGGCAAAACATCACCCTCTCATGGAACATCATGGTGATCACTGTAACAGACTCGGTACCCTGCTTGAGGGTCAAGAACTCCTGGGCCAAATTTTCCCTTTCCAACTGGGGGAACGTACTCATCACGAAACATAGTGGTGAACCTTTCCCTGGTCACCGCGGGAAGCTCTGCAGAAGAATAGTGCGCTGTCACAAGCTTCCACCAGTCCATCGGTCCCAAGCAAAGTTGGTTCAGCGCGAACCAAATTCTCAGATGATCTGGACAAGAACACGTATAAAATCACCCCTCAATATCAGAAATCCATCTCATTACAACGATCGCATCTTGCGTCCCATCAAACTCTGGTGGCTTCGTGTTGTTGAACTCTCGGTACAACAACGAGTCACCCCCTGTGGCCTCGCAGCAGCAATGGCTGCGGTGGCCGCAGCAACATCAGCATCAGTAAGAGCAACGTAACGCTCATCAAAATTCTCGATTAGGGTGGTCTTGATAGACCTAAACATCTCTGGTATCTCAGCTCGGATGGCAGCAGCCACCTCCTCATGAATTAATCGACGGATCTCCTCATCGCTAACACCACTACTCTCAGGTGGGTGGCATGTCCTAACCATGATGCCTCTCTGAAATACAACACAAAAATATCCGAGACTCGCTTGAGTGTACACACACTCGATATCCCATTGCTACTCGCTCCCTGGTACCCTAAGGATTCTTACTTGGGCTGCGCATTGATCCGGTGCCTTCGGTAGTACGGGCCCAATACCACTATCCACACCGTATTAATATTCACCCCAAGTCCTCCTCCTAAGATCCCAAGTCCTAAGTACTCTACTCTCTTTATGCATAATCTACTCTCAAGCAGATCCCTCATAAGCTCCTCCTTGCTATATACTCACTCTCAAGCATCTCCTAGCAGCAAAACCCCTAGGCTAAGGCATCACAAATCAGGCCACTCTAGTCCTAATAAGAATTCCTAGCCTACTCTAGCATGCATCTCATATCATAACATATCTCATAACTCATAATGTAAGGGTATTCTGGGGAATCAATGTTCGGGCGTTGGCTGATCGTACACACTACTCTGCTCTGCTTGTCTCAAAACCTTTTACTCTTTTCGAAAAAAAATTATTATGAAAAATTTCTCAAATCCTTAGTTTAAGTTCAGATACGCCTGAAGGTGCACCCGAATCCCTCAAACAAAGGTTCTGATACCAACTTGTAACACCCAAAATTTTCAAATAATTTTTCACAATTTAAAAACACACTTTTATTAATAAATATCATAAAAATGTCATTGTATCACAACTCAATTCATAGAAACACAACCTAAGATCATAATGTGTAAAAACCCCTCATGTGTGTATTGATCTTGCCGGAGCCTTCCCGTCATCCTCACTGGTACCTGAAACATATAACACAACATTGTAAGCATAAATTCTTAATGAGTTCCCCAAAATACCATATACAACACATATTAGCCACTCGAGGCTATAACTCTGTATGACCCTTAGGTCAATGGGTCTAAGTGGGACCCTCCAGTCCCATAACTCCGCGGACCCTTTGGATCCTAACTCTGTGAACTCTGGATCATACATAGCACAAATCACATAGAAATCACATCATACAAAAGCATACAAGATACTTTGTCACATAACTCTAATTACCACTCTTGGTAAAGTATAGTGAGAAGACTCACCTCGGGTAACTCGGTAATCTTGAACTCGATAAAAATCTGGTCTAGCCTCCGCCTAATCACATGGAATAAACACTCTTAATCAATACAACTCTCAAGGATAGACTACTCCCTATCTTAGCACTCTCGGAAGGGTAAAAGACTATTTTACCCCTCTCATGGATCAAGGACCCTAAAGTTGACCAAACCCTAAAAGTCAACAAAAGTTAACCCTCCAGGTTATGCTGCGCGTACTAAACCTGTACGCTGGGCATACCCGGCGACCTCACAGAAACGGGGAACGCGACCCCCTACGCCGCGCGTACTGGGATTACGCCCCGCATAACTCCCAATTTCAAACTCCTTAGCTCTTTGGGTCTTAAACAATTAAGACATACGTCTAACTTCTAGATCTGACCATTTCTAAGCCTCTTAATCCATAAAGTTGGTGACTTTAAGCCTTTGCATGGCTGGACAAGTCACTAACACCCATAACATTCCATTTCCAACCCTAGAAAAGCTCATAACTCATGCATGACCCCATAACAATGACCAAGTTGGGATTTTTATGGGTTTATTACACAAATATCACTGAAATGGGACAAATCTAGGTCCATGGAGTCCTTTCCACTCATAAAGTCTCCACCTTTGGGACTTTAAACCCTAGAAATGGTCCATGCAACACCATACCAAATAAAGAGGAAAGTTTTGAGCTTTATACCGCTAGATGAAGTTCCTTCCTCTGAAGATCTCAGATCCAAACTTGCACTTCAAGCCCTAGCCTCCACAAGCTCCTCTCCTTCTTCTTCACTAACACACCAAGGCACTTTTAGCTCAAAACACTCACACACAAGCTTAAGGACGAAGGGAAGGCTCTATTAGGGTTTCACTCTCTGATATAGTGGCTGAGGATAAAGCCTTAGCATTCCTTATATAGTACACAAGCCAAATATTAGGGTTTGCATTTGGGCCTGCTATGCCCAGCGTAACCCTGGGTACACCCAGCGTACCTAGGTGAGTCCGCGTCCAAATTAAGCACATGGGTACGCGCAATGTACTCTCTAGTACGCCCAGCGTACTCATTTGCTACAAATTCCAATCAAGGACTAATCTTTACAACTTGACAAAAGAGAAGGGTTAAATAGCTTTACCTGAATTTCGGGATGTTACACAACTTAATAGTTACCCTCTTCACAAAACAAAGAAAGTTGGCATATTATCTATTGATATCATTCACTCAAAGTTACACTTATGTGGTACCATATTTTCTTTTTCTAGCATCTAATATTACTAAATATGATGTTTATATTAACTATGATGCATTTTGGTTTTGTTTCTTTATTTTTAAGTAGGTTGTTGAATTCGCTCGCAAACTTGCTAAGGAGTTTTTCTTCTAACATGATATTGAGTAAGTAGTATTAACTTTTAGCAGGTTATCCCATCTATTGTTGGTTATTAAACATCCTTAGCTACATGTCTTGGAAGCCTTAAAGAACGTATTGACACCACCATAAAAGTCTTCATTAACTCTATACAAGTATTTATGTTGATGTTGATGGTTTTACTAATCCTACTCATGTCAAACAAATTCCATTTGGATGCCACTACTGTTCCTTCGCGACAGATATTTTATATTTTATGTTGTTTAATTTTTATTTACTTGTATTATTTATAATTTTTTGTAATTCCATTACTAGTTAGATTTCTAAGTTGGGTATTCCTACTATTTTTTTTAACATTTCTTTTATTTCTTTTCTTTTTTAAGTTTGAAAGCACAATGGTTTAAAGAATGACTTTATCATTGGATCTGTCAAAATTTAATTTGTGTAAATTCTGTAAATACTATCTTCTCCATACTTAACTTTACTCTAAGTATAGCCAAATATCTTGGAGAATATAAGTGGTGTTCTATCGTGACATACATTCTCTTAGCTTGATTAAGTGTACTCTCGAAGTCACAAAGATTTCTATGTGATACTTAAATGGCAGAAATCAACATAGTTTTTCAATGATCCCATTCATCCAATCATATTTGATTTAAACTTATAAAGTAGTGTATTATTATCTTGTAGTAGATTATGTCATTATGTTTTACTTGGGCCTCATTCCAACAAGACTTACCCTTCATTCCATAATGAATTCAAAATCCAATTATAATACATAATTATTTATATATGTTTAGAAATAAACATCTTGTGTAGCTCTTTCCATAAAGATTATTTATAAACTGATTGTCTCATGTACATTCTCTTAGTTCTTCTAAAGTACCCTTAGAATGTTCTCTTAGTCATCTAGTGACTTAACCATGTATTCAATTAGTATTCTATGACATGCTTACAACATGATTAAATACCATGTTGTATGCATAATATGGCGTAAATGATGAATTCACTTGCCACGCAAATAGAATACAAATCATTTCATATAGTTCAAGCCTATGAGCTATGTATTTTTGAGGCTAGCTCAAAATGGTGCCATATGACAATGCCAAGAATTCTCCAAAAGAATCTTGTGTCTTGATCCCTTTCAAGATACTGCCAATATATGTATAAGGACATGAAATCTTTAACATTCTTTTTATTTATCCCTTATAGATTTTACAATCCAAGAATGTATACTTTCTTTCCTAAGTCTTTCATTTTAGAAACACGTTTTGAGTCAAGGTGAAAAACGACATTGCTTAGTCAGAATGTTATTTCAAATTATTAAGTATGTCTGATTCATACAAGATTACTTTTTTCTTCCTACCTTACAGCCATTACACTTATAGCAACGTACAAACTAAATGATAATGTAGACCTGGCAATTTCAGACACGAATACAAGAATCTGTGAGACACACGACACGACAACACACGAATACGTATTGAAAATTAAGATAAGCCTTATTTCTTATCGTGTAATCATATCGTGTCAAATTTATGGTTGACACGTTTTCATGACACGAATACACGAATTGCCAGGTCTATGATAATGTGGAAATTTACTTTTTCATGAAGTAATTTTCATATTTATGGAAATTTACTTTTTTTATTTATTTTTAATTTTTTTTAGAAAGTACAAACTGAAGGATAACGTGGACACAGGTACACTATCCAACATATAGAAACTTAAAGACCAATGAAAATTTAAAGTTGGTATTTATTTTATCAAACAGATATACTTTAAAATTTTATCCTATTATTTAATCAATATTTATACTATATTTTATTGTGGTTATAGCTTAATTCAATTTATGCAAAATGACACTATAGGCATTAAAAAGGTGCCAACTCCGGGATGGAAGCCTTAGCTGTAGAATATGTGCTCTCATTGGATGATGGTAATTGGAGATGTCCACCTCAGCACCCATATGTAGATTTTGATAGCAATCTGGGTCGGTCATGAAGAATTAAATATCTTGAAATGCCCATGCCAAGTCAGAAAAAATGATTCTTATCATTATTAAAAGTTTTTATTTTTAAATAAAAATATATAATAAAAAAATTAGACCCTATGCAGCTGCCTATTTTGCTCCCCCCCCCCCCCCCCCCCCCCTTCTCAATGTCCTCCATGATAACAGATCTTTTCTTTGAAAATACTATCAGGCAACCTTCTCCCCTCCTGTCCTTGCTCGTGTGCAACCTCAGAATCCAATTTTTCCAACAAGAGTTGCTGATCCAAGATCAAGACCCGCAAAATCTTTTCAACATAATACACCCACTTTTAATGGCTACGACCATTTGCATATTGTAAGCTTTTTTTAAGATTAATTTTATTTTTTTGTTTTAAAAAGTGATAATTCCTGCTAGTTTGGATGAAAGAATGGTTAATAGATCTTTATTTAAATATATATTTTTAAATAACAATAGTTATAACTTATAAATGAAATATTTTAACAATAATGTAACAGCACGTCATTTTTCTTTTCTTTTTTTATTTTTTCTTGGGCCAAAAGGCCCACTTACAAAAGAATCGGTAAACATACCCAATTTTTAAGAAATAAACTGGTGTATTCATTATAAAAATGCTACTTGTGTAATACCAATTAAGTTGAATAACTCATCGTTCTAGATTCAGATCGGACTTTGATCAGCTTCAGATAACAGCTATGAAGAAGTTGGAGCTTGTTTTCATACCTATACCTGGTTATGGTCACCTAAAATCAGCCATAGAACTTGCAAAGTGTTTGGTCGATCGAGATGAAAGATTATCCATCACAGTTCTTGTTATCAGTAATCCCGCTCAAACTGATATTGATTGGTACACAAAATCGCTTGCTGCTTCTAATGCCCGAATAAAATACACCACAATTCATCCCACCGACCCTCTTCCTCAAGGACCTCAACCCTCTTCCTCTTCGCCTATATCCTTAGAAAAGCTTGCTACCCTCTTCATCGAGAGCCATAAATCTCAAGTTGAACAAGCGGTCAAGGAGTTGGTATCAGATGAGTCCACACATCTACTTGGATTTGTCCTTGATATGTTCTGCAGTTGTATGATCGATGTAGCCAACAAATTCAACGTCCCTTCATACATCTTCTTTACATCAAACACAGCTTTTCTTGGATTCCTCCTCCACCTCCCGATCCGCCACAACCAAGTCGGTTTCGGTTTTAACCCATCGGATCCTGACTCACTTATCCCAAGTTACCAGAATCATGTTCCAGTAAATGTGCTTCCTGGTGCTGTATTTGACAAAACTGGTGGTGGGTATGAAACTTCCCTTTATCTTGGTACAAAGTTCCAGGAATGCAAAGGATTTATAGTAAATTCATACGTTGAGCTCGAACCATACGCTGTTAATTCAATGGTAGCCCAACCGTCTGTATACCCGGTTGGACCTTTGCTTGACCATAATATCTCAACTGGATCGATTGAGATCAAAAACTGGCTCGACAAACAACCTTCGAAGTCGGTTCTCTTCCTGTGCTTCGGGAGTATGGGGAGCTTTAAGCAGCCGCAGATAGAGCAGATCGCTATTGCTCTCGAGAGGAGTGGCCACCGGTTCTTGTGGTCGATTCGCCAGCCATCACCAGCCATGCATGGAGCTCCAAGTGACTACACGAGCTATGAAAAGGTTATGCCGGATGGGTTTTTCGGTAGAGTGAAAGATAGAGGAATGGTTTGTGGTTGGGCCCCACAAATCCAAGTGCTTGCACATGGAGCTGTTAGAGGCTTTGTCTCTCACTGTGGATGGAACTCCATCTTGGAGAGCCTGTGGTATGGGGTCCCTATTGCAACTTGGCCATTGAATTCAGAACAACAACTGAATGCTTTTTTGGTTGCGAGGGAGTTGGGATTGGCTGTGGAGTTGAGTTTGACATACAGAAGCAGTGGGACCGAGTTGGTGATGGCAGATCAGATAGAGCGAGCCATAAATTGCTTGATGGACGACACGAACCCGGTGAGAGAGAGAGAGTGGAGACGATAAGTCTGAAAAGCAGGAAGGCTTTGATAAATGGTGGATCTTCGTTTGTTACACTCGGTAAATTGGTTGATGACATGTTACAAAACATAGGGGCAGAGTAACAAGGCTGTTGAGAAGTAGACCACCAACTTCTTGTCTTTGTAATAAATGATACTTATACAAACTATTGGTGAGTATCAACATCCATTTACCCACAGTTATTGCACCTATGACTTTTGAATTTGAAAGTTTTTTTTTTTTTAAAGAAAAAAAAAAGTCTATGGCAATGTGATAATGTTTAACGGTTGTGATAAAGATGTATATGTGGATTTCCACATATATAACTGTGTCGTCAACCAGGGCTGTGTAAAACCAGATATATCCGGAGTTTCGAATATTCTAAATTTCGAGTACTGGATTTAGGTATCAGAAAATCAATCCTTATATATATATTTTTTATGGTTTAATAAGTTTCTTGTGTTTACAACCAACTAACATTAAAACAATATAAATTGAAAAGATATTATCATAAATTATATATACATAAAAAATAATAAAAAATAATAAAAAAAAACATTACCGCATGCTAAAATGAAACAAACTCACCAGGCTGAACACAACTATTGATACTAAGAGCAACTTCAACTTTAACATTATATTCTATATTATTTTATGTAAATTTTACACCAAAACATTTTTCAATTCCAACCAAACACTAAACACTTACACCAAAAATATATTTTAATATTATAATAACATTATCATTATATTATTTCTTATAACTATATTTATTATCTAAATTAATAATAGAAAATTTAATTAAATAGTTTTACAAAATTATATATTATATATTATATATCATATTAAAACCTATTGTGCTTATAAACAGTATACTTTACCCGTTTCAAATTATAACCACATTAATTTGTATCCACTCTTTCGTCCTTCTAAATTTTCAACATCCGTCTTCCCGAAATCGTTTATTCACAAAGCCAATTTCATATGTCTCTCCAAAATCTTTGAACTTCATCCTTCTTCCTTTCTGATTGCCTGCGTTTGACGCTTACGGCTTCTTTTCTTCCAAGAATGTAGGGCTTCAATTCCATCTCTTCTGATTCCTAAGGTATTTCAAATGCAATCGGTATATCTCTCTCATACGCACACACTAAGCATACTTCTGAAATAATCTGTCGAAATTTCTTTTTCTGATCGGGGGCTCTTTTCTTTCTCTCTGAATTTTACAAAAGTAACGACAAAGATGGTTTCTTCATATGTAATTTTTGGCAACCATATGGACTTACTCTTTCGCTTTCACCATTCGTGTAAGAAACTTGATAAATAGACATTTCTCAGAGTTAATTTCTGTTTCTCAAATTTAAAGCAATTTATGCATATTTTTCATAATTTTTTAGGGATATCTTTAGTAAATCGATTTTACTTTTTTGTTATTGGGTGTAAAGGAGCTTTTTACACGTATGGATGTAGACTTCTCGCTTAATGATTAAAACTGCAAGTTGTGGGATTCCTGTCTTGTAAGCAACATGCTTACTTGAATTGACTCGAATTTGATTCTTTATTATGTCCTGTTTGTTTTCAAGCTTAGAATAGCGCGGGAGAGCAAGAAATCTGGTATGCTGAACCTCCACATAGTTTCATAATTCCTTCTCTTGATAAGAATTGATCTTCACTTTCCGTCAATGTTGCCAAACCTAATTACCTTTTTATTTTTGCATAGGCTTCTTGTGCTTTGCTAGGCAAAAGAGAGTGATATTTTGCATTTTCAAATATGATGGCGAATTTCTGTTTGATTGCCAATTGAGAGTAAGCGCAAATGTGAATTTCTGACTATATGTTTACCCAAAATAGTGTTTTTTTTTTTTTTTTTTTAGGAGTGAGGGGATTCATGGAGGCGAAAGAGTTTGGTGTTCTGGATACAGTCAAATTAATGTGTTGGTGTCGGAAAAACACATGCTTGGGAGTTAGAAGAGAATACACAATGTTGAATGCTATTAAAGGATCATATGAATATCATATGAATATGAAGTAATGATCTGATATTTTTGTCACATAACCTTGGTGTGCTTGTAGACAGAAACAGTTTCAAGAAGGCAGAATCTGTTGGTATGAGCTTCGCTCAACAGCTGTCATTCAGAAACCGTATGCTATTTCACTTTTACCAAAATATATTGATGTTCTCAACTATCTACGCCACCAAATTGAATACTATTTTCTTAATTACTTTCTATGCATTCTATTCCACCTGAATCTTTCAGACATGGTCTTTAAGTGCCCTTACCTACTAATACAAACTATTGATATATAAGTTGTTGAGTCATGTATTGTCTTGGCTGTTTCATCCAACATGAGTTGCACCAGACTTGAATTTTTGATGTGAGTAAAGAGTGCATGGCATGTATTTGAGAGGATGGTCATAAAAGTCTTTCTTTCTTTATTTTATTTTTCTTAGAAAAAACATATAAAAAATTAATGAAAATAAAAACTTATAATTGGGGGAACCTCTGTTAGGTTACAGTTTTAACTCATGGAAGATTTTGATATTGTTTTGGATTTGGTTTATGTTTAGTTTTTCAAATTTTAGTTGAAAACATATGATTTAAGTGTTTGTTGAGAGGAATTTGGAAAAGATATAAGAGATGTGAAAACCATGAAAAAATCAAACTCACTTATCACTCTTTTCCCTGACAACTTGCAGATTTTTGTTGATAAAAATCCAGATATTATGACCCCTACATGTTTTCACATTTGATATGCATATGCATGATGTATCATATTCTATTCAGGTACATACATGAAACCGTTAATATGTTTGTCTTCATTACATTCAAAATATATCAAAACAAATTGTAAAAAACCAATAGAAAAATTGACCCACATGCTGAATAATTTTAAAACTAAAATAGCATGTTACTGACTATATGTTTAAGTTTATTACAAAATAAGTTTTTATTATCTTGAATTCTTTTTATTTCCATAATATCCTTACAATTATAAAATATAATATATGTATAATTATAATGAATCGGTTTAGTGTAATGAAACATCGCAACATTTGGATCCAAATAAAAGAATTTATTGAATAAAATAATAAGATATGTTACAAAAGTTTTTGTGCAGGATTAAAGCAGGGCCGTATATGCTGGCCAAATTTTATGTCCTCAAAAACAATTTATGACAGGAGTCGTTATAATGGCGCGAACCCAAAATATTTTTAAGCAATGTCATAATAAATTATATATAATAAATAAAAGTTCGATTAAAAAATATAACGATTTTTACAACTTAAAGAAAATAACAAGATGAAAAATTAACATTAACAAATTAGGAGCAAGGAAGGTGTGGGAATCAAAAATCTACCTCAGTTGGCATCATTTGAAGGTATCAAGTCGCCACATTTACTTCATTTTCCTCCTAGACCTCATTTGGTTGAGATTTAGGGATTTTATGGCATATTTGAGAGGATAATGTGGGGTATGAGCTAGGTCTGAAGTTGTAACTTCAGATCTGGACCTTTCTTAGGTTCTAGAGTCAAAAAGTTATGGACTTGGCCATGTATGAAACCTTCCTTGAGTATAAAACCCCATTGTAGGCTTGGATTTGTCACTTAGAGCCTTTGTAGCCATGCATGCACGTAGAGTTTGTAGCTTTACGTGAAATGCATGCCTTAGAAGCTTGGATCTGTAATTTGGAGCCATTGCATGGCTTAAAAAGAGTCTGTATGGCTTATGGACTGAAGGAACTCGGCGAGTCGCAAGGTCGACTTGGCAAGTCATATGAAGATATGCTTGGACTCAAAGAGTTGGATGAACAAATCGGTGAGTCCAATGAAGATTTCCATAGAACTCAACGAGTGGTATGAACCACTCGGCGAGTCGGATGAGTTTTCCCCAATTGATGTATGCGGGTGTAACAGTCGAGTTGCAAGAAGGAAAACTCAATGAGTGGCCATAGTGTTCGATCGTAAACTAAAGGAACTCGACGAGTCACCTCGTGACTCGGTGAGTGGACAAGTATTTCATGGAACTCGGCGATTAGTCGAGGGTACTCGGCGAGTTAAGGTCAACATGGACTGTTGACCTTGACTGATGACTTTGATTTTTGACCAGGGTTTTGTTACTTGACTTTTGGGGTACCTTGAAAGGTTGGTAACTTATGAGTATGATCATGCTATGGTATCAGGTGGTGGAGTTTAGGGCGGTGATCCGAGGGTTGAAGTTAATCTACCAAGTCGACATCTGCAAGGTGATTTATCCTTACTATATCAATAGGGTCTAAGGCACCAAGTCCGGCCCTTTAGTTGTTATTGTTATGGTATGCTACCTATGGTTATGATCTGTTATATCAGAATTAGGATAGACAGTATGTTATGCTCTTATGATCCGTAAGGATTGGTATGATAGTGACCTGCTAGGTCGATGCTCTAGTTATGAGAGGTTGCTATGATTGATGATCAGTGAGATAGATATGTTTGTGTTTATATATGTCAGTACATGCTAGTTATGCGCACATGGTTATTTGCTTGTTGTTTGAGTTGAGGCGGTCCTGCTTTGTGCTGAAGGCCAACACACCCTATGAGAGGTCCGGGGAGACTGTAGGCCCACGTGGCGGTCCAGTTATGCCGAAGGCTCGGGGCATATTCAGTTAGACTGTAGGCTCTGCAGGGCGGTCTAGTCAGGCCGATGGCCCAGTATGCATGTTGTTGATTGTATGTTATTGATATGGTATTATCGGTGTGGTGTTGGTATTTTGGGGGTAGCTCACTAAGCCATTGGGCTTACAGTTTCAGTTTATTGTTTCAGGTACTTCATGAGATCATGGCAAGTCGAAGGCATGACCGTATCGCTCCTCATCCTTTTGATCTAGTTATTGGGACACTCTGATGAATAATGATTTGAAAACATTTTGTAAACAAATACTATTTGCTTTTATCTATGATTGAAAAAGTTTAAATTTGGCGTAAAATTTTTGGATGTTACAGATTCAAAGGCTTAGATGTCACAATCAAGCTTGTCAACCTTCAATAAGGCCTAAACATTACTCTCTCAAAGCCCCAAAGTCTTCATATAATCGATTTACGACCCACAAGTCCTGAATTACAAAATGATTCAAATAGGGTGCTATAAAAGAATTAGAAACTTCAATCGTAATTCAATGATTCAACGATTCCACATTGCCTAATCGCCAGCCTCGAGCCCTCACTAGTATGAATATGTTTCATGATATAAGATATCATAGGGTCCAGTTGTAAGAACTTTATTATAACTATTGGAATGATGTTTTAATATTTTAAGGCCTACAACCCGACCCACCACCAATAATAGTTTTTTTACTTTTTCATTTTTTTCAGTTTCATTTATGTAAGGAACCATATGGTTTTTGATTCTAAATTTGCCACTGTCGTCATCTACCAACTTTTTGAAGGAAGAAGAAGAAGAAGTTGTGATGAGTTTAGAAAGCAACTTCTTTAAGGATGAGAGAGTTTTGGTGGATTTGGTTGCAGTTTAGGATGGTTCATTTTTGTTCCTTGATGATATTACCATCATTGTTTGACAAACTAATAACTTTACAGCTTCCGTGGCCACATGGAGATATTTATAAAGATTAAGAGATTTAGTGAGATAGATAAATCTAAATTTAAACATATAGTATTATCCACTTCATTTTGGTTTACATAAATATAGTCAAACTCATCAAACTGTTACCTACAAAACTAGGTGAACACAGAAAAAACATCACTTGGTTGTGTTCTTTAACTTGAACATAGAAAAGGCGTGCAAATGTAAACACTTGAAATGTAAGAGCATAAAAACTATCAGAAACACATTGGGCTAATTTAAGCAATTAGGGTACGTTTTTTTAAGCAACTCCTAGTCAATTTCACTAAGTAAAACTTTCAAAAAGATAAATGGTAGACCAATGGAACACCAATCACAACCAGTGCCAAGTTTTCTCCTTAAGATATAATTAAGTGCCAAGTTTTAACAAGTATATTCAACTATGTTTGGATCTTTAGGAGAAAACAATTTACATAATGGTAATATGTATACATAGAACATTATTAACAGGACACCATTCAGAAAGCTAAAATTGAAGTTTAGAATAAAGATCTTCTAAAGCAACATACAATGGTTCAACAGCCTTTGGCTTCTCCACAGCCCCAAGAAGTATATCCATCCTTGTTGCAAATACGGATCCCCATCAAACTGTAGATTAGTATCCATCCTCGTTGCAACAACATTCCCTTCCAATGACACTCCAACAAACACACCTAAATAATCACAAATATCACTCCGCGTTTATTTAAAATAACACAATGAAATAATAAACTATATACCTTTACTAGAACTATAAGTATATCACATTCCAAATCCTCTATCACCAGTTCTCGCATCAGCTTCTAAAACCCTCCCAACAGGTCCCACAGCAACACTACAACCAACTCAAATAGATAAATGCATAAATTATAAAGTCCTTAAGTTCACCCAAACCTACAAAAAGAAAAATAATAATTAAGTGGTCATATTTTGGAAGTTTGTATGACAATAAGATCCCATTGAAACTAAAGGGGAAAAAATTATATGGTGGCTATAAGACTTGTTTTATTGTATGGATTTGAATGTTGGTTGATTAAAAAAGAACATGAAAAGAAGATACAAGTTGTAGAAATGAGGATGTTGTGATTGACATATGGTATAACACTGTTAGAAAGAATATTGAACACGACAATTAGGCCAAAGGGAGTGATGTCGACTGCACCAAGCTCCACCTCAACTCCGACTAAGGAAAGAAGGAAAGAAGAAGATAGGAAGGAGTTGGTGCCAAGTGGAGAAGAAAATATGGAGAATAAAGGGGGAAGAAGGAAAACAAGATAGGGCTCGACATGTGGTCACCGAGTATGGCCACCAAACTCGACATGTCGAGTTGGTGGCACAGTGAATAGCGATGACACATCAGATGTGTCAAGCTTTAGTGAGCTCCACTCCGTTAAGCCTTAGTGAGTTATTGGGGGTGACACCAATCATAGGTAAGCTTCTCTCTCTCTTATCTTCCCTCTCACATATGTCTCTTTGTATCTCCCTCGCTGCATTATATTGATGGTAAACATCATGATATGACTTTTTGATGATTATTTCCTTATTTGTTAGGATAATTATTTTTTTTCTTTTATAATTTAGAGTCCTGACTAATCTTCATCTAAGATGATTATCCTTAGACCTCTGACTACCATCTAGCGATTTTCAAAGCCTTGGATGTTGATATCAATAATACTTTTTTGAAGGAGAGACTTATTTCATACTAAAAATATATTAGTAATAAATTCTAACCTATGAAAAATCAAATGAAAAATAAAATGTCAACAAATAGGTTATTGCGAATAATCGTGATGTTCTACAGATTTCGGTTGAATCAATGTAAACCGTTATTCAATGTACTTTATTCATAATTTTTCTTTGCTAAAAACACTAGAAATAGTATTGATAAAATCATTTTGGGTTGTTATCTCACAAAAACTTAAATCTAACATTTCTCGATACGACACGACACGACACGAAATAAACGGGTTTGGATTGAATTTTTCAACCCGTCAACTCGCTAACCCCCCAACTTTTTTATTAAACATGTCATAAATGGGCTTTTCAAAAAACATATAGGTTGACCCGCACCCCGTTTAGAATTTTAATAAAAAAAATTATATATTTTTTAAATGTATTAAGTATTCAAGGTTCTAAAAAGCTCGACATGGCTCTATCATGACTCCAAGGCTTGTACCTACCGCCAAACTTTACCAAAATGCCGTCTTAACTCATATATATGTATAAAAATGAATAATAGTTAAAACTATATATATAAAAATATTAATTATATACAAAATATTTGTCTTATGTCACGCCTTACAAACGGTATGGCTCGCCAATGCTTAGAAAAACTTGAGGTTTGACATTGTCGTCAAGTCACGTCTTACGTTATTTAAAACATTGAGTATTATTCGTAGGAATGTAGGATTAATGTTTGTATTTATGTTTGTATTAAAATGGCTATTACATTAACAATTGAAATTATTTGTGTTTATATTAATATTTTGGTTTGAACATGTTTTCATAAATGTTTTTAATTTTTATTTGCATCTAGAATTTATTCATGTTTAATTATCTATTTTATTCATAGACTCTGACCCACAAATCCAAATCTGATCTATGAACTCTCCAACTTGTGAATCCGTATACATAAGTGGATTGACGGGTCATATATGAGTTTATGTTCAAAACACATCAACTCGTGACCCGCCAATTTGTGACCTGTATAGTTAAATTGGTCATGCTCAAGTTGGTGTATTTTAACCTACTAATCCATGACTCACCAACCCGAACATGACACAATTGTCAGACCTACAAAAACTCTAGATTTTGATGAAAAATAAATGAGATTCACCTTTGAAAAGTCCAGATTTTAGAACTTTTTATCTTTATAAAAAACGGTTGTGAAAATTTAAAAAAGCCTTTTTTAAACCTAATCTTTTTCAATGAGCTTGTTAATTACAAACTCTTGCCATGAAAATTTTGAACATGGGTTTTCAATCAACTATAAAAAGACCAACTTGTACAAAAGTCCTTAAAAAACAAATGGACAACTTATTTGAATGTTGCCTACATCACTAGGTGAAGCCATTAAAAATAGATTGATAACAAGTCGAACATTCTCTCAGTCTTGAGAAACCAAACTTGAACAAAGAAATAACTTGCAGGGATAATGACTTAGAAGGGTAACTACTTCTTATCCATGTTCACATATTGGCAATTTCTTCTTTTTTATACATAATAAAGCAACTGACTTGTTTTAACTGTTTAAATTATACCAATATTACCGGCTAATACATGTTTTAACCGGTAACTCAAAGGGAAAATGACTACGGAGGGTAACTACCTCTTATCCGTGTTCACGTATTGGCAACTTCTTATTTTTTGTACATAAGAAAGAAACTAACTTGTTTTAACTGTGTAACATCCCAAAAATCATGACCAAAAATTTCGTTTTTAATTTAATACTAAAACCATAATTGTCAAACCATTATTTTAATACTCCAGCATCGGGCTTCGCCCGACATCAGGCCATGTCTAGCATCGAGCCCTGCTCGGTATACAGATTTGTCTCTCTTAGGCTCCGCCTATCTCCGGGCCCGCCCACTAAACACATACAATCATCTAACATGCTAACACATAAAGAAGCATACTCTATTGTATCCCTATCTTAAGAAACATACTCTGCTAATAATGAGATACAGAACTTCGTCCGTACTCAGCTAGTTCCAGCCAGGGCTTCAGCAGTGCAAGGTGAGTCTCCTCACTGTGTGAATGGGTCTAAGGCCATAATGCTAGCCCATGTAGTCTATGAGTAGGAAGACTCGGGGGTTAGCTATAGGCATTGTTTGCTAGTATGTTATTCCAGACCAAGGTCTGATGTCGGGCGGGTGCCTGAGGAATGTTTTCATGTTAGATTATACTTGTTGTATATATCTGATACTTGTATGTGTCTGGTAAAGAGGTGAGTGTGGGCGAGCTCCCGTATCTCATCACTAGATGAGTACGAACGATGTTCTGTATCTCATTATTACCAGAGTATGTTTCTTAGGACAGGGATACAGTAGAGTATGTTTTTTTATGTGTTAGCATGTTATAGGATTGTATGTGTTTAGCGGGCGGGCCCTGGAGACAGGCGGGGCCTAAGAGAGACATCTGTATACCGAGCGGGGCTCGATGTCACGTGGGGCCTGATGTCGGACGGGGCCCGATGTCGGAGTATTAAATTAATGGTTTGACAATTATGGTTTTAGTATTAAATTAAAAAGAAATTTTTTGGTCATGATTTTTGGGATGTTACACAGTTAAAACAAGTTAGTTGCTTTCTTATGTACAAAAAATAAGAAGTTGTCAATATGTGAACACGGATAAGAGGTAGTTACCCTCCTAAGTCATTTTCCCTTTGAGTTATTGGTATAATTTAAATAGTTAAAACAAGTTAATTGCTTTATTATGTACAAAAAAGAAGAAGTTGCTAATATGTAAACACGCATAAGAGGTAGTTACCTCTTAAGTCATTTTCCCTAACTTGCAATATAAACACTTAGAGAATTCCAAGTACACAATGCAAGAAACACATTAGGGTAACGTAAGCAATAATAATTTCCATAAGATGGAGTTTTTAACCAATCACAACCATCTCAAAACGACATGTTTTAAACCCACAAGTAACTAATCAAAACCAATGCTTCCACCACAAACCACATTTAAAATTAGCACTCTGTAAATCTCCAGTTTCACAAATAAACATGACATAATTGCAATTTGCAAGCATGTATTTCCTTAAATCATAAAATGTCAAGTTGTAACAAGTAGTTTCAAGTTTCAACTAAGTTTGGATCTTTGGGATGAAGAGATTTTATACACCAGAAATATGAAATATGTACATATAGATCATTAACAAGGTCCAACATCAACACTGAAGTTTAGAGTAAAGAACTTCAAGCGCATCATACAATGGTTCAGCAGCCTTGGGCCTCTCCACAGTTCCAAGAAGTATATCACTCGTTGTCAAATACGGATCCCCATAAAACTGTAGATTAGCATCCATCCTTGTTGCAACAACATTCCCTTCCAATGACACTCCAACAAATGCACCTAAAATCATCACATCACTTCTCAATCAAACTCCACATTTACATAAAATAACACAATGAAACAATAAACTAAATACCTTTGCTACAACTATAAGTATAACACATTCCAGATCCTCTATCACCCGCTCTCACATCAGCTTCCAAAACCCTCCCAACGGGTCCCGCTGCAGCACTACAACCAGCTCCAAGAGAAAAATGCATTCGCGAACAGAACGTTTTCACAGCTTTAAAATCATGAAGCACAATTATAAAGTCCATAAGTTCCCCCCCAACCTACATAAACAAAAATAAATAAACAAATCGCACGTTGGACGTTTGGATCAAATCATAGTTAGTTAAATTTATATAATTATACCTGTGGGCCCCACCCTAGGCCACCTGAAACAATAGCAGAAGGTGCAGACCATGAACCATCTGACCTTCGAGCCAAAACCAAACCAGTACCAATCTTGTAAGTAACCAAAACTCCAACTTTAGCAACAGTTAAAATAGCAAGACCTTTAGCACCCTTCATAACTGCAGCAGGAATAGATCTTTCCGGATTTACCCTCGCAGCATTACAGTAACCCCTCAAAGTACTTGAGGACTTATATATCTCATGCTCCATGGAAACCCCAACCGGAAGATTCAACCATCCACGCGTACAAGTCCAGTCCACGACATCATGTTTCGCCACCTGGACCGCATTGCTGATTGTATTAATCAACACGCCTTGTAAAGGATCCAGCATGTCATAACACGTGTCACATACTCTTTGGGGATTTCTCTCTCTGAATTTAACAGGTAACAAGCATCTTCCCTTTGAACATGCTCTACAGAATATGCCACCACAGAATCGACAATGGTGTCTGCCACGTGTGAGGGCTGTGAAAGGGGCATTGCATTGCATGCAGACGGAAGCTGAGCTGTCACGAAGCCATTCCGGTGGTTCGGATTCCAAGACTTCTTTGTAAGCGGAATAGTTGATTCCGGTTGGTTCTAAGAGAGGTGGGGCGCTCGGAATGTAAACGGATGGATGAATGTAAGTGTCTCCGTTTGTTTCGGAACCCATGAATGAAACATCGGAATTGGGAGTGTTTTCGGTTGTGTCTTTGTTTCGACCAGTGACAATTGCTACTATTCCAGTTAATACGTTTTTTAAGTTTACTTCAGGGGTAGTTTGGTCAATGGATTTTTGATATTCATCACCGGATTCGTAGTAATCTTCATCGATGAAATCTTCAGAGTCGTGGGAGAGGTCGTATGGGTGGTCTTGTTTTGTGGACCTTGTGGGCTGATGGAGGGTAGTTTGGTCTTTTGGAACAGCCCACATGGAATCAGCATAGTTGTCGATGAAGGGATTTTTGTTGTCCATGTCAGCGGTTGGATATGAAGAACGTGGAAATTTTTGTTCAATTGTTGCCATGATATTGCTACATGTACCTAACTCTTGATAGATCAAACTGCATTATGAATAAGAAATCAGATACAAGTATATCAAGAAAATACTAATATGGAAGTAAGAATGCTAACAGCTATGTAAAAATGTAAAAGATATTGGTATTAAAACATATATGCACGAAAGATGAAGGGTTTCTTTCCAGTCTGATCTTTATTGAACAATTTGTAAAAAAAAACATGTAACCGATGATATTGAAGTAATCATTAAGTTTTAGAACTATAAAATTCTCAACATCATTGGGAACTTGAGTCATTGATTAGAAATTTAGGATTTAGGGTTCAGAAAGGACACTGGGGCATCCACCCTAACATAAGCATATCCATGACAAACAAAGGCAGGAACGACAAACAAGGGGAGGATATTAAGAACATTCAACGCAAAGAAGACGGGAACACATTAATCCAAGTAAGGCACATGCCTAATATATTCATATGTTATGTCTTTCTCGACTGAAAACAAAGAGGCATCCGCCAACACTGATACACGTCCGACTGGTGTAATTGGAGCTTGATTTCATTCACAGAGTTAATTACTTGTTTTCAATCAAAAGTTTTCTTTCTCGATTGGAAAAAACACGAATCAAAACTCTAAAGGTGTAGTAGACATCAAATTTTGCAATAATTCAAAAACCAGGCATAGATAAGATGAAAAGCATAATTCGCATAGTTAGGGAAACAATAGAAGAAATCCAAATATTGGTGATACCGTTCGTCGAGAAATTCGGCGAGGAATTCTAACCTATCAAGGGTTTTATTAACCCCGAAAGAAACCCAAATATTAGCTTCAAAGACCTGATCTTTTACAGAGGAATCGATATTCAGAGATGATCGGAAATTACCTCAAATCTGTTTGCGGCAAACAATGGATTTTGCTTGTTGGTTTGTGGAAAGGCCGTGAGCGGATGATGACTTCTATCTTAGGTGTTCGTGATACGTTTGTTTGCAGTCGCTCTAACGTTTCCTCTTCTGCCACAATTTTATCATCAAAACAGATTGTACGCCGATTGTCGCAATATTTATTAGATGCAAGTTTACATAAATGGCCCCTCGACTGTGTTATAACTGACAACTATAAGCTACTTTTTTGTTTTGCTTAATTCCATTTTTTTTTTTTGTATAGCACACTTCACCATGTCATATCAACCAAAAAAAACCAGCAAACGCGTACAGAATAAAAAAAAAAAAAAACAATGAATTAACAAATTGCATAAATATTGGATATGAGCACAACCAAAACCAAAACCGAAACCGAAATAGAAATCCTAAAAATCAATAAAACTAAAACCGAATCCAAACCGTTGGGTTTGTATTTAAATTTTAAAAACTGAATTTTTCGGTTTGGATCAGGTTTGCCGATCTAAACCGACCCATTGAAACCGACCCAACCCAACGGTTTATAAACTGATGTAAACCCAACCCGACCCGACCCAACTATTTGTATGTTACTTTGATTTTCATATTTTGGTTATAAGCTTCAAAACTGGGTAGTTTTAATATTTCTTTGAATAATGTAATTGATTTTGGTGTTTTTTGGTTGTTTTAGATGACTTGAAAATATTTTGAATTAATTTTTTATTTATTTACATTTACTGAAAAATGGGTTTAAACCCAAAACCCGGGTTGAACCCATAAACCGAGAAACCGACCCTAGAAACCGAAAAACTGAATCCATTGGTTCTAAAGCAGAAATATACAGGTTGGGTTCGAGTTTACACCAAAACTGACCTAATCGGGGTCATGTTCACCCCTAATAAAAATTATGCAATAAATTTGAATTTCTCTCTCTCTCTATATATATATATATATATATATATATATATATATATATATATATATATATATATATATATATATATATATATATATATATATATATATATATATATAACAAACTTTAAAATAAAGGTTGAAAAAATGATCCTACAATCCTAAAAAAGTTAGTGATCATAATAGATTGAACCTCTCTCTCTTTCTTTCTCTTTCTCTTTTCTCTCTCTCTCTCTCTCTCTCTCTCTATATATATATATATATATATATATATATATATATATATATATATATATACATACTAGCCGTCTATCCGCGCAAAGTGGCGGGCGGCGAATAATTTGATCTCGTTAAAGTTAAAACCATTTTGCGTTCACTTCGAGAAATGAATATTAAATGACATCTATTTTTCAAAAGTATTATCATACCATATTAAGGGGGTGTTTGGCTAAGCTTTTTTAAAACAATTTATTAGGTTTCACATCACTATAAGTTAAAAAAAGTGTTTAACTTATTCCGGTGGGAAACCTCTAATACGTCATTTTTTTCATAAGTTACCATACACTTACTTATTAACTTATAAGATAATAAACTAATAAGCAATAAGCTTTTTTGCCAAACACCCCCTAAATTGTTATTACTTCCATTTATACATACCCAAACCACTTGTACTGTTTATCGTCCTCTTTTTTTTTCGTTTTCCTTACTTCCTTTATTAATTTAATGTCCTACTAAGTAAAATGCTAAAATATATAAATAATAGTTTATAAAAATAAACCTTTAGAATATCAGGTGTTGTAATTCAAAAGTCGATAAATAGACCTTTTAGAAGGCCAAAATACTCAGGTGTCAACTTGTTTATTGTGATTTTAAACCAAGTTTGGTCACAAATTAAAACATTTTCAATGATGGTATGTAATTCAAGGATTCATATTGATTTAGGTTCTTGAAACCTTAAAATATTGAACAAAATCTATATAGAACCTTATAATAAGGACAATAATCACCGTAATCAGGAAGTATTATAAGGACCAATGATGAAAAATGTTTTATTTTTAAACTAAACAAGATGAAAAATATACAAACTACCTTAATCATGTCAAATCTTGTGTTTAACCATTCTTTATTGCAAAAGTAAGATGTCAAAATATACAAACTAATGATAATACAATGCTCTAACTGGTCCTCTTGGTTGAGTTCTTTGAACCTGGAAAGCCAACACATTAAAGAAATATAGTAAAAACCTTTTTAGGAACAAACCTGATATAATAAAGTCTTCACCCAATATATTTATAAGATAAAAATACAAAAAGTTAAAAATGGTGACATCAATTACAAGTAAGGATTAAAATAAAAACTTGTTAAGAAAGAGCCATCTGCAGGAGGGATATTTGAATCAACATGTATTTTCTGATGGTTTCAAATTTTGAATTATCCGAAATTCAGGGAAGGAGATAAAATGTGTTGATAAATATAAGGATTCAAAACACAGGTTAAAATTTAATATTATTTTATTGGTGACTACTTGTACTATTAACTTAATGATTAGAACGTCTTAAAAAAATAATATTATTATATTCAATCTATTTTTAGAAATAGTAAGATTTCTTTTATAAGATACTATATATATATATATATATATATATATATATATATATATATATATATATATATATATATATATATATATATATATATAAATTCATCATTTTTTTAAACCCCTTTCTATATTAACCGTTCGACCTGTAACATGTGCATCACATGCAAATTATTTGCAAAAACATTTTTTTAGAGTTTATTTTTTACCGTAAAAATAATTAAAAATATTTAAATTCATCATTTTTTAACATCTACCCATACTTATATTTGTTTTTTTATATATAACGTAAAATGTGCACCATATGCACATATGTGCACAAAAGCAGGAAAAACATTTGTTTTGATTTTTTTTTTCAAAAAATTACTTACTATAGCAGTGTCCTAACTTATTAAGATTTTTTCATCTGTAAACTTGGTAATTGGTAAATCCGTAAATGATTTTTTTTTAATTTCATTTATAGCAACATGAAACCTAGATAATAACTAAAAAGAATAGAAAGTTGAATAAAAATTACCGGATACAAAAATTAAAATAAAAACCGTTAAAAATTTTCAAACTTTACTCATAAATAATACTCATTTATTTAATCATCAAATGTCAATTACAATTTATCTATTACATGTTTCGAAACTATCTAATCTAAACTAATATCATCATTCAACATAATGCTCCTAACGTGCTGTAAGTGCTTAACCCTACTCAATCCCTTCGTGAGGGGATCTGTTGGGTTATCCTCTGACGATACCCTCTTTACTATGAGGAGTCCCTCTTCTACCCGATGTCTAATAAAGTGATATTTCCTGTAGATATGTCGAGATCTGCCATGATCCTTCGGTTCCTTGATCAAGTCAACCGCTCCTTCATTATCGGAGAAAATCTCCATAGGCTCCTTTATGGCTGGCACAACTCCAAGATCTCCCATGAAGTTCTTCAACCATATCGCCTCCTTTGATGCTTCGCTCGCCGCTATGTACTCTTATCCGCACATTGAATCAGCTACGGTCTCTAGCTTGGAACTCTTCCAAGTCATTGCTCCTCTATTCAAGGTAAAGACCTAGACTGACTGAGATCGATAATTATCTCGGTCGGTCTGAAAACCGGTGTCACTATACCCTCGCACCCTTAAGTCATCACTCCCACCGAGGACTAGAAACCATTCCTTGGTCCTCCGAAGGTACTTAAGAATATTCTTGACTGCGATCTAATGTGCTCTATCAGGGTTCCCTTGTTATCTGTTGACCATGCTCAAAGCGAAGGTCACATCAGGGCGAGTACAAGTCGTAACATACATGATTGAGCCAATTGTGAAAGCATAAATTACTCGATTGATCTCCGCTATCTCGACTTTGGTACTCGAGCTTTGAGTCTTACTCAACTTGGCATTGCTTTGGATCGGTAACTCCCCTTTATTGGAATTCTCCATACTAAAATGTTGTAGTACCTTTTCCAAGCAAGTATTATGACTAAGTCCTATTAGTCTCTTACTCCTGTTTCTCACTATCCGTATTCCCAGAATATAGGTAGCCTCTCCGAGGTCCTTCATAGCGAAACACTTCCCAAGCTAGGACTTAACTTCCTGCAGGGTCGGGATATCGTTTCCTATGAGTAGTATATTATCGATATACAATACGAGGAAGCTAATTATACTCCCACTAGCTTTGACATACACACATGACTCATCCTCACTTCGCAGGAAGCCAAACTCTTTGACTTTCTCGTCGAAACAAAGATCCCACATGTGAGATGATTGTTTCAATCCATAAATGGATTTCTCAAGCTTACACAATCTATTAGGATGCTTCGCATCGACAAAACCCTTTCGCTGACTCATGTAAACATCCTCAACCAACTTCCCACTAAGGAAAGCGGTTTTGACATCCATTTTCCATATTTCATAATCATGAAACGCAGCTATGACTAGCATCACCCTAATAGACTTTATCTTCACAACTAGTGAGAAGGTCTCGTCATAGTCCACTCCAGGAGTTCGAGTAAAGCCCTTCGCAACCAATCGCGCCTTATAAGTGTGCACTTTCCCATCCATGTCGGTCTTCTTCTTGAAGATCCACTTGCACCCGACCGTCTTACGACCTGGTACATTCTCAACCAAATTACAAACTTGGTTGTCATACATGGACTGAATCTTGTTGTCCATAGCCTCTTTCCATTTTGCAGACTTCGGGATTACCATTGCTTCCTTGTAGTTGTTAGGATCATCCAAATTTATTAGTGTACTATCACTAATAAAATGTATCACCTTCACTTGTTATATGAAAAGCATATAACACAGGTGGAACACTAACTCTACTGGAACGTCTAAGAGGTCAGGACTCGTCAACAGGTTCAACAGGAGTTTCCTCCTCAGGTTGAACGCCAATGTTAGACGTTCCTTCATCGTTCGATTCTTGAAGCTCTTCAAGATCGATTTGCCTCCCACTGTCCCCTTGGCTTATGAGTTCTTGCTCTCGGAAAACCCCTCTCCTTGCAACGAAGACAACATTATCACTCGGTCTATAGAAGAGATTTCCAAAGGACTTTTGTGGGTAGCCGATGAAAATACACCGCTCGCTACGAGGTTCGAGCTTGTCGTGAGTCTCTCGTCTTATGAAAGCCTCGCAACCCCAAACCTTAATATGTGCCAACGAGGTAGCTTTCCATGTCCACATCTCATGATGTGTTTTGGAAACCTTCTTCGTAGGGACTAAGTTAAGGATATGGGTGGCAGTTTCTAAGGCATAATCCCAGAATGAGATAGGTAGCGAAGCACGAGTCATCATGGAACGAACCATGTCTATCAAGGTTTGATTACGCCTCTCAGCGACACCATTCAACTACGGTGTCCTAAGTGGCGTCAATTGCAAAACGATTCCGCATTCCTTGAGGTAGTCGTGGAATTCAAGACTAAGGTACTCTCCACCTTGATCGGATCGAAACATCTTGATTTTCCTGCCCAGCTGATTCTCCACTTCCTGCTTAAACTATTTGAACTTTTCAAAGGTTTATGACTTGTTCTTGATTAAGTAGATATACCCATATCTGCTATAATCATTGGTGAAAGTCATATAGAAACGAATTGCATCCCTTGTGGTGGATCTAAAGGGCCCACACACATCGGTGTGTATGAGATCACAAGAACCAGTGAAGGGTGACTTGGTCATCTTTCCAAATAAACAAGACTCGCACACGTCATTGTCCCTAAGGCGAATGACTCCAGTACTCCATCCTTTTGGAGTTGGGCTATGCGTTTCTTGTTGACATGTCCAAGACGACAATGCCACAAGCATGCTTTGTCCAAACTATTGAAAGAATCAATATGCAACACATCATTTTCTAAGTTGTCTACAACCATCACAGTTTCATATATTCCATTACAAGGCAATGCTTCAAAATAGAAAACACCATTAAGATAAGAATTAATAGAACCCTTTTCATTATCTTGTCTATACAAACCATGAAAAGAAATAATGTTTCTTGCCATTTTTGGCAAATAGCAACAATTATTCAAATCTAGTCCTAATACATTACTAATCACTAGAGAGTAAACTCCAATCTTGGTGATAGGCGACACTCTTTTGTTCCCCATGATCAAGTTTATCTTCCCATGCTCCACATCCATATTTCTTCTTAGGCCCTGCAAATCAAAACAAATGTGAAAACCACACTCTGTATCGAGAACCCAAGAAATAGCATGCGATGAATCATTAGATTGGATAGTATAAATACCTACGTAGGATGGCTTGATCTTTCCATCCTTGATATCTTGCAGATATTTCGGGTAGCTTCGTTTCCAATGCCCTTTGTCGTGGCAGTGATAGCACTCTGCATCCTTTGGGTTCAAAAAGGGTGCAGCAGGACTAGCCTTGGTTCCACTAGAAGAGGTGTCATCATGGGACTTTCCCTTACGGTGGCTCTTAGAAGGAGCCTTCCTCTTCTTACCCTTCCATTTCCTAATAGCCAATATTGGAGCAGTAGTAGGAGTAAGAGTTGGTGCAATAGATTTGTCTTTGAGATTTCTCTCAGCAGTCCTCAACAGGCCTTGAAGCTTGCTCAACGTGACCTCCTCTTTATTCATGCGATAGGTCATGCAAAACTGGTTGTAGCATGGAGTCAAGGAGTGAAGAATAATATCAATCGTCAAATCCTCATCAAAGTTAGCATTTAACTTTTGTAGGCGGTCAATATATCTATGCATTTTCTGCAGATGAGCAGTGACAGACTCTCCGTCCCTCATCTTGGTCATGATCATCGAAGTGATGATCTCATACCTCTCATGCCTGACACGCTGGTGGTACTTATCTACCAAATCCCGGTGCATTTCGTAGGGATAGAAGTCCTCATAGGACTTCTAGAGTTCAACGGTCATGGTTGCGAGCATGATGCAATGGACTTTCGTGGCATCACGCTCATGTGCCTCAAATGCAGCGATCTCCTCTGGAGTAGCAGTGTTGACATCTATTTCTTTCATCTCCTTGTCGAGTACATAATATTTGTCCTCATAGCGGGTGACCATCCGTATGTTGCGGATCCAATCATTAAAATTGTTTTCGTCGAAGATCACCCTCCCACACAAATTCACGAGTAAGAATGAGCCAGAAGAGTTTATGTCGGAAGCGTTGTTGTTCGGGTTAGACATCTGAAAAGAAAAGAGACAAAGTTTGATTAGATGAGAATCCTTAATTAAACACTCAAATGAGAAATTAGGGCTAGGATCCAACAACATCATTCACAATTGTCACACCCCAAAACCAGAACGGCAGAAACGTTTTAGGGTGGATGACGTCATGTCAAGTATCACAACATATGCAGTATAGTAATCAAAGTACAACAACCATTTCATTAATAGTAATAGTTTTCCATAAGTTACATTACATAGCGATATCAAGTGAATACAAAACATAGTATAAATGCCGTTTGGTTCTAAGTTGGCTTCACACAAGCTCCCTGGATGTACCTGTCTATTGATGACCTGAGAATACAAGTTCTTTTGAAAGCGAGTATCAGCATTTTATAATGCTAGTGAGTTCATAAGTATTTAGTGTCATTTGTGTAAGTAAGCACTTTTATTCAAAATAACTTTATGAAAAGTAGTAGTTTAGAATCTATGGTGTATTAGCGTTCTTTCCAGAAAATCCTATATTTTCTAAATAAAAACAGTCTTCTACCAAGACCCGACAGAGTTATGTTTTTAAAGAGTAACTTTCCCCGAAATACTATCATTATCAGAAAACAGTATTTACTTTAAAGGAATAATGATAAAATCACAAGTAAAAATACCATGGGAAAAATATCACATGCCTCAGCAGTAACACTGCTAACTAAGGCAAAAGAAATCATAGACTCTAAGAGAATATCTAATGAATGATACGCCTGGCTCAGTCTAACAAAAGGAAACACAGACTCCAGACAGTATCGAATGAATGATAGAGCTAAAAAAGTCTAAAACAAGGAAATACAGAACCCCTAATTAGGGTTTGGAAAACCCTAATTTCGAAAATGTGAGTTTTGGATTTGTCGGGACCCACGTTTGGACTGTTGGATATGGAATTTTAAATTACACCCGATTACTTTGTGTGTTTGGTCTAGTGTAGTAATGGACTTAATGGATCAAGTCCTTAATGATTTAAGTAAGAACACTTAACCCTAATCATCATTTCATGTGAAAAACCCTAATTAGGTTTGGGTTCTTGTTGGGCCATTTCTTGGACTGGGTTGCTGTGGGCCAGATTAGAACATGTTTATGGACTAAGGAAATTATTAGGCTTTAGGATAAGGCCCATTGGGAAGGGGTGGGCCCAATTTGGAAAATTGGGCCTTGATGATTATGAGATATTAGACCGTCGGAATGCCAAATGTTGGACTAGAATAAATGATTGGGCCTTAATATAAGTCCATGTAGAGTTTTGGGCCCAATTTGGAGAATTGGGCCATATGTTGGGCCTTGGTTGATTATTGGGCTTTTAGGCTTTCAGAGTGTGTGTTTGGACTTTGGTTTTGGACCAAGTTAGGTTAAGGGTAAAATAGTCTTTTTACCCCAAGTATTGACTTATGGTTACGTATTGGAACCCAATTATTAATTGGGTGTTGTTTTGATGTTAACAGTTTGGGAATTTGTCAACCGACAGCTGGAGTTTTATCCGCGGGACTTTGGCAGTGTGAGGTGAGTCTCCTTACCATACCAATGGGTCGAAGGCACCAAGGCCGACCCATTTTGTGACATGTTGTACACTCGTTGATGTAGTGATATGTGATATGCTAGTTGGTTATATGTTATGTGCTATGTTATTTGTTTATGTGATATTTGCATGAAAGACCATGGTGGGAGCCCATGACACTTGGATGTAAGACCATGTGGGGGAGCCCATGGCTTTTCAAGTAAAGATCATGCGAGGATCCCATGGCACTTGGATGTAAAACCATGTGGGGAGCCCATGGCTTTCCTATTAAAAACCATGGAGGAGCCCATGACACTTGGATGTAAGACCATGGGGGAGTCCATGGCACTTAGGTGTAAAACAATGTGGGGAGCCCATGACAACTCGGAGGAGCCCACGACATCCCTATATGTTGTATGCATGACTAATGTGGTTTGTGTAGCTTTTATAACTAATATGGTATATGCGATTATCGTGATTGATATGGCTTATGTGATTGATACAAATTATATGGTTATGTGGATTATGTGGGGTATGCTCTGGGGAACTCACTAAGCTTCGTGCTTATAGTTTTGTTTATGGTTTTAGGTATCGTTGGTTTGGAAAGGAAGGGTTCGGCTTGATTGCAGCGCACACACTCGTATTTTCCGCATCATGTGATTTTGGGACGTAACTCTGATAACTGTTTTAATTAAGCAATATTTTTGGAATGCTTGGATTTAAAAGATAATCGTGCTTTTACTATAATAAAAATGAAAATTTTACCCCTGATTTTTGGGTCGTTACAAACTTAAAGGTTTTTTTAATATGGTTGTTTTAACAAAAAAAAAAAAAAAAAAAACACATAATAGTCCTTGCTATTTGAGATAATTTGCACATTTGGTTTGTAATTTTTCTTTTACTCGGATGGTTACTCAAAGTTTATTTTGTAGCACATTTTGTCCCTAACATATGTGTACCATTTTGCCTTATCTTTTTTCTATATTTATTTATTTTCAAATACTTTTTATCATTATTTAACGAGTCTGAACCCTCTAACTACATGCCATAACCACCCATCATTCCTTGTTTAAAGATATGAAAACCACCATAGTAACCATCATCACTCATGTTCACCTCTAGCAACCACTATCGGCAACCTCGTTCATCTCTAACAACAAACCATTACAAATCTTATATATCATATATGAAATAAAACCTCAAAATCTCAAACTTGAAATAAAAATATTTGAAACCATACTTGGAATCAAACACCATTCCCTAAAATCATGCATTGATAAACCTCAAAAGTCAAAGCCAAAATCAAAGCCGAAGATCAAATCTAGTAGAAACCTTTATATCATATATTAAATCATACAGTGATACACCTCAAATTTAAAACCCCACATCAAAACCAAAACCAAAATCTAGTAAAGGAAATAAATTCATAACCTCGATAAACCAGATTGTAGCATCCGAGATTTTCCAGGTATTATTATTATTCATCCTAATTAAAGTGTGGTTTGGTTTAGTTTGGACTTTGACCTTTGGGCCTTGCTAGTGGGTTGAGGAAGCTGCATACGTGGGGCGTACATTGCCATGTACGTCCAACATACTCGTGGAAAGGAAGCACGGAGGCCAAGCACGTACACCCAACGTACCAGGATTACGCCCAACGTATGTTTGCAACTATTTAAACCCTAAAAATTTAGGTTTTACTCCCTATATAAAGAACATTACCCCTGTTGTTCAGCTTCCCTTCACCCTCATACAACCTCCACGAAAACCTTAGCCTCCTTTTGTGTGTTCTTGTGATTTGGGAGCTATTTAAGAGTTTTTGGTGTAGTTTTGGTGCTTTGGAAGAGGAAGGAACTTGAAGAAGGATCAAGGATCCACCAAGCTTGTAGATCCAGAAGATTAACACCATTTCTGACTTATTTGAGGTATCAAGTTCCAACCTTGGCCATTATATTCTTTGATTTGTTTATGGGGGTGTTTAAAGTTACTTTTGGACTCCATTGTTGAGGCTTCTTACATATTAATGATTTCAGACCATAATAGCTATCCTTTTGGGCTCTTAGAGGCACTAAGAGTCATAAAAAATTGAACCTTGGTGGTTAAGCCACAACCATGCAAGTGTTTGTGGGTCTTAAAGTTTGTTAAAAGGACCAAAATCATATTTTGACCCCAACCTTGCATGCAAGCACATAAAGTTTGTGACTTTATGGTTTAGGAGGTCTAAAAGGACCCGAATCTGCATTTTGGACGTAAAGACTTAACGGATTAAGTCATGAATGAAGTCCCAAAGAAGCTGACAAGTATGTTGGGTGTACTCCCTGGTACGCCGTGCGTACAGGATCAAACTCCCCGTCTTGGTCAAGGTCAGCGTACGTTGGGCGTATGTGCCAAGTACACCACGCGTACGCATGTAGATTGTGAAATTGGGCTTTTGTGCCCTAAGAGGATGGGCCTGGACTTTTGGGCCCTGTGGCCCACTGTAAAGTATCATTTTGGACTTAAGAATAAGGAACTTGAGTATTAGGCCTTTATGGGCCAAGATTGGGCCCTTGAGAATTATTAAATTGGGGTTGGGAATTTTTGGGCCCGTTTGGGGAAAATAAGGTCTAATTTAGAAATTAGACAATGAGTGGGCCCTTAGGGAATCCTTAATGGGCTGTAAGAGAGCTGGGCTTGATAAGCTAGAATCGGGACTTAAGTATGTCCCAATTGGACCGAAGGGTAAAACGGTCATTTTACCCTGAGTAGTGTTATAGACTTTGATTGAGTGTTATGTGTCTTTGATAGCCGGGAGTCATCGGAGCAGCTGTTAGAGTTTTCCTCGCGAGGTTCGACACGTAGTTTACGAGGTAAGTTACATTCCAGTAGAAGTGGGTCTAAGGCACCAAGGTCGACCCACTAGTAGTTGATTAAAGTTGAGATGACTGTCTTTGTGATAATTGTCTGGTTTGCTATTATTTGATATGTTCTATGTGCCAATATGTTATGTTCTATGTGATAGTGGTAGTAGGAGGGGATTAGTCCCCCGATCGGTTGTTAGGATCGAAGGGTAGGTCGGACACCTCAGATATGTATGACAACATGTTTATGCTATGTTATTATGTTATAGTGATAGGGGGTGAAATAGTACATGTGACCGGGTGAGATAGACCGGAGGGTAGGCAGGCACCCCAGAATGGTCTGACACGGGTAATCAACACCCCAAAATGGGTTGACACGGGTAGTCAGCACCCCAAAATGGCTTGACATGGGTAGGTCGGGCACCCCGTAATTGCCCGACAACATGTATGATTGTATAGTATGTGGTACGATGGGGGAACTCACTAAGCTTTGTGCTTACAGTTTCAGTTTTGGTTTCAGGTACCTCTTCATCCAAGGGGAAGGAGCCGGCGGCATAGTAGCACATAATTGTTCGATGTGGGATTGTACTCTGATTTATATCATTGTTCGATGTTTTGATTTTGAGACATGTTCATGATGGTTTATGGATTGATATGATATGGACAATGTTTTCAGTAAACACTTTTATAAATTACTTAATTAAAAACGAAATTTTTGGACTCAAAATTCGGGATGTTACACAAATCTTTTGAACCCCGGATACCAAACCTTAATAATAGGTTCTTAAAACGGGGTTTTCGTCAGTAAGGTGATGTAGATGGTTTAGAAGCAGGATGGACAATGAGAAAAAAAGGGAAGGAAGCATGATAACGGTTTCTTAGGTGAGAGAGAAAGGGTGATTGATGTGTAGGTGAGGGCGAGTGGGAAAGAGAAGAGAGCAATTGAGGTCGGTGGTCGCAATGACTGAAGTGAGAAAACGATTGATGAAGGTAGTCTAATAGCCATCAGAGTACCCGTGTGTCGATTTTTGAATGAAGAATGAAAAATAGGGTAATAGTTTAGTAGTGACCGGCTAGGGTGTATCAACCTCCATCTAGTGTAGATCGACTACAACCGATATCGTTCGTGAGAAAACGATGGAGGTTGATGGTCCAATAATGACCAACAAGAGAAAAAAATAATAAAAGGGTTAAGAGTGTTTTTAGAGTTGTCATGATAGGAAGTAGAAGGTAGACAAATAGTAGGGTTTATTATTTTTTTCCTTTGATATAATAATAATAAGTTAAAAAATAAGTAAAAATAAATTAGTTATTTTAGGTATGATAAACCATAAAGATCTTTGATTTATAAAAGCAAACTTAAGACCCATGAGTGAAAGACTACCCCAACCAACGGGTCAATTCATGTAATTTGCTCAAAGAAAATATTGAAAGGGTGTTTGTTTTAGCTTACTTTTCAAGCTTTTTAGTTTTTTAGCTTATTTTTTAGGCTTATCAAAAATTAATGTTTTGGTTAACTTATTAGCTTAAGCTTATGAGCTTATTTTATTTAAAAATAAACCGATTTTTATGAACCAAGCGAAATCAAGTTTTTTCCAAATGATTAGCTTATTTGTTTATATTTACCTATTTACTCTCAACCCTAAATAATTTTTCTTTACCCAACACTACATTATTCTCCATTTTAGTCATTTTATTAAATAAGCTAATTTAAACATTATTTTTTAAAAGGGAAATAGACTTATTAAGGTAATTATCTGTCACACCCCCAAACCAAGGATGGCGGAAACGTCCGGGGGTGGAGGACTTCATGTATAGTATCATAACCACAATTTCAATAGTAATTTAAGCAAACACAACCAACATATATATAATTGAAGAAGTTACATCACTTGTATGAATTACATGTTTCAAAATCAATTACAATATGTTGTCAAAATATGAAAAGTTTGACGTCTTAACGTCCCATCCTCAAAAGCACTTGATTACCTGTTTAGTGTTTTCCTGAGAATACGAGTTGTTTGAAAAGTGTCAACACAAAGGTTGGTGAGTTCATAAGTTTTTATTAATAAACTTAGTAGAAGTCTATCACATGTAAATGTCGCGTTTGTGTCAGAAAAATCCGATATTTTCCTTGAAATCCGAAAAATGTAGCCTTATAACCAAAGACTAAAAATGTATAAGAGATCATCATTTCTTAGTAGAAACGTCGTGAGTTTAAAATGATGTGGAAAGTAAATTTCTTTATCAATCAAAAACCTACTTCGGTTTTATGAAACCCCGTAAACTTTATGAATTGTTATCTCCCTAGGTGAGTCGCTATAATCATACTGTGACTATGTGAACCTGCCACAACGTTTCTCAGGCGTCGCGAAAATGAAATGACATTTGTCACCCGTAGACCTGCAGGTCCCACTGTAGCTAGCAGCAAGGTGTGGGGTGTCAAACCCAATATAGATCTATATACAAGTATCACGTTCTCCCTCAAGGAGATTTTGATTATAACTACCAGGAATTATATCCCGCACTCAGACGTACGGGGAGAGAGAGTCTCACAACATAGGTTAACAAGTTCACGTGAAATGTGTGTGGATATAAATCTTTCTTGTATGAATGTACCCTTTTTGTACGAGTGTGTTGAGTGATGTATCATAAACTATACCTATTATAGTTTATCTAAAATGTATATAATATGTATGAATTCTTTTTATGGAAATGTATTAGTGTTGTGAATTTATCCAACTATACTTTTTATAGTTACATAATACGTGTTCTAAATGAATGAACAATATTTAATATGAATAACTTAGTTTCAGTTCACAATGATAAACTAACAAGGAAACACATTCAAATATTAGAACTTATGATTATACACTTTGCTCAACATATTACAAAGTGTTATGATATTTACATGCTGTTGGCTAACTTTAGCAATTCTGCCCAGTTTTGTAAAAATCACAGAAAAATCATACGAAGTCAAAAACTAGATCCGTAAATTTTGAGAGTTCAAAAAATGTGTCTAGTTTACTCATAATTTTTATCACGATTTTTAATGACCTCCAACTTGGGTGAAAATGTCCATAATCACAGACTGGTCCGGATTGTTGTTTGAAATGATAGGCAGTTTTGTAAAAATCACCATAAATTGTAGAAAAATCGTATGGAGATGTGCAAGTAGTCATTTTAAAGCTACAAACTTGAACTATTTGCACCTTGTACAGTTTTGAAAACAAAAATGTTTAAAATGCCCAAAACAGTCCGTGAATGGAGTTGAACTTTTCTGATGAAGGCTGTTAGAAAATTTTAATTATGTTCTTAGTGTTTTAACTTGTATCCCCCCCTGAAAACTTGAGAAAACATGAAAATGTAGGGGTATGAACTCACCTTAAGTGATTTCAGTAGGTAAGTGTTGAAGAAGATAAGTGTTCAACCCAAGAACACTTGAAGAATCACTTGAAGATTCGAAGATCTAACACAATTATGAGAGAGTTTGTGTAAGATATCCATGATTTGAGTGGAAATGATTGAGATAATCATAAAGAGAATGGATTATGCTTACCAAATGTGGAGGAAAAACTCAAGATCAGCCCTTGAATCTCGAATTTCTAGAGAGAGAAAGTGAGAGAGGAAAGAGTTTGATCTTCTTGTGAAATGAGAGCAAATGAGAGAAGTGAGGAGAGAGGATGAATATTCAGCCCTCAAAAACGTGGGAAAGAGGGATAATTGAGTGGAAAAGAGGGATAATTGAGTGGAAAAGACATTGATGTGACCTAGGTAAGGTGGGGGGTGTGGCTGGTCATAGAGTGGGTGTGGGAGTGGTTGCTTGTGTTAGAAGGTAAAGCAAAGTCAACACTCCACCTCTTTGTACTTTTCCCACTTGCTTTCATTATTTAAATAAATATTTTTATGAAAATATGATTAAATTGTGAATATTTAGGGTTTATTATGTTAAAATATGATTTTGGGTGAAATTCCCACGTTAAAATAATTAAAAACGGGCCTTAAACGCAAAACTACGCGAAAACCGGGAGAAAATGAGTTCCCAGCGAGACCTCTCGGTCCTAGGCCGAGGTTCGGTCCCTAGGCCGAGACCCGGTCCACGCTGAGGACTGTAGCCGGAAGCGAACAGAGGGAAACGAAAGGGGCGAGTCAGACGCGAGAGCGAGGGGCGAGGGTTCGGTCCGAAGGGTCATTGGGGTTCGGTTCGGGATAAGAGGCGAGAATGTCAGAACCGAACGTACTGTAGTGAACAGTAGTGAACAGTACCTTCGGTTCGTTTGGTGAACAGTACTTTCGGTTCGGCTCAGGAGGTTTCGGTTCGGCTCAGGAGGGTTCGGTTCGGCTCAGGAGGTTTCGGTCGGGTGAACAGTACCTTCAGTTCGGGTGAACAGTACCTTCGGTTCCTCCTTTTCTTGGGTTCGGTTCCTCCTGGCTCGGGTTCGGTCCTCTCACTTTCGGTCGGGTGAACAGTACTTTCGGTTCCTAAGGACCTTCGCCTCTCATAAGAGGGTTTTGGTTCCTAAGGTCCATTTTTCTCGTTTTTATCCCGTTTTAAGCCGTTTTTGACCCGGTTAAGGGTCGGAATGACCCGAATGATTCTAAAAAGTTACGGGAAGCTTTTGAGAGAGATTTGGGAGAGATTTCACATACTTGGAGAGATTTGGGAGAGATTTGACATTCTTGGAGAGATTTCTCATACAAAGAGATATTTGCGAGAGTTTTCACATACTTAGAGGGATTTGGGAGAGATTTGACATTCTTGGAGAGATTTCTAATACAGAGAGATATTTGAGAGAGATTTCGCATACTTAGAGGGATTTGGGAGAGATTTGACATTCTTGGAGAGGTTTCTCATACAAAGAGATATTTGCGAGAGTTTTCACATACTTAGAGGGATTTGGGAGAGATTTGACATTCTTGGAGAGGTTTCTCATACAAAGAGATATTTGCGAGAGTTTTCACATACTTAGAGGGATTTGGGAGAGGTTTGACATAGAGAGAGATAGTGTGGAAACGATTGAGAGAGATTTCATGTGGGATAGTTGTGAGTATCCGGTATCGAAATGTATGGTTCGTGAACCCTGTTAAGCCTTGTTTAAGGATCTTACACACTCCCGATGAGCATACAACATTGTTTTATCGTTCTAGTTCATTGATTAGAACTAGGGTTTAGGAAATTTTTGACACAAGACTTTTCTCAAGTGATGTTTTCCCATTAATATAGCAAGTTACACTGTATGAACATAACACAAACCCTAATACACAAGGTTTAATAGAGTTGAACGGCTTGACTTGATGACTTGGCTTGACTCAAGATTGACGATTGTCACATCATCCCCCCGTTAGAGGGAATTTCGTCCCGAAATTTAAATTCGACTGGGACTTCAAGGGTTTGGGAAAAGATGTGGATACTTTTGCTTCATTTGATCTTCACGTTCCCAGGTAAACTCAGGCCCTCGTTTCGCATTCCAACGAACCTTCACTATGGGAATGCGACTTTGTTTTGTTCTCTTGATCTCTCGATCCATGATCTCGACGGGTTCCTCCACAAAGTGGAGATTCTCATTAACTTCGATTTCTTCGAGTGGTATTACGAGTGTCTCGTCAGACAGACACTTCTTTAAGTTGGACACGTGGAAGGTAGGGTGTACATTACTAAGTTCTTGTGGTAGTCGGAGTTTGTACGCCACGGGACCAATCCTAGCAAGGATTTCGAACGGACCGATGTACCTTGGGTTTAGTTTCCCTCGTTTACCGAAACGTATCACCCCTTTCCAGGGGGAAACTTTTAGTAGTACCCGGTCTCCGACCTGGAATTCTAAAGGTTTGCGTCGCTTATCCGTGTAACTCTTTTGTTGATCACGAGATACTTTTAGTCTTTCCCGAATTTGAATGATCTTTTCTGTGGTTTCCCTTATGATTTCAGGCCCAGTAAGGGTGCTATCAGGGACTTGCCCTCTGGCTAGCTGAGTATCTCCAGCTTCGGCCCAACACAGTGGTGATCTACACTTGCGACCGTAGAGAGCTTCGAATGGAGCGACTCCAATGCTAGTGTGATAACTGTTATTATAAGAGAATTCGATAAGCGGTAGATGGGTATCCCATGCCTTACCAAAATCTATCACGCAGGCTCTCAACATGTCTTCCAACGTCTGGATGGTTCTTTCGCTTTGTCCGTCAGTTTGTGGATGGTAGGCCGTACTCATGTCTAGCCTGGTTCCCAGAGACTTCTGTAGGGACTGCCAGAAACGCGAGGTGAATCTACTATCTCGATCAGAGATAATGGATGTTGGTACACCATGTAGTCGCACGATCTCTTT
Source organism: Lactuca saligna (assembly GCF_052625555.1). Classification (NCBI taxonomy): domain Eukaryota; kingdom Viridiplantae; phylum Streptophyta; class Magnoliopsida; order Asterales; family Asteraceae; genus Lactuca; species Lactuca saligna. Next base: position 222,096,248 of record NC_136421.1, on the reverse strand, counting down.
AATATACGTCCTGGTTAACTTTTCCATCTTGTCTGTTTCCCTTATTGGCAGGAAGTGCGCGGACTTTGTCAATCTGTCCACAACCACCCATATGGTATCCATCCCACCTGATGTCTTAGGCAGTTTGGTTACAAAGTCCATGGTTATTCGCTCCCACTTCCACTCGGGTATATCCGGTTGTTGAAGTAGTCCTGATGGCTTCTGATATTCCACCTTGACCTTGGCGCAAGTGAGGCACTTGCTCACATAAGTAGCAATTTCAGCCTTCATGTTTGGCCACCAGTATAACCTTTTGAGGTCTAGATACATCTTATCTGACCCCGGGTGAATAGAGTATCGAGTCTTGTGGGCCTCGTTCATTACAACGTCTCGGTACCCACCGAACTTCGGTGTCCAGATTCGGTTCATGAGATAACGAGTTCCATCCCCTTTGACTTCCAAGTTCTTGTCCATCCCCCTTAGTGCTTCGCTTGCCACGTTTTCTGGTTTCAAGGCTTCTAATTGGGCGTCCTTGATCTGGGTGGCCAGTTGGAAGTGGATCGTCATGGCTAGGGATTTTACTCGGCGACCCGAGTATTCCTTCCTGCTTAAGGCATCGGCTACTACATTAGCCTTGCCCGGGTGGTAGCGAATTTCACATTCATAGTCATTCAGTAATTCCACCCATCTTCTTTGGCGCATGTTAAGTTCTTTCTGATTGAGAATGTGCTGAAGACTTTTGTGATCAGTGAAGATGGTGCACTTGGTGCCGTAGAGGTAGTGCCTCCAGATCTTCAGGGCGAACACCACCGCTCCCAGTTCAAGGTCGTGGGTTGTATAATTAACTTCATGTGTCTTCAGTTGCCTTGATGCATAAGCGATGACTTTTCCCCTTTGCATGAGCACACAGCCGAGGCCTTGATTTGAAGCATCGCAATACACCACAAAATCATCAGTTCCTTCTGGAAGAGACAAGACTGGTGCGCTGCATAGGGCTTGCTTTAGTGTCTGGAAGGCGGCTTCTTGTTTATCTTCCCACTCGAACACTACACCTTTCTGAGTCAAGGTGGTGAGAGGCTTAGCGATCTTGGAGAAGTTTTGTATGAATCTTCGATAGTAGCCTGCGAGTCCCAAAAACTGTCGGATTTCTGTTGGCGTTGTAGGTGTTGACCAATCTTCGATTGCTTTGATCTTTGAGGGGTCCACATGTATTCCTTCTTTGCTTACTATGTGGCCAAGGAATCCTACTTCACGGAGCCAAAATTCACACTTTGAGAATTTGGCGTAAAGCTTCTCGGTTCTTAAAATCTCCAGAACTAGTCGTAGATGTTGTCGGTGCTCTTCTTCGCTCCTCGAATAGACCAAGATATCGTCGATGAATACGATGACGAATTTATCCAAGAAGGGTCGACACACACGATTCATCAAATCCATGAACACCGCAGGCGCGTTTGTTAACCCGAATGGCATCACTACAAACTCATAGTGCCCATAGCGAGTTCTGAATGCCGTCTTGGGGATATCCTCTTCCTGAACTCGTAGTTGATGATAGCCCGACCTCAGGTCGATTTTTGAAAAGTAGCTGGCTCCTTGGAGCTGGTCGAAGAGGTCATCTATTCGGGGTAGGGGATAACGGTTTTTGATAGTGAGTTTGTTTAGTTCTCGATAGTCTATGCACATGCGAAAAGACCCATCCTTCTTCTTTACAAATGAGACTGGTGCTCCCCAGGGCGAGGAGCTTGGCCTGATGAACCCTTTGCTCAATAGTTCATTCAACTGGCTGGATAGTTCTTGCATTTCTGCCGGTGCTAAGCGATATGGAGCCCTGGCGACGGGGGTAGCTCCTGGGATTAAGTCGATCCGAAATTCGACTTGTCGCGTGAGTGGTACACCAGGCAGATTGTCTGGGAAAACATCAGGGAAGTTGCATACTTCTGGAATTTCTTTGATGTCCTTCACCTCCTGTTTCCTGTCTACGATGTGGGCTAAGAAAGCATGGTATTGCTTTTGGAGGTACTTTTGGGTTTTAACACAAGAGATGATTTGTAGGTTCGCACTAGGTTTATCGCCATAAACGGTGAGAACGTTGCCATTCGGCAGATTGAGGCGGACGGCCCTTTCGTAACATAGAATGTCGGCACGATGAAGGCTTAGCCAATCCATACCAATGATTATATCGAAGCTTTTTATGGTGACCGGCATAAGGTCAATTTTGAACAAATGGTTGTCTAGAGTGAGAGTACACCCTATGTAAATATCACTAGCGCGCTCAACCTTTCCATTTGCCATTTCTACGATGTAAGAATCTTCTAGTGGTTGAGGATTTTGCTTAAGTATATGTTTGAATTGGTGACTTATGAAACTTCTTTCTGCCCCACTATCGAAAAGTACGCATGCATAAGAGTTATTGAGGAGGAACGTACCAGTAACCACAGAGGGATCCTTGACTGCTTCTCCCTGCCCTAAAGTTAGGACTCTCCCTACACCCCCAACATTAGGGGCTCGTGCCTTGGGGCAGTTCCTCCTGAAGTGTCCCGTTTCACCACATCCATAGCAGGTTTGGCTTGCTCCAGTGTTGGCGGTTGTAGCGACTTGTGCGGCGATTTGGGTAGTCGCTCTACAGAATCGTGCAGTGTGCCCCTTCTTGTTACAGTTATTGCAGTTTAACTCTCGACAAGCACCGTTATGGTGGTAGTTACACTTGTTGCACTTGGGAAGAGTTCCCGTGTACTATTTCGACGGCGCTGGAGCGACAGTAGTAGTGGCGGCACGAACAGCAACAATCTGTTGCTTTTTGGCGGGGTCCTGAGTTGGTTGCTTCTTTTTATTGCCCCAGAACTTCCTCTTGTTGTTCCCTCCTTTTGTTCGGTCGGTGGTGGTTATCACGGTACCACGGCTAGCCCTGTGATCTATGAGTTGTTGTGCCAATTCCTTGGCACTCTCAAAGGTAGTGGGTCTCGAGGCCAATACACTATCTTGAATCTGAGGTGATAGCCCCCAGAGGTATCGTTCCACCTTCTTCTCTTCTGGAGTGACCATTGTTGGACAGAGGAGTGCTAGGTCGTTGAAACGGGCAGTATAAGTTTCAAGATCAGTGCCTGACATTCTGAGGTTCCAAAGCTCTTCTTCAACTTTTTTGTATTTCGCCCCTCGGGCAGTATTCCTTTAACATTAGGGCTGTCAAATCCTCCCAGCTGATTGCGTTAGCTACTGCAGGAGTAAGTGACTTAACTCGGCCATTCCACCAAGTAAGTGCTTTTCCAGTGAAAGTGAATGCCGCATACTTGACCTTGCTCGCCTCGGGACAAGCGCAGATTTCAAAAACTGCCTCGGTCCTTTCGAACCATTGCACCAGTGTGATAACGCCCCCGCTTCCATTGAAAGGATCGGGTTTGCCATTCGTGAAGTCTTTGTAAGAGCACTCCATCGTACGCCCCGTGCTGTCCCCATGAATGGAATTGGTAGCTCCGGATCCAGAACCGCCAGAACCATTGGTTCCCATTTGCGACATTGCTGCCGCCACGGCTGCCGTTACTGCAGCCTGGAACATTGCAGGATCAAACTGCGGAGGTGGTGGTGGAGGCGGCACTGGGTTGTTGGAAGGCCTTGGTCTTTTCCTTGGTGGCATGGTTCTGTCATAAAAAAAATGACCAGTCGGTAAGACTTCAATAGTGATAACGAGTCGAGTGTTACTGGTTTCATCCCTCTTGTATTTTATCAAAACTTTATTATTTGTAAACTGTTTGTGTGATCAGGTTATGATGTATAGTGCCAAATATTTAATGAATAAAACATATGCCAAATTTCATTGATAACTTTTAGTACATAACATTTGGAGGGAAAAGTTTGACCTCATAAAGGTCTACATTACATTGTTACAAAAGATAGTTTTTGGCATTACAAAAACCCTTTGAATAGTGTGATCACATAGTCGCAGGGTCGACCTACATACAAAGAGTAACACCAACGCATACTCCTAAAGTTTTACTACCAAAACATGAGAATAGTAATGAGTTCTAATCACTGCGACCCTTCTTTGATGGAGGCTGCGATGATGTCGATGCGCCCTGTAGTTCCGCCAATCTGCGTTCGGCTGCAACCATTCTCTCTTCGAGAGCCATGTATCTTTCCCGATACTCTCTTGTTTTTGCTTGAGCTGCTAGAAGATCTTGGATGAGTTGGTCTCTGTGGCGGGAGTCTCGTTCCAGGTCTCTGGTGCGATCAGTAGTAGACTGTACGATGGCACTTAACTCCCGGACCTGATCGGTCGTCGTCCTACCACGATCATCCATTCTCGCTATTCGTTGTATCGTGACGGGGAGAGCTCTGTCAGCCGGTCCACCATGAGTGAGATCATAGTAACCTCGTTGGTAGCCATATGGTGACCGCTGGCGTTGTTGTCGGCTCCATCTTTCGATCGTTGTTACCCAAGGGGGTTCAGGTCCGTTGTATCCAAAACGGTGCGCGGGTACCCTTGCGATGTAGGGAGGGTTGAATACTTCTGGTGGTTCCTCCGCTTCATTCCCAAACATGACTAACTCATCACCTTCCTCTTCTTCCTCTTCGTCTTCATTTTCCTCTTGGTCGTCTTCCTCTTCTTCTTCATTTTCTTCTTGGTCGTCTCCCTCTTCTTCTTCTTGTTCGTCTTCCTCTTCGAGCTCCTCCTCGGGATCCTCTTCGGGATCCTCCTCGGGATCCTCTTCGGGATCCTCCTCAGGATCCTCTTCGGGATCCTCCTCGGGCTCATCATCGATCCATCCTGCGTTTCCCTGATTGGGAAAATAGGGGTCCCCGGGTATGTGAAATCCTGCCATGTCGTCTGCACGAGAAATGGGGTTAAGAAGCACATATCGGAAAATAATAATCGGGCACTATAGAAACGTACAAATACTCCTATATTATTTTTAGATGTTTATATTTGGTTCTTAGCGTGTTCTTTATGGAGTGTAATTAGGTTTTTAGATTTGTCGCTCATTACGACTATTCCTTAGTGTGCGTAAGTTACTTCTTGGACGGATATAGTTGATCAGGCTATATCCTTCCCAGAACTGATTACGCATGCTAAGGCGTATTAATAATGTTCGACTCCTCCTCTTTCAATTTATGTTCTCCTAAGTTATGACACCAAGCTAGTATAGAATGCATGCAAGTATACTTTAAAACAAGAAATTATTTGTTTCCTAAAAGTACAACTCGTTAAATCACTTTAAGAATCAGAGACTTTTAGTCCCAAATGTGTTTATAGTTTGTATATCTTATGTGGTTTGACATACTTAATTCACTATAAACCGTGCTCTGATACCAATCTGTCACACCCCCAAACCAAGGATGGCGGAAACGTCCGGGGGTGGAGGACTTCATGTATAGTATCATAACCACAATTTCAATAGTAATTTAAGCAAACACAACCAACATATATATAATTGAAGAAGTTACATCACTTGTATGAATTACATGTTTCAAAATCAATTACAATATGTTGTCAAAATATGAAAAGTTTGACGTCTTAACGTCCCATCCTCAAAAGCACTTGATTACCTGTTTAGTGTTTTCCTGAGAATACGAGTTGTTTGAAAAGTGTCAACACAAAGGTTGGTGAGTTCATAAGCTTTTATTAATAAACTTAGTAGAAGTCTATCACATGTAAATGTCGCGTTTGTGTCAGAAAAATCCGATATTTTCCTTGAAATCCGAAAAATGTAGCCTTATAACCAAAGACTAAAAATGTATAAGAGATCATCATTTCTTAGTAGAAACGTCATGAGTTTAAAATGATGTGGAAAGTAAATTTCTTTATCAATCAAAAACCTACTTCGGTTTTATGAAACCCCGTAAACTTTATGAATTGTTATCTCCCTAGGTGAGTTGCTATAATCATACTGTGACTATGTGAACCTGCCACAACATTTCTCAGGCGTCGCGAAAATGAAATGACATTTGTCACCCGTAGACCTGCAGGTCCCACTGTAGCTAGCAGCAAGGTGTGGGGTGTCAAACCCAATATAGATCTATATACAAGTATCACATTCTCCCTCAAGGAGATTTTGATTATAACTACCAGGAATTATATCCCGCACTCAGACGTACGGGGAGAGAGAGTCTCACAACATAGGTTAACAAGTTCACGTGAAATGTGTGTGGATATAAATCTTTCTTGTATGAATGTACCCTTTTTGTACGAGTGTGTTGAGTGATGTATCATAAACTATACCTATTATAGTTTATCTAAAATGTATATAATATGTATGAATTCTTTTTATGGAAATGTATTAGTGTTGTGAATTTATCCAACTATACTTTTTATAGTTACATAATACGTGTTCTAAATGAATGAACAATATTTAATATGAATAACTTAGTTTCAGTTCACAATGATAAACTAACAAGGAAACACATTCAAATATTAGAACTTATGATTATACACTTTGCTCAACATATTACAAAGTGTTATGATATTTACATGCTGTTGGCTAACTTTAGCAATTCTGCCCAGTTTTGTAAAAATCACAGAAAAATCATACGAAGTCAAAAACTAGATCCGTAAATTTTGAGAGTTCAAAAAATGTGTCTAGTTTACTCATAATTTTTATCACGATTTTTAATGACCTCAAACTTGGGTGAAAATATCCATAATCACAGACTGGTCCGGATTGTTGTTTGAAATGATAGGCAGTTTTGTAAAAATCACCATAAATTGTAGAAAAATCGTATGGAGATGTGCAAGTAGTCATTTTAAAGCTACAAACTTGAACTATTTGCACCTTGTACAGTTTTGAAAACAAAAATGTTTAAAATGCCCAAAACAGTCCGTGAATGGAGTTGAACTTTTCTGATGAAGGCTGTTAGAAAAATTTAATTATGTTCTTAGTGTTTTAACTTGTATCCCCCCCTGAAAACTTGAGAAAACATGAAAATGTAGGGGTATGAACTCACCTTAAGTGATTTCAGTAGGTAAGTGTTGAAGAAGATAAGTGTTCAACCCAAGAACACTTGAAGAATCACTTGAAGATTCGAAGATCTAACACAATTATGAGAGAGTTTGTGTAAGATATCCATGATTTGAGTGGAAATGATTGAGATAATCATAAAGAGAATGGATTATGCTTACCAAATGTGGAGGAAAAACTCAAGATCAGCCCTTGAATCTCGAATTTCTAGAGAGAGAAAGTGAGAGAGGAAAGAGTTTGATCTTCTTGTGAAATGAGAGCAAATGAGAGAAGTGAGGAGAGAGGATGAATATTCAGCCCTCAAAAACGTGGGAAAGAGGGATAATTGAATGGAAAAGAGGGATAATTGAGTGGAAAAGACATTGATGTGACCTAGGTAAGGTGGGGGGTGTGGCTGGTCATAGAGTGGGTGTGGGAGTGGTTGCTTGTGTTAGAAGGTAAAGCAAAGTCAACACTCCACCTCTTTGTACTTTTCCCACTTGCTTTCATTATTTAAATAAATATTTTTATGAAAATATGATTAAATTGTGAATATTTAGGGTTTATTATGTTAAAATATGATTTTGGGTGAAATTCCCACGTTAAAATAATTAAAAACGGGCCTTAAACGCAAAACTACGCGAAAACCGGGAGAAAATGAGTTCCCAGCGAGACCTCTCGGTCCTAGGCCGAGACCCGGTCCACGCTGAGGACTGTAGCCGGAAGCGAACAGAGGGAAACGAAAGGGGCGAGTCAGACGCGAGAGCGAGGGGCGAGGGTTCGGTCCGAAGGGTCATTGGGGTTCGGTTCGGGATAAGAGGCGAGAATGTCAGAACCGAACGTACTGTAGTGAACAGTAGTGAACAGTACCTTCGGTTCGTTTGGTGAACAGTACTTTCGGTTCGGCTCAGGAGGTTTCGGTTCGGCTCAGGAGGTTTCGGTCGGGTGAACAGTACCTTCGGTTCCTCCTTTTCTTGGGTTCGGTTCCTCCTGGCTCGGGTTCGGTCCTCTCACTTTCGGTCGAGTGAACAGTACTTTCGGTTCCTAAGGACCTTCGCCTCTCATAAGAGGGTTTTGGTTTCTAAGGTCCATTTTTCTCGTTTTTATCCCGTTTTAAGCCGTTTTTGACCCGGTTAAGGGTCGGAATGACCCAAATGATTCTAAAAAGTTACGGGAAGCTTTTGAGAGAGATTTGGGAGAGATTTCACATACTTGGAGAGATTTGGGAGAGATTTGACATTCTTGGAGAGATTTCTCATACAAAGAGATATTTGCGAGAGTTTTCACATACTTAGAGGGATTTGGGAGAGATTTGACATTCTTGGAGAGATTTCTAATACAGAGAGATATTTGAGAGAGATTTCGCATACTTAGAGGGATTTGGGAGAGATTTGACATTCTTGGAGAGGTTTCTCATACAAAGAGATATTTGCGAGAGTTTTCACATACTTAGAGGGATTTGGGAGAGATTTGACATTCTTGGAGAGGTTTCTCATACAAAGAGATATTTGCGAGAGTTTTCACATACTTAGAGGGATTTGGGAGAGGTTTGACATAGAGAGAGATAGTGTGGAAACGATTGAGAGAGATTTCATGTGGGATAGTTGTGAGTATCCGGTATCGAAATGTATGGTTCGTGAACCCTGTTAAGCCTTGTTTAAGGATCTTACACACTCCCGATGAGCATGCAACATTGTTTTATCGTTCTAGTTCATTGATTAGAACTAGGGTTTAGGAAATTTTTGACACAAGACTTTTCTCAAGTGATGTTTTCCCATTAATATAGCAAGTTACACTGTATGAACATAACACAAACCCTAATACACAAGGTTTAATAGAGTTGACCGGCTTGACTTGATGACTTGGCTTGACTCAAGATTGACGATTGTCACATTATCTTTTCAATTTGTTTACATCTGGTTTTTTTTTTTTTTTTTTTTTTTTTTTTTTTTTTTTTTGTATACACTTTGGTAATGAACTTTTTGGAAGTGTTCACATATGACCATTATGACCGGCTGTAGCAGGTTACATCCGGTCATAACCGATCATAATGGTTATATGTGAACACTTCCAAAAAGTTCGTTACCTAGATGTGTACAAAAGAAAATATAGTTACTCAGATGTGAATAAACCGAAAAGGTAAGAGTAAATTACACGAATGATCCTTGTGGTTTGGGTAATTTGTGCGTTTGGTCCCCAACTTATTTTTTTTCTCGGATGACCCCCACTGTTTATTTTTGGTGTGCGTTTGGTCCCTATCTTACCTCAAAAGACCATTGTGCCATTTTTAATTTATTTTCTTATTTATGTATTTATCTTTTATATACTTAAAAAAATTAATAAACCATACATATCTGTATCTTCTCACCCTATACCTGAAACCATATTTGAGAAATTTAAGTTGGGTCATACTAATCCTTATCTTATCTCTCATCATCATCAACATCTATTTTCTTTGAGTAAATTACTGAAATCGTCCCTACGGTTGGGTCAAAATTGCATGTTTGGTCCCTAACTTTTTTTTTTGCACTCAGATTGTCCATGTGGTTTAATTTTGTTATGTTTTTCGTTCTTGACATATATAAAGTTAGGGATCAAACGTGCAATTTTGACCAAACCATATGAACGAGAAACGCAAAAAAATCAAACCATAAGGACGATCCGGGTGCAACAAAAAGTTAGGGACCAAACGTGCAATTTAGACCAAACCATAGGGACGATTTCAGTAATTTACTCATTTTCTTTCCATCTTTAGTGATATCAACGTCTCCAACATCCATTTTCTTTGGTCATTCAATTCCGATGAACCAACACAATAACCCTTCTATTAGGTTATGATGGTGGAAAATTCAATAAAGAGACAGTAGGCTGTGATGTTGATTCGTCGGAGTTGAAGAACCGAAAAAAGAAGGGATGATGAAGACGTTGATGTTACTTAAGATGGAAATAAAATAAAAGTTGAGGAGGATGAGAGATGAGATGGTGACCGGTGGGACCCAACTTAAATTTCTCAAACATGGTTTCAGGTTTAGGGCGAAGAGATACAAATATGCGAGGTCTATTAGTTTTTTTTTAAATACATAAAAAATTAATACATAAATAAGAAAATTAATCAAAAAAGAAATTAAAAGGGCAAAATAGTCTTTTGAGGTAATACATGGACCAAACACACAATAAAAATAAACAGTAGGGATCATCCAAGTTAAAAAATAAGTTAGAGACTAAACACATAAATTACCTAAACCACAAGGACCATTCGTGTAATTTATTCTTATATCAATTTGTTCATCCAAGTAACTATTTTTTTTTTGGGAAGTGCCCACATATGTGATATGACCATTATCACCGGATGTAGCTTGCTACGACCGGTCATTTGTGAACACTTCCAAAAGATTCGTTACCTAGATGTATACAAGAAAAAAAAAATAGTTACACAATGTGAAAAACCAAAAAATTAATAACCTAATAAGTCTATTTTCCTTTTTAAAAGACAAAACTACAAAATTGGTCCTTGTGGTATGCAAAAACCTTTGGATAGGGTCCAAAATGTTTTGAACTTGCATGGAAGGTCCAATATCAGGGTTTTTCTGGGTTTTTGGTCCATGATACACCTAAAAAGACCATTTTACCCTTTTCATTTTTTTTTCTATTTTCGTTATTTATTTTGGTATTTAAATAATTAAACATATAAAAATAAAAACTAAAATCTCACCCAACCCCCCCTCTCTTTCCGCCCACTGTCTTCCCCACCCTTGTTCCTTTCTCGTTTTTTCTCCGGTGATCATAATCATGCCGGAGGCGGAAACATTTTCTTCAACACCAAAAGTCGCTTTGTATCAGAAAGTCAGATGATTTTATCACCCCGCAGAGAAGACATCAACTGTGAATCGACGCTACTGCTTTAGCTGCTTCGAGTGCTATTTGCTATCTTATTTCCCAATTTAACGATGTAAATTGAACGCCTTCGCTTCGTGCGAATCGAAATCGGTTAAAGGTAAAAATTAGAAACACTAGTTTTTTTTGAATTATGGGATTGCTTACCATGTAGGAGCTCCTCCAAGATGCCTAAACATAAGTAGTCATGAATAACAAAAGCTTCGCTGTCGTACCAAAAACCAAATCGGAGCGGCAACAACTACCGATTTCACGAAGGATGCCGAAAAACTTAACCTAGTGCTCGAATTTTCTATCATGGGTGATGTTTTACAGATCTTTCTGATTGTGCCTAAGGAGCCCTCGCCAAGTGTGCTCTTGGGGAGTTGAATTGGATCTCAGGGGTTGAATGTTGTGATGGTTTCATAGTCCCCGAAAAATGATTCTGGTGGGAAGTTTGATTTTGATTTATAAGGAGATTGGGGTTTGGTTTGTGAGTTAAGTGGTGGTGGGTTTCGTGAGTTTGGTTGAGATGATCATGGCTCGACGAAGAAGAATATATATATATATAGAGAGAGAGAGAGAGAGAGAGAGATGGACCCGTCTTTCTATTTTTCTTTTCTTTTGTATTTTTTTAATTATAAAACAATTAAAGCAAATAAAGAAAATGTAAAAAAATAAATAATAAGGGCAAAATAATCTTTTCATATTTTGAAGGATCAAAATCATAGAAAATTTTTGATTTTCAACATTCCTATCCAAAATATTTTGCATACCAAAAAAATCAATTTTACGGTTTTATCTTTTTTAAAAAGATGGAAACACTTCTTTATCTAATAAATTCAAAAAGATCGAAACACTTCTTTATCTAATAAATTCTTAAGCTCTCCCAAAGAAAAAAAAAAAAAAAAAATTCACAGACGCCCTGAAATAGTTATTTTCACATTCCACTCCTTTCTTTACGAAGGAGAACGCCAGAGTAAACTCCCAAATCCCTACCCACGTTATAATCAGGTACAAGAAGACGCCGTGATTTGAAGGCATACAATTACCACAGCGATTTATTTTGTTCTCGAGTTTCTTGTGCTCCAATGGGTTCCTCCAAGGTGCGGAACAACCACAAAGAAAAAGTAGTTCGTCGCAAGTATGTATCATTCTTGTTCGCACACATTTATGTCGTATTCCTCCTTTTTCATCTTCACGAACATCTCCATACCACTATACCTTATGCAATAGCAGATAGTTATCCGTGTTTTGTGATCGTAATGGAATAATTAGGTCAATTCATGTGGCGCTTCGAGTCTATCTAGTTAATGATTTGCTATTTCCGAAGTATATATTTTTTTGGAATTAGAAGTTTGTGATCGATTAGATTTCTTTTGATTCTCTTTCTGAGCATCTTGTTCCATTTCCTGTTTGCCTCTATAAATATTGCTGGTGAATCCATTCGAATGTCATGCTAATTGGTCTTAGTAATTGACATGTGCAGAGAGGAAAAGGTTGAACAACCAGAACTACCAAAATATCGAGATAGAGCTAAGGAGCGAAGAGAAGATCATAATCCTGATTATGAAGCTTCTGAATTGGGCTCTTTTCATGCTGTTGCTCCTCCTGGAAATGTTGATCTTCTGTAAGTCCAGCTCAATTCTATCTCTATGTTCTCTGTTATTCTGTAGTATCTTCAGCAACATGTATAATAACTAAGAACTAACAAGTACCCTAATACTTACTTGTTTCTTGTGTGGTTACTCATGCAGATCAGCAGAAGCCCAAAGGATATCAATTGAGAAGAGCAAGTATCTTGGAGGTATATTTTCTGATATATTACACTATTGTTATTTTTTTTACCTGTTCTTTTTCCCCATTTATTGATTTATACTTATATGATTGAGATAAATGACTATGACACAGGTGATGTTGAACACACACATTTGGTTAAGGGGTTGGACTATGCTTTGCTTAACAAAGTGAGAAGTGAAATAGACAAGAAACCAGAAGCTGAAGATGCAAGTGATGGAAAGCCTAGGTAAGCATGTTTAGACCTTGAACTCTTCAAGTGAATACTTCTAACATGATTTGACATATCTGCCCCTGTATTATTAATAAACAGACAACCCAAAGAAGACCTTCCAGTGTCATTTCGCACTGGACACGCAAAGGCAGTGTATAAGTGGATAGTGAAGCCTCAAACTACTCTTAAGCCAAATGAGATGTTCCTTCCTGGACGAATGGCTTTCATTTTTGACATGGTAACTTCTTTAATTCCTTTTCGTTTTCTTTATTTTTATGTTTATCTTTTTATAAATCATAACATGAATATTGTTAATGTTTGACAGGAGAGTGGGTTTTCTCATGATATCCCAACCACTGTTCACAGAAGCAAAGCTGATTGCCCAGAGCCAGAGGTTCTTTATATATTTTCTTTTAATTTATATTTCATGTTAAAATAATCATTTTTTTTCTCAAAATCATTTTATTTTATCTTCAGGAAATGGTTACTGTCAGTGTTGATGGCTCTGTTCTTGATCGAATTGGTAAAATCATGTCTTACCTTCGTCTTGGATCATCCGGGAAGATTCTTAAAAAGAAGAAGAAAGACAAGGATGTGAAAGGTACAAATTAACATTTCACCCTAAATTATAAAATTAGTCACATCCATATATATATATATATATATTAAAGTTAATCTTGATATCACAGGAAAGTTCTCAGCTTTTTCTGGTAATTATGATGCTGAGAAATTTTTAAAACCTGAAAGAGAGTTTCTGCCACCACCACCACCACCACCACCACCAGGTCCACCACCGCCACCACCTCCCAGAAGCAATCATTCCGATGAAATAGAGAAAGTGGAGGTGGAGCCCACTGTTGCTCGTGTTGAGGAGGATGATATCTTTGTAGGAGAAGGAATTGACTATTCTGTCCCTAGTAAAGATATGAGCCAAAGCCCATTGTCAGAAGACATGGAAGAATCTCCTAAAAGAAAAGAGAGACCTTCTTATTTCGATGAGCCAGCTTATGGCCCTGTTCCACCCTCAGATCCATCTCAAGACTGGCAACAAACAGTAAGAAAAATAGAAACATACGTTTATTTACTATTTTACCCTCATCTTGCTTAACAATTTACAAAATTTTCAGAATGGGTATGATGCTATGCAAGTGCAAGGCTATCAGGGAGAGTGGCAGCAGGAGTATCAATATGTGGAGCAGATGGGGTACCCTGAACAATACGTCCAGCAAGATGGTCAAACATATGATATGCAAGGAGGTTTGACCATAGAAGGGGACCCACATTTAATGACACAAGAAGAGAAAGATAGAGGTTTAGGATCAGTGTTTAAGCGGGATGATACGAGGCTTCAACAATTAAGGGAAAAAGATGCTCGTGAGAAAGATCCGAATTTTATATCCGAGAGCTATTCGGAATGTTATCCGGGTTATCAAGAATATAATCGTGAGGTTGTTGATAGTGATGATGAAGCTGATTTATCCAAAATGGATATGGGTGGTCGAGTAAGTGTTTTTTTTTTTCATTTACAATTGTATATGTTAATGGGAGATGAAATATGTTAATTATGTAATATGTATAAAACAGGCAAAGGGTCGGCTTCATAGGTGGGACTTTGAGACAGAAGAGGAATGGGCAACATATAATGAGCAGAAGGAAGCCATGCCAAAAGCTGCGTTTCAGTTTGGTGTGAAGATGCAAGATGGACGAAAGACAAGAAAGCAGAACAAAGACCAAAAGATTACTAATGAGCTTCATAAGATCAACAAGATACTTGCCAAAAAGAAAATGAACAAAGGAGGAGATGCAAATGATGATGACAGTGGTGGTGATGAATCTCCTCATCCTGGAAAGAAGCTCAGGGTTTAATTGATTTGGTAGAGGTGGTTATGCACTACTGCTGTGTATCTAAGCATTAACTTGTTTCTAAATGCTTGTAATTTATATCTCCTTTGACTTATATATGGTTTTGATTTTGGGAGGAGGTTATCATCAATGTATCTCCCCATTGACAATAGGTATAGATTCCAATTCCATATGGCTCAAGCTTCCAAGATCAGTCTTCTCAACAACCAGGATAAAAAGGAAATGTGGTAGTGGGTCACATTGGTGAATTCCCTTTTTCTAGGAAAAACTCTTTAGTTGCACAACCATTGACTATTATTAAAACCCTAGCCAATGATAGGAAGCCTCTATTCCAGTTTTGCCATTTTGTCCAAAATCCATTCGTGCCATTATCAAGTCTAGATATTCCTCGCTAAGACAACTAAATGCGTTTTCAAAGTCAACTTGATTATAAAAGATTTGGTTTTGCTTTTCCTTAGCCAAGAAATAACTTAATTGATGATTAATGACCCATCAAGAATGTTTCGGTCTTTTATGAAAGTTGGTTGTGTGTGCATAATAACAAGTGAAATAACCTTCTTTAATCTTTCCGTCAACACTTTGGATATCATTTTGTACAAGCTTCCGATTAAGCTTATTATATGATAATTGTCGAAAGTGTTTGGGTCGCTTATCTTTGGAATTAAGGCGATCAATGAAGAGTTATAACATGTGTCAAATTTCCCTGATCTTTCAAAGTCTTGCAACCATATATGTCTTCGCCGATCATATCTCATTGCTTCTTTATGAAGGCGAATGTGAAACCATTAGGACCTGAGGTCTCATCACACACACAAATATGTGATATCCTCATTTTCACAATCAGGAAAAAACATTTTTATTTATGTTCATTTTAAAACAAAGTTTATTTATAAGTGTAGATTTGTCCCATAAAAAGTATTTTTAAAGGAATTGTTTTTGTTGATCATTGAAAACTTAAGATGTCATAACTGATACAAAAAACATAAGCATAAACATAGTTACTATTAGCTTTACAACATCTAATGACCTATATTTCCTTGAATCTCTCATCAGATCCAAACATCATATACCTTCATAACGTTATATGTGATACAAATAAACTAGGTGGGTCAGGTTGGAAAACCTGTTGAATATATAAGGTTTTCGACCCACAATCTTATAATTAATTTGTTTTATTTTTATAATTTGCATCAAACAATTAATCCGATTATCCATTCCCGTTATCTGTGCAGTCAAAAGTGGTGGGATAACGGTAATCAGTAGTTGGCAAAATAGGTACTAAATAGCAGTACCGCAAATATCAACGATATTGATCGATATTTGACTGCTATTTGACTGATATTTGGCAAATATCGGTGGGATAGCGGTGAAATAGCGTTTGTAGCTAAAGTTTTTATTAAATCACTTCGTTTATTATTAAAATGTAGATATATGATGGAGTTTTTATGGGATTGACAAACATTTGCGTTAAAATTTTTCTAGTTTACTATATGTTTTACTTAATGAACTTGTATTCATCCAATACAACACAAGGTTACAAAGGCGCTACGTAATATAAAAATATCGATATCCCACCGCGATAATGGATATATCGAATATCGACCCTTGACTGATATTTGATTTTGGACCGCTATAACTGCATAGCCTGTTATTCTCACTCCCTGATCTTAAAGTGATAATGTCAAAGGATCTATCCTAAAGCATCTCTAAGTGAACAATACTGCCTCGATGATTCCTTAGCAATATATGCTAATAAGGCAACCAAGGGGTGAACAAAGTACCCACATGAATAATTCGTTCATACCTACAGGTCGTGGTCCTATCCGTATGTGCTTCCATAACATCTACATGTCGGAGACCTACCCGTGTATAGTTTAGTAACACCTATAGGTTGTAGACCTGTCTGAATACTATTCATTAACACCTATAGATCGTAGACTTGTCTGTAAAAAATTTATTAACATCTATAGGTTGTAAACATGCCCATATATGATCGATTAACACCTATAGGTTGTAAACCTGCTCGTGTATGGCTTATAAACCTCTACAGGTTGCAAGCGTATCCATGTTTGACCCAACTTCTCTAGAATAGTCTGTGGTCATCATCAATATCCTACTAAGTGACTACATTACTAGTCCGATAGTACTATAAAAGTCAAGGCCTCTCATCATTTTCCTTCATCCCTCTTTACTTTTCACTACCCTATATATATTATAAATATGAAAATATACATGGGGTTAAATAAAATTAGGTCATATAGTTTCATGTAGTACATAAGGTCTTAATCACAGATAATAGACACACATAACACTTAAATATCTAAATACTTCATATCTATATGTAAGACGACAGTAACATTGCACTCACTTGTTAAAAATTGATGATTTATGATTTGGGCAGTGCTTCACGTTAGCACTTTAGCTTTTCCTTTGATGTGACCTAGGTACAAATGTCACTGAGTCTTAGTCTTATATTCCTGGAGACTAATGATAGTCTATATTCCTCACTAATCCCACTGTCTACATAAATATATATCAACTAAGGAACAACTAGGTAGGATCATATCGGAGGTAGGGTCCATTTGGTATACAAAGTATGCTGTCTGGAAATCCCACTTTAAACATCTCACTAAATCCAGCCTAAACATCATTCTTGTAAGTAGATCAATCAGTATAATGATTTGGATTTACTGATAAATCTTATTTATAGGTTCACAATAATGACTATGAACCTAAATATAGGTTAAACTTGAAATAAAATAAGTGTAGCTCAACTTACATAAATTTTAGTGAAAACCGGGAAATTATGCAAGCAGAACTCCGAACTGAACACTTCTTGTTGCTGGACCCTCTGATGGTCTAGGGTCTCACTAAAGACTTCTAAAATCTAAGAAAAGTTGGATTTTTTAGAAAGAAATCGACTCAGAGAGAAAGGGAGCTGAGGGTGTGAGAAAATTAGGAAGAATGCTGGTGGTTGTGAAGACCAACAAAAATAATACCCTCAATATAACACACTAAAATAGTGTCTAGTGGTAAAGGGATCGTATCCACGGAGATTGATTCAATTAATAACTCCATGGAAATCTTGTTATACAAATACTTGTGAAACTAAAATAAAAATAAAAGTAGGGGGTTTTAATCTTTTGGTTGTTTTAATAAAACTAAATTAAACTAGGATTTAGAGACACAATTCAACAAAATCAAGAATTTGAATTAAAATCAATGAGAGAAATATGGTTGACTTAAGGTTTCATCACTTGAACACTTGGTAAATACATCATTAGAATCCAAAGTACATTACTTGTCTTAAATCTCTAATTTGGCTATAGTAATCCAAGAAGCTAGAGATTACCTAGACTTTTCTTAGTTATTAAAATAGCTAGAGAAGCCCATAAGATATTGCCTTAGTTAACGTCACAATTTCCATTAAAGCATGTAATTAGTGAAAATTAACTAGCATTAAGAACCAAAAAGTCACCAAATCCAAGAGGAGTCATAAGCTTCCACTACCATGTTGGAGAAAATGTTTTTGTGATTGTATGAAGTGAAAACTAACATAAGAATCACTTGTTGCTTGATAATTTTAGGATCCATTACTTAATCAAGAAATTATCCAACTAATCACTACATATACATTTAAACTCATGAATAACACATACAAGTAGCAAGAAGATGTTAAAATATAATAAACTTTCATAAACACTCAATAACAAGTTCATGGAGTTCTTCAACAATTAACCAAGCATTCAAGTAAATCCATCAAAGTTAACAAAATTAGTCATTACTAACATGGCTAAACTCAAGAAACTAAAACAAAAGTGAAATGTACCAAACATGTAGCAAGATTTAGGGATAAAAAGATGAAGTTCTTCAAATGTTTGAACCTTCCAAGTATTTAAAATCTCTAGAGAAATGTCAAGTTTCCGGATGTGTAAAAGTGTGGAAAAGTGGCACACCAACTTTCCCCATAACACAAAAGAAGAAATCCTAGAATTTCCCCTATAGGGATGTGCGCGGTCCGCGTGCTGTTGCGCTAGTGTTGATTTGCGCCTCATAGCTTTAGTCCATTGATCCAATTTGCTCCTCATCGATTTGTGGTCCATAGTTCTTCAATTTTTCTTCAAATTAAGTGTAACACCCGGTTCCTGATATGTATTTTAATTAAAGTAAATTCAGGTTTTGCTCTGGGACTCAGTGAGTTGGAGGCCCAACTCGTCGAGTACACTCGACTTTGGATCGGCAGGACAAGTGACCTACTCGACGAGTTGGGAGAGCGAATCGACGAGTAGGACTGTCTGGATGAAACCCTAATATTTGGGGTTTGCACCCTATTTAAACAACTTATAACGCCCCAACCCAACCTCCATTGTTCCTCCTAACCCAGAGAAAGCCCTAACTCGAATCCTAAGCTTTTTTTAAAGTGTTATTGAGCTTGTTGATGACTTTTGTGTGCATTTGAAGTTGGAAGAGAAGAGGGAAGCTTGGGAGTTCAAGTGGAAGCTAGTGGTGTTGGATTAGTGTCTAAGTCCATAACTATTTTGGTATGTACTTGACCCGATGGTGCATGGTCCTTTTGGGTTGCCTTCACCAAAGCAACTTGATTGGAGAAATATATATATAGAGAGAGGATAATATGATTTATTAATATGTTATAAGAATAATATATTAAAGGAGAAATCATATTTGTTTAATTAATATTGGTCAATAATTAATTAATAATTAATTTTGTGATCAAATGTAATTAATTAAACTAGAGGGGCTGATTTGTAATTATGTGATAGTTACAAAATAAGGTAAGGATTATCTTAAATATAGGGTGAACGAATTTGAGGTGATAAGGCCTTAGAATTCGACTATGATAAGGATTCAAGGATTATCTTATGGGTTGCTTTGTGGACAAGCAACTAGATAAGGATAATGACTGAAACCCTATCTCTACACCTATATAAACACCCCTTGGCTCATGAATTCGTGTATCCCTTCCCAAGGAGTCCTAAGGACGAATTCTAACCTCTCTCCTCTCTCTTTATACCTTCTCCATTTGCTCTTGGTGTTTGTAAGCCATTAAAGGAGTGACACTTGTGACTCTAAGCATTCCAAAGTCATTACAAGGAGATTTGGGATTGTTATTGCTACATAACAATCAAGGTATGATCTTAAACCTAATTATATGTTAATATCGATTTCCATATGCTAGAATTATGGTTTATAGTCTTGGATTCAAAGCATGTACAATAGAGAAACCTAGATCCAAGAATTAGGGTTTGTATGAGCACATAGGATGTCTTATGACCAAAACCCATCAGTAGTATCACAGCCTAGGATGGTTTCAATTGTATTGATGCATTGTATATCTAAAAAATTCGATTTTTGATGTTTTAGAGGCTGGACTCGCCGAGTCCATAGCTGAACTCGCCGAGTCCAGGGTGACTCGACGAGTCAACTTGTCAGATAATGCTTATCTCGGGATTTCTTGCTGTTTTTGCATATGGATAGTTACCTTATCATGTTAGATCAATATTAATCCGATTATATGATATATTTGACTATATTTTTGATCTAAATGAAGATATTTATCAATTAATAAGATAATTCTTTCCTTATAAGATAATTGATTAATTATTTTGAGTAAATTGATAAATTGTTTTGCAAGAAATCATTAAATAAATCAAATATGGATAATTATGTGATTAAATGTTAATTTAAAATTATTTGTTATTTGATCCTTGTTGTTATGAAAAGTTTCATATTTTCCCCTTTAGGTTTTATAGTTTAAATTTGAACCCAAAAGTTTCGAAGTTTTAAAATTTAAATAGTTAAAACCCTAATGTTTTGAAAAAGGTTTCAAAACTTGCCCTCAAGTTTTGGAATTTAAAAGTTGATTAAAAGTTAATTAGGAATGTTAAATTCTAAAACCCTAGTAATATTTTGAAAACTTCAAATACACCCTTATGGTTTTATTAATTAATTAAGGAGTATAATTAAAAGAGATTTAATAAATCCATAAAAGTTTAGGTTAACCATTTAATTGAATTAAAAGTGTAATTGTTAAAGTTAACCACATAGTATTTTAAAAATGTAAAATGCGCCCTATACTATATATAACATTAAAAGTCTAACATTATATATATGTATAAGTAAAAGTCAGTCTTACCATTAGTAGGCCTCATTCACGAAGCTGGTCTATAAGGGGTGTTTAAGGAAATTGCCTATAATATGGCGATTGAATGGGTATCCCCTCTTACCCACCGCACTCTTGACTAGTGAAGGGTCGTTAGCCGAACGGGTAGGATAGGACGAAACCTTCCATTATAAGTATAATGAATTTCTAAAGTAACTAAATGTTTTTCTAATTCCCAATCTTAGTTACTTAGGCAAAAGTGAATTGATGCAATTCCATGAAATTACACTTTGTGCCCTTGCAAAGACGTTAGTGGAGCGTGTGTGGTTTACCGGCACACTAAATGGTTCTAAGCAAAGGTAGTAAAGGGTGACTCAATGTTTGTTATAGTTCGGTGGAGTGTGTGTGGTTTACCGGCACATCGAATAGGTGATTGTAACATGTGAGGGCACCATGTAAGTTTGCATGGTTATTCACACCCGCTTTGTGATCCTCGGCATCCCAGTCACAAACAAGAGGGGCATATCGAGATTTAAACATGCCATTGAAAGTTCAATAAATCTCAAAGGATCTAGGAGTTTTCATAGATTTAAATTTTAAATTTTTTTTTCGTTTTTTTTCGTGGTGGAAATTAGTGAATCGTCATTCACTTACCTTCAAATGTTCTGCAATTTGGGTTACGGCATCCCTCTCCCGAGTTGTAGAATATTGTGTTGGGTCCTAGCCTTAGTATCTCATTTGGGTGATTTACTAAGGACTCAATCGATCAACTAACTTGAATTTCGTTTTCTCCCGTTTTGTAGATGTCAAAGTTCGACAACTATGGTCTTCCCAAATCCCGTGGAACAAGCATTCCACATGAAGATGATATTCCATGATTCGATTGAGGAACAAGAAATCATGCTTCACTTCCTCATCCTCCTCCAATTATTCTCCCTAACCCACAAGATTGTAAAATTGAAAGGTTCAATATCACTCAAGCCCTTTTGGCAAGTAAACATAAAGAAGGAAAGTCGGTGTGTGCACACGTCCTAGGGATGAAGTCACACATTGATAGGTTAAGAATGATGGGATTCGTTGTTAGTGAAGAGATGGCTGTTGATTGGATTCTTCAGTCACTTCCCAACTCATATAGTGAGTTCGTAAGAGAGTACTATATGATGAACTACGACGTGACCCTTATAGATCTCACCTATATGCTTATTGCTGCTGAATCAGCAATGATTTGGCGTAATAGAAAAGCAAAGTTGATTGGTGAATCTGCCTTCGAGACCTCTATGGATATAGACAATGGCAACGAAAGACATGCTATGATCGAAAAGTTTGATCATAAGAGAAAGGCGATGCCTGAAGTAGTTCCATGTCCTGTTCTAAAAGAGTCAATTTGCTTTTATTGCCAAGAGAAGGGGCATTGGAGACGAAGTTGCCCTATTTACCTAAGAGATCTAAGAGATGGGAGAGTCAAAAGTATGACTACGCTTAAGGTAAAATCCACTATCTAACTCTGTTAAGTTCCTATTCATTGATTCTTAATACATGATGTGATAAGATTGCATTTGAATGTTTTGAAGGATTAGTGAAAAGAAAGGAAGCTTGATAAGAGAGCAAGATGAATCTAATCACAAGAGATGGATCTTGATCGCATGGACTTGAAGATTGGATTTTGAGCTTAGATAGTTATGATAGAGTTGTTAGAAATTTTCCTTTTACATAGTTTTCAATAGATTTTGCATTGTAAGGACAAATGTTTTTCCGCTGCTTTTATAAATAAAATAAAATTTGTTTGACTTATTTATTTATTTGTTTACTTCCTTGCAATGAAATCGTTATAAAAATTGATGCTTGCATATTTCTACGACGAATGGATATGATTCTTAGTTATGTTATTTATGGAAATGTCGAGAATTTACCAAATAGGGAGAGTTTCTCATCGCCTAAAGTTTCAATTGGACTGAAATTTGGAATCACGCAACTTGGTTGCATGATGAATGAGAAATTTCATATTTGATAATTAGACTAATTCGTTGACAAAGTGTCAAGTGAAGGACTAGGAGATCGAGTACACAAAGTTGTGTGTTGATCAAGTTCACCATAAGAGTAACAAAGATATTCGTCATGATTTGCTAAAGGTTTAGTAAATATGATTATACTTACAAGATTAAGTGTAACTCTGAATTGATTAAAGGGTTTAGATCAATAGTAGAACGAATAAGAAGAATCAAGTAGGCAGAAAGATAAAAGTTTCTCCATTCTAAGAAGAAGGGAGAGTAGCTTTTATGCTTTATAATGGGTCTTAATGATTAAGAACCATATCTCAATTGATCCTCTAAGTAAGTCTTAGTACAATTGTATGTTTAAGAAGAGGAATCAAGGATTGAAGAAATGGTTAAATCAAGAAGTCTATAATACTTCTTTCCAATAACAAGTCTCAATGTCAAGATTGTGACAATGAGTAAAAGGTATTAAAGGTTTATAACATTCATTAAATGTGGTAAGTTGTGATGTCTTGAATAAGACAAAGACCAACTTGGACCAATTTATGAAGTGTTTTGATAAAAGCTACACTAACTCTTGAATATTTGTTTGTCAAGAAATGGTTAATGACAAGAGAATCTTATATGTCAAGGAGTTAGTGGGAGTTTTAATGGTCTTGAAAGGTTTCAAGAACAAATCAAATAAACCTTAACGATCATCACTAGCACACGAGTTGAGGTTTACAACCATTCGTGTTGACAATATTTTGATTATGTGCTATTCCAATTAAGTTAATTATGCATGTGAGTTCTATGAGTTCTCATTTTGAACGCATAAAAGGCAAGGCACCTTAATCAATGAAAGGTCCATTGATAGGAAAAAGGTGAGATGCTTAACTACTTGGAACACGTGGTGGGCAGCTGTGCTACCATAAGGCAAGAAATCAAGATTAAGAAAGTTCAGTCCATATGAGTTTGAATTTGTCGTAAACTTTGGTTTTAACAAATTCACATGGATAGGAACAAATACACCATTTAAATCTAAGTGTCATAAGATTTCCTCCTTCATGAAAATGATTGTGAGGAAATGCTTTCACTAAGAAAGATTTTAAGAAGATAGTGATTGTAAAATTGCATTCTCGAATTCAATTATGGTTACGGTATCCCTTTCCACAAATTGAATTGTGAGGTTTGGCAATTAGTCTTAATTGTTAAGACACACATATGCACTATCTAAGGCAAAAGTGTATAAGTTCAAGAAGCCTTGATAAAAGATTATCAAAGCACTAAGTATTAGAAACATGGACTTAAGAAATTCAATAGGTATTGTCTTTCTAAAAGTTAAGATGTTTATGAATACATGTCAAAGCTAGTGGGAGCATAAGTGTTATGTTTTATAATAATCATCATGATAGTGGGAGCATAAATGTTATGATTGTATGATTATTAAGGAAAGTATTGCAAGTTGGCAATATTAATTATAGAAAACAAGAGTCATTCTTTGCAAAGTCGTAAGGATGGAATAGTTGTTTTGCTATAATTAAGGGAGAGAATATTATGCATCATTTCAAATCTAAAGGATTAGGTTGTGGAATGTTAATAAATTTAGTCAAAGGTACATAGTGTGTTCTTAAAATTTCGATTATGATTACGGCATTCCTCTTCACAATTCGAATTTTGAGAACATAGAAAATAAAACATTGTGCGTCGTGTCCCATACGCTTCGGGTATAGGATCGATTGCAAATGCTTTAATGTTTGACCATTCTAAAATTTTCCAAATGTCTAACGCATTTAGAGGGAAAAGGGACTAGAATTGGTTTTGACTAAAATAATTAAACAACTATCAAAGGACGATTCGAAGTTCGACGAGAATTGGTCGCTTGTGAGTAGTTGGAAGTATAGTATTGGAAATTATGGAAATGTTTCCATATTGGATGGATAATATCGACATCATTACGAATAGATAAGATTCTATTAAGAATAAGTTGTCATATGGAACATATGGAAGCGTGTCCATATTAGGAAGTAAATATTGAAAATCTATGTCTAGATTAGAAACTTTTATGCAAAAGGATGTTCAAAGGAATGTACTTTGAGTGAGAGACATCATATCTAAGGAATTGTCTTGTAACAATCTACGTTAGAGGACTTTGTAATATCATTGGCAATAGTCTTTGAGACTTTGGTGCAGTGACATTACAAAAGGATCGTTGCATAAAGTGTTAGAATCTAGTATATTCTATAAGTAACAAGAATTTGATATTCTTACACTTACGAAAATGGATTTGGAGTTGTAAAATGAGAATGATTGGAAATGTGTTCAATTTTTCTATTTCACAAAAGTAAGAACCATAGGTAAACATTGTGTGCATGCTAGGAGCATGGGAAAAGTGTAATAATTCAAGTAAGAAGTTGATTACCCGAAACGACAAATAATGAGTAATCGATATGGTGATAAATAAAATGTGTTTTTTTATACTCAAAGGTTTGAGGCCATATGGGATTAGTATTATTCTTGTGTTTCACCTTGCATGTTTTGACTTCCAGAATAATTGAGTTTATTAAGAATAATCGAATTATTCGAACGGGCCACAGTCGTTCATATGTTGGAAGTAGATATGAATGAAGACTGTCGTGAATTGGTGTGTGGATTTTCTAAAAGAGTATTAGACATAAGCAAATGTTTGCTGCAACGTTCATGAGTGCTTATGAATAGGATTTGAGCATTGGATTAAACCCACGCTTACTTGGATCACTCCATGAATTGTATCACGAGTGATTGGTGAGACGATAACATCTTATATTCTTGAAACCGAGATGTGTGAGTTGTATCTTGCTAATCGGTTGCACATTGATAATATGTAAACGCACTAGTAACTTGGTGTTATAAAACATATTGTTGTGTGTGATTTGGTTAGTGAGTGCAAGCAAGCATTGTATCAAAGTTTATCCATTCCTTTTATCCAAGGTAGGATAAAAGCGATATATTTTGGGCCCCTCGATGGTTTAGTGATGACATACGTAAATGCTCGGCCGGGCTAGGGCTAATTTGATTTGTTCAATTACTCTGTCGTCATAAATCAGAATTCGAGAAGTAGTACAAAAAGAATGATTTGAAATCATATCTCATATGATATCTAGAATGGAGGAATATATGATCCCTTATCTAAGGACACGCGTATCTGATATGATCAGAGTTGACAGCGGCTTTAGAAAGCTACGATTGCAGATCGGGATCTGAAGTCATTCGCATAATAGTTGTTAGACTTATCCAAGTGGGAGACTGTTAGATTAGTGTCTAAGTCCATAACTATTTTGGTATGTACTTGACTCGATGGTGCATGGTCCTTTTGGGTTGCCTTCACCAAAGCAACTTGATTGGAGAAATATATATATAGAGAGAGAGGATAATATGATTTATTAATATGTTATAAGAATAATATATTAAAGGAGAAATCATATTTGTTTAATTAATATTGGTCAATAATTAATTAAGAATTAATTTTGTGATCAAATGTAATTAATTAAACTAGAGGGGCTGATTTGTAATTATGTGATAGTTACAAAATAAGGTAAGGATTATCTTAAATATAGGGTGAACGAATTTGAGGTGATAAGGCCTTAGAATTCGACTATGATAAGGATTCAAGGATTATCTTATGGGTTGCTTTGTGGACAAGCAACTAGATAAGGATAATGACTGAAACCCTATCTCTACACCTATATAAACACCCCTTGGCTCATGAATTCGTGTATCCCTTCCCAAGGAGTCCTAAGGACGAATTCTAACCTCTCTCCTCTCTCTTTATACCTTCTCCATTTGCTCTTGGTGTTTGTAAGCCATTAGAGGAGTGACACTTGTGACTCTAAGCATTCCAAAGTCATTACAAGGAGATTTGGGATTGTTATTGCTACATAACAATCAAGGTATGATCTTAAACCTAATTATATGTTAATATCGATTTCCATATGCTAGAATTATGGTTTATAGTCTTGGATTCAAAGCATGTACAATAGAGAAACCTAGATCCAAGCATTAGGGTTTGTATGAGCACATAGGATGTCTTATGACCAAAACCCATCAAGTGGATCCAGAGGTTTTGATTCATTCTCAGTTCATTCAAGGTAAAAAGCTTGAACCTTGACCATTTATCTCTTAAATATTATTTTAGGGCTATTTTCTTCCCCTTTTATGAGTTTGTGAAGTTATAATAGGATTTTGTGAATGTGTGTAACATCCCAAAAATACAGGCCAAAATTTCGTTTTAATTAAGTTATTGCATAACACCATTAGTATAAAAACATTCATATTAATATCTCACGTCAAAGCCAAAGTGTCAATAATCAAAACATAGTATCATAAAACCGTATCAGAGTGTGCGGAAATCGTGGTGTGATGCGCTGCGATCGAGCCGACTCCCTTCCTTTGAAAACAAAGTACCTGAAACCAAAATTGAAAACCATAAGCACGAAGCTTAGTGAGTTCCCCTATCATACCACATACCACATAATGCCTATCCCTCGGTATCTTTCAACCGGTATCTGTCTGACATAACTGGGAGCTGGAATCCCTTTCGGTATCTTTCAACCAATACTCGGGAACTAACCTCCACTTCGGTATCTTTCAACCGGTAACCGGGAGCTAACCTCCCCTTCGGTATCTTTCAACCGGTATCCGAGAACTAACCTCCCCGTCGGTATCTTTCAACCGGTAACCGAGAGCTAACCTCCCCTTCGGTATCTTTCAACCGGTATCCAGGGACTATTTCACCCCTATCACTATCACATAATAACAGGTCATATACATATTGATTCCATGATAACATAACATAAACATACTGAATCACATAATGACATATCATAACCATACTGGTGTGACAACCCGATATTTCGAGACAATGAAATGTAACACCAGTCAAATATAGATAATAATTGAACTTTTCTATAATCTTATTTGGGTTAAATAAAGTGGTAGGAATCGTATCAAGGTCTTCGTACATATAAAGAACCCTAGAATCTGAGTTATAACGAAGAAGTTATGACCAACCGAAGATTCTCAGCAAAACCGACAACACTGATAGACGTAAAACGCGAAGTTTCAATACAATAATTTTTAGCCTTAGATATCTAAATGAAAGTTGTAGATATCATCAAACCGTAAACGTACATAAAAAGAATGTCCAAATCTGACTTCGTATGAGGAAGTTGTGATTTTTCTAAGTTACAGATATAACAGTAGACAGCTAAAAACTCGAAATAGAGATCGAGAGACTTTTAGCCAACACAATCTAAATGAGAATCGAAGGGCTCAACAATACTAGCGCAACGGTAAAAAGTCTGACGAAAACGGACGTCGGATGAAGAAGTTATGGAACTTTAACGGACTTTTCCTGTCCCGACCTATTAAAAATATAATATTAAAAATAAAATCAAAACTAGCCGATAGAGTCTAAACAAAAGTTGTAGATCGTAGTCTCACCTTCGCGTGGATATAAAGAACGTAGAAAACGGAATTCGTATGAGAAAGATATGAATTTTTGAAGTTTACTAATTAATTAAAATATAAATTTAATTAAGGCCCGGTATTATCCGAAGAACGAGTCAGCGGTCCGATTCCCGGTACGCCCAGCGTACTCGGATGCTAGGCTCCGGTTCGTCCACATCGCTCTGATGTTTCAACCGATGATACGCTCATGCATGACGCATGAGTACACAGCGCGTACTCTCGTACGCCCCGCGTAACGAGACCTCTCAGACCCCTATAAATAGAGATGCGAGGGTGCCGGCCAAATTTGCTAATTTCCTTCATTTCTCGCGTCGAAGCTCTGCGTTTCAACCCTCGGAGTCATCCCAAAGTCCCGGTTTTCATATCCAAGGTGGGAAGAAAGTTTTACACTCCCGAGACTCCCGAGATTTTCCGAGAATCTCGAGAGATCCGCTTTCTCGAGTAGAAGTTCTGCTCGGTTTTCGTCACGCTTTCTTCAATCAATCAAGTGAGTTCATACCCCTATAAACTACACTTTTAAATGTTTTATAAATACTTTTATATGCTTTTAAAGGGGGAATACAAGTTAAATACTCGATTATTGTCGTGTGTTATATAGTAAAGTTCATTATACGCTTTTTTTATCAACGGAATCATATGTGATTTATAACAATTATAGGGAAAACTTTCGTATGAAAAATATATCACGATAACATCATAACTTTTGAAATGAAAAGTGTTGTTATATATATATATATATATATATATATATATATATATATATATATATATATATATATATATATATATATATATATATATATATATATATATATATATATATATATATATATATATATATATAAATCAAACACTCTGCTTATACTGTATGTATATGTGTCCATGTTTGGTACTACAAACATACGATTATTTCGGCACGAAAAACATCAATATTTTGAGATACTTCTTGTTAATAAATCAATCATATGGGATTTATAACTAGTATACAAATGGATTTACTACAAGTTTAGCAGTTTTACTAAACATATTACTTCAAATGACTTTCTTAAACGTTTTTACATGATTAAAGCTCTTTATCAAACTGTCTTACACACTGTAAGCTTCCTTTTAAACTCGGTTACAAAGGTGTTTTCAAACAGTGGTTTTCCGTCTTAAACTTTCTTATCAAACAAAATACTTTCAATCGTTTTATAAACTGACATCAAGTCACAAATTCTTCATTTGACTTTTCAACGGTTTTACAAAACTTCTTTTATGCTTTTATATTATAAATTGCATGCCTTTATATGTATAGTTATATAAGAAATGTTTAAAAGACTTAGGAAGACTATCCACCCTATTTCCTTTTCCTCGATTTGGATGTGGTCTGGTGGGATATCGGGTACCCGTCCGAAGGTCGTTTAAATATTAGTTATATATCATGTGTACATATATAGTCATAAATGTTCCATCAGTTAATTTTGTTCTGACGCTCTTGGGTAGCAAGGGTGTATAAATCTACTTGGATACTCATCAATTACATTCTAGTAAACTATTATAGGAATAGTTTAGGGGATACAAAACATTATTCCTATTACAAGAAATTACATCAGATTTAGTTCATTCATGAGTCTAGACTACATGCTATATGAAGGGATACTCTTACAGAGATTCCTCTTACATGGATATATTTATAGGGATACTCTTACATAGATACGCTTACATGAGTACGATTACATGAATACTTTTACATGAATACTTATACACGAATACTTTTACATAGACATTATATGACAAATTACTATTACATATT
The DNA here is from genome assembly GCF_052625555.1 of Lactuca saligna. Taxonomy (NCBI): domain Eukaryota; kingdom Viridiplantae; phylum Streptophyta; class Magnoliopsida; order Asterales; family Asteraceae; genus Lactuca; species Lactuca saligna. The sequence goes on along the minus strand of NC_136421.1, from coordinate 222,066,202 downwards.
ATATGTCTAGATACTATTGTATAGTTCTCCTTTTTATCTTTACCTTGTGATACAAACACATCATCGACGAGATAGATTGGACTTTATATCCTAGTACCAAAGGATACTTTACGGGATTAACCATTCCTAGAATCTCTATTAGCTACAGAGGTAAATGCACATCCACGAACGTCTTCGGTTGATACCATTACATGTATACTTTAAGGGATTAACTATTCCTACACCCAGCTGTTAGCAACAGAGGTAAATGTACATCTACGGATGTCTAAAGTTAACACTGTTAGTTATCCTAGTATAAAGGGATAATACATAAGTTAGTTATATTATTACCATTATCTTGTGACTCATCCACATAACCAATGAGGTGAATCGTATTTGAGTATCCTAGTACCAAAGGATACAATTTCTTACATTAATAATAACTGTCAAAACAGTCGGGTCTTGGTAGAAGACTACTTTCAAAACAACTAAGTCTTGGTAGAAGATTTCATCTATACTAATAGAAATCATAGGGATTTCTAGGGTTTACCAAACGATTTCGATTACTTACAAACATTTCCACACTTATACGAACTTTCTTTCAGAACAATATCAAGTCTTTCACTACAAGTTTTACAAATCAAAAACACATTAATACTTATGAATTCACCAGCTTTTTGGCTGATACTCGCTTTCAAAATAACTTGTATTCTCAGGTCGCAAATAGACAGGTACGACGACCAGGTTTTGTGAAGACGGAGAAATCCAGACTCGTCTTATTTTCTGATTATTCATTTTATTGTTGTATATTATGAAAGAACACACATGTACTTGAAACTTGTACTATTAATGCAATGGATGATGTTGTTGCTTGTTTACTACTTTACATTGTTGTGATACATTACATGACGTCCTCCACCCCAGAACGTTTCCGCCGTTCTCGGTTTTGGGGTGTGACAACTGGTCACATAATATCATATCATAAACATACTGCTCTCATAATGACATATCATAACCATACATGTCACATAATATCATATCATAAACATACTGCTCACATAATGGCATATCATAACGACACAGGCCACATAATAACATATCATAAACATACTTCTAGGCATGCATGGGTCCTGTCCACCCCTTCGGTATCTTTCAACTGGTAACTGTCTTCGGTATCTTTCAACCGGTAACTGGGGACTATTGCACCCCTATTACTACTAACACATATCTCATAGCATCCCAGCACAATAAGCGTATCAATTAATGGTAACCAGATAATTATCACAAAGACAATCATCTCAAACATAATCACCTATTGGTGGGCCGACATTGGTGCCTTAGACCCACCCATACTGGAAGCTAACTCACCTCTCACTGCTAAAGTCCCGTAGACTCAACCCCACACTGCTGAAGCCGTGCAGACCCAACCTCAGCTGCTGGATGATAGATTCCCGAACTGTCAATATCAAAACATCACCCACTTAATAATTGGGTTCCAATGCATAACCATACATACATACTTGCGTAAATACTACTTTACCCCTAACTCAGCTTTATCCAAGCCCAAGGCCCAATCCAAAGGCCCAAAGATCATTAAGAATTAAAACCCAACACATGGCCCAATTTTCCAAATTACTCCCAGGCCTATACACGGTCTTATTTAAAGGCCCAACATCATATAATCATTAAGGCCCAAACTATGGCCCAATTTTCCAAATCGGGCCCAAACCCCTTACATGGGCCTTACCCTAGGCCTATTAAATTTTTCTAGTTCAATTGCTTGCTCTTGGATGGTCCATTATTATCTCAGTCATTTAGGCCCAAATAGAAAGGCTCAATAATAAACCCAAGTGAAATTAGGGTTTCATATAAAATGATGATTAGGGTTAAGTTTCTTACTTAACCCATCAAGAACTTAATCCTCTAAGGACTTAATCCATTAAGTCCAATATTGCTTAGATTAATCTTGCCAATGATTATTATTTAATATTTCTAGTTATTAAATAATTCTCGCGTGTCCCGATTAATTCCCCAAATTAAGGTTTTATTGGCATTGGAGTTTGCCAAACCCTAATTAGGGTTTCCAACCCAAATGGTAGCCCATTAATTAATTTTTTGGGCTTTTAGGTCAATTAGGGCTTTATTGGGCCTATCAAGCCCACTAGAATATCATTGATCCCATTAGGGTTTTATTAGGGTCCATTAGAGTCCATTAAGCTTCATTGGGCCTATTTGAGCTTCTTTGGGCCCATTAAGGTTTGAAGCACCCCCAAACGAATCAAAATCACAAGGCAAACACACCGTCACCTGACATGGTGGCCGGTAGCGGCAGGAGGCGGTAGCCACCACCCTACGGTGGTGGTTAGGGTTTCTTTTTCCATTATTCCAACTCCGATTACAATATTACAATAAAAATACCAATTGGAAACGTAAACACACACTAACACACAACTACACATGGTGGTACACGGTGGCAACCACCACCTCATGGTGGTGGTGGTGGCCTTCTCTGAATTCATGCCAAACAAGAACATACTCTATGACCTACACTGAATTACACCCGGAGATACACACACTCACACCCGGAACAGTAACACCACTACGCACCTAGCGGTGCATAACGGTGGCGGTTGACTGAACTTACAAACGACAGCAGCGTTGGCAGTAGGTAGGAGTCATGACTCATGACGATCGGCAACAACTTCACGGGAGAATAGCTACACGATGGCTACAACAACGACAAGCCCCAACAGTCGCAAACGAGACTGACTTCTCTCACGACCACCTTGTCAGTCCTAATCTCATCTCCGGCAGTGGTGGTGGCGTATCATGAATCAAGAGCAACAACAGCACCTTCCGTCGGTGCTCTGGTGGTGATGGCAACGACGAGCATTTCTGAGGAGCGGAGATAGTAGGCTGGAGAAAGGAGGGCGCACACAACCCACCCACGAACCACACAGCCCATGGTCGATGGTCTCCGACTCTCGCGACTGGATAACCGGTGGGCGATGACCCTTCGTCTTCGAAGGCAGCAAAGGTCCGTCGACGACCTTAGTTATTCGGAGTAGCATGAAGAGGAAGAGGCGTGGCAGCGAGACGAGGGTGAAAGAGATGTCGACTGGAGGATGAAAGGGAGTAGATGTCGGCTGTTACATAAGTTGCTTAGGGTTAGGGTTTCATATTCAATATATACCCGATGGACACAAACATATTACCATAATGGCAAGATAGGTCCCTCCAACTCTCATTTATTTCAAAGTAGATCCAGATTTTACCTTTTAGACCCTGACTCCTAACGTACTTTTTAGAATAAGCCCAATAGTTACTAAACAACCCCTATCTTCTAAAATCTTTACAAAAATAATACATAATTTACAAAACCACACCTTTCTTGACAAATTCTTTTCAATTAAGGTCCAGAATTCACCCTTTAGCCCTCAACTTCTAAATTTATGACAATTAGCCCCTAGAGACCACCATTTGATATATATATATATATATATATAGTTATTTATTTTAGGGCTTATATTAATTAATTTATTTAACTAATAAATAAACAGGTGTTACAGTGTGCTTGGAGTTACACTTCTGATCTGGAACCATTGAGGGTTCCCATGGCATAAAGGTGCTAACTTTATGGCCATGGGAGACCCATCCATCATATAAACCTCTTTTTATGGATTTTTGAGCCAAAAACCCCATGCATGGACGTCAAGATTGGAACTTTACGTATAAAATGGACCTTAGAAGGTCAGATCTGTGGTTTTGAGGCATTAAGACCCATTATAATCGACTGTATAGTTTTGGACAAGATGGACTCGACGATTCATTCATGGGACTCGGCAAGTCAAGATGTATTTTCCATTAAATCCTTTCTGTTGATGGACCACACGCTAAGATTGAAGGTCCCTCGGTTGTTTGGACTTATTAGGGACCCGAAAGTCATAGAATTCGACGAGTGTATAAGCCGACTCGGCGAGTTCAAGGAAATGTCCCAACCATATGAAGACAGACTAGATGAGTTTAGGGAGAACTCGATGAGTCATAGACCAAATATCTTCAACGGATGAAGATGGACTTGACGAGTTCAAGGAGGAACTCGACGAGTCGGTTGAAGAAGGATCGGTGTGTTGTTGAAGGCGAACTCGTTGAGCTCTTGGTAGAATCGATTAGTAGGGACGAGGTTGTAGCTTTTTGAGGACGAGGGGACTCGACGAGTTGGTGAACCAACTCGAAGAATCTGGTCAACCAGGTGTTGACTTTGACCAAGGTTTTAACCTTGACTTTGACTTGGACTTGAGTTAAACCTTGTAAGGGTTATGATCATGAAATGGTAATTTAGAAAGGATTTTGTGTAGGGATTGAGGAGTCAGGAAGAGTCGATTTTCACACCAGGGACAGTGTAGACACTACACGACATCGAGGTGAGTTACCTTCCAGTAGATATGGGTCTAAAGCGCCAAGTCCGGCCCATTAGCAGTGGTACATAGTAAAGATGATTGTCTTTGTGATAATCATCTGGCATGTTGAGTTTGTTATTATGTGCTAGGATGCTATGACATATGTGTAGTATTGATAGGGATGTGATAGTCCCCAGTTACCGGTTGAAAGATACCGAAGGGGTGGATAGTACCCATGCATGCGTTTATGTATTGTCATGTTACATTATTAAAATTTGGGCAGGAAGATAACGATGCTCAGATCCGATAGGGGTGGTGAGTATCTTAGTATCGAGTTCCACGACTATCTTAAGGAATATGGAATTGTTTCACAATTGACGCCACCTAGGACACCGCAACTAAATGGTGTGACTGAGAGGCGCAATCAAAACTTGTTGTACAGGGTTCGTTCCATGATGAGTCGAGCTTCATTACCTATCTCATTTTGAGGGTATGCCTTAGAGACTGCCACTCATATCCTTAATCTAGTCACAACTAAGATGGTTTCCAAAACACCTCAGGAGATGTGGATAGGGAAGGTTCCCTCATTGGCACATATTAAGGTTTGGGGCTGCGAGGCTTTCGTAAGAAGAGAGACTCACGACAAGCTTGAACCTTACAGTGAGTAGTGTATTTTCATCCACTACCTACAGAAATCTTTTGGATATCTTTTCTACAAACCTAGTGACAATGTGTTCTTCATAGTAAGGAGAGGGGTTTTCCGCAAGAGAGAACTCATAGGCCAAGAGGACAGTGGGAGGCAAATTGATCTTGAAGAGCTTCAAGAATCAAGCGATGAAGGAACCTCTAACACTAGCACTCAACCTGAGGAAGAGATTCCTGTTGAACCAATTGACGAGTCCTTACCTCTAAGACGTTCCAGTAGAGTTATTGTTCCACTTGTGTTGTATGGTTTCCATATAACAACTGAAGGTGATACATTTATCAGAGATAGTACATTGATAAATTGGGATGAACCTAGCAACTACAAGAAAGCCATGGTGGTCCAGGAGTATGCAAAGTGGAAGGAGGCAATGTACAACGAGATTCAGTCCATGTATGACAATCAGGTTTGGAACTTGGTTTACAACATACTAGGTCGTAAGATGGTCGAGTGCAAGTAGATCTTCAAGAAGAAGAACGACATGGATGGGAATGTGCATACGTTCAATGCACGAGTAGTTGCGAAGGGCATTACTCAAACCCAGGGGGTTGACTATGATGAGACCTTCTCACCAATGGCCAAGATCAAGTCTATAAGGGTTATGTTAGCCATAACTGCGTTTCATGATTATGAAATATGGAAGATGGATGTCAAAACTACCTTCCTTAATGGGAAGTTGGTTGAAGATGTTTACATGTGTCATCCAGAGTGTTTTATAGATGCAAAGTACCCTAATAGAGTGTGCAAGCTTGAGAAATCCATCTATGGATTAAATCAAGTGTCTCTCAGATGGAATCTTTGTTTCAATGAGAAATTCAAAGAGTTTGGATTTTCAAAAAGCGAGGATGAGCCCTATGTGTATGTCAAGGCTAGTGGGAGTATAGTTAGCTTTCTAGTTTTGTATATTGATGACATACTGCTCATAGGAAAGACATCCCGACCTTGCAGGAGGTTAAGTCCTGGCTTGGGAAGTGTTTCTATATGAAGGATCTAGGGGAAGCTGCTTATATTTTAGGGATAAGGATCTTGAGAAATAGGAGTAGAAGACTAATAGTGTAACGACCCAAAATTCATTCTGTTAATGATGTTAGATTTCGTAACACAAATATCTATTTTGTGAATTTATTCGAGTTTAAGATTATTAAAATTAAATAAATTAAATTATATACACCTGCTTAATATGATCGAGTGTTATAAATAATCAAAACAAAAATGAATTAAATCATTCACTTAAATGGTTTTTATGACTTGAAGGGTTTAGGTGTCATTTAAAGAAATCTAATTTGTCAAAATACTAGGGTTAGTGTAAAAAAAGTGCATTATGGAGAATTAAGGGGCTAGATGGTAAAACTTAGAGTAACCCCAAAGAGAAGGATCAATCCTTCTCATTTTGCCGTTCCATCATCACATGAATACATAAGGGAAGGAAAAACATGATCGGATCCTATTTGTTAGAGTGTGTGACGCAAGCAACAAAAAGAAAGAAAAACAAAACAAATCGTTTGTTAGGAGGGGAGGCATCGACCATCAAGAATGAGGAGAGGGAAGTGAAAACCTCACTCAATCTATTCTAGGGAGGAGAAGGAGGCTGCGATTTTGGGCCAAGGATTGGTAAATAAAACAATCTTCTAATCTCTTTTTGTGTTTACATGTAAAATTTCTTGTCAATTGAAGATTTTTGTTGTCAATTCTGATCCTAATTGATGATCATAATCTCATCTTCTTCTTCCTAGAAACCTTGAAGGTTCATATGGTTCAATTTCAATTTTATTGGGTGTTTATGATGGCTCAATTGCTATCAAAATTGCTTATGAACACCTTCATTAAGTTTATTGCTTAAGTTTATGTTTTGATCAAAGTTTTGGAGTCACAATTCTTCTTGTTGATTTCTAAAACTTATGTTAAATTCCAACATGAATCAAATGGATATGTTTGTGTGATTAAAGCATGATATTTCTGTTAAGAAGTTAATTTTTACCCTTATAGGTGTTTTTAGTGATGGCTTAATATGTTAAGTGGTCAAAAAGCCCTTGAAACCCAAAACTGGAAAATTCAGCAAAAATTACGAATCTGTCCCTGTATTGGAAAAATTATAGAAAAATCACCATGAATCGAATTAATGATCTGTAAACTCTCAAAGTTTCCATTTTGAGTCTAGTTTATTCATGAATTTTTCTAGAACCTTTTGTTGCTTCTAACTTAGGTGAAAATTGCCTTTTTCACTAGCTGGTCAGAATTTAGCTGCATTGATAGACAATTTTGTAGAAATCATATAAAATTGTAGAAAAATAGTTTGGACCTTAAAAAGTACATTATGAAAAGGTAAACGTCTGAAATTCTGGAATATGAAATAAAAACTGAATATATACAGGCTTCAAGTGTGCTAAAACAGCTCTAAACTGGTGGCTATTTTCGGTCCAAAACTGAGAATTTTAATTGTTAGTTGATTTATGTGTTTGGGTTATAAATTTGTCATCCTTGGCATTATAGAACAAAAATAACCTTGTTATTTGAAATCTAATAGGGGAAAGGGTGATATTTCAACCAATACAAGATTTTAATTGTGAGTTGGTCACATCTTTGGCAAAGGTGAGTCAACTTGTGGTTTTAAAAGTACATTGTTATGAGTACCCCATATCCTAGATGGATTGTGATGAACCTAGTTATCTAGGATGTATGTGCCCTTTTGATGATTGATTGTAATGCCATTATTGTTGAAATGTTTTATGTGTAATGATACCTAGGGTGTTACATGCTAGACTCTTCTTTGCTTGGTGTGAGATGTGATCTATGGTCACTAGATTGAGTGAAGTGTATGAACATTATGTGAGCATGTTAATTCTTGTTTGCAAATATTTGTTTAAATTTTTTTAGGACAATCATGCTAGTATTGTATCAACTTTATAGATGTGTTGTGTATGAAAGTAGTGTGTGATGTAAAATGTGATAACTTCATGAAATTACATGTTTGCATGAAAATAACCCTTAAAGAGGTAATATGTTAATAAAAGAAAATTCATAATATTTACATGATTACTTGAAAGGGTAAAAGGGTACCTCCTTATTTAATTAATCATTATTAATTTAGAAAATGGGAATACACTAGCAGGTCGAAGGGTAGAAACATAGACATAGGTAAATTCCCAATCCGGATATTTTGATGGCCTATTGGGTTGAAAGATACCTATAGGAAAAAGAGCTTAAGCCAACTGTGACACCGACTGGTCTTTCTAGACAACCACTTGGGACATGGTCTTGGTACACCTTTGTATACTGAGACTGGAGTGATGTTGGTCAAGCGGTGGGATCAGCGCAAACATCACGTGGGATTTGGGAGGTGTATCTGTTGGAATTGGCACCACTCGTACCAATCCTAAACGACAACGCATGTATACGTGTGTGCGAAGTCGGAATAGCCAACGCAGCGCACCGGGGGACATGATTACGGGTGAGAGTCGCGCCTCACTTAGTGCATTGGGTCGTGTCGGTCACATTAGTATCGAATGAGGTCTAGTTTTGGGGAGGTTTTTGCGGTGAATAGAAAGACCCTAACTAGGAGATGGTACTTTAATAATTACAACGGTGAGCAGTGAGTAATTATTAATGTAAAGCGGTGAAGCAAAATATTATATAATAGTATTCAAGTGGTGAATCGATAAGATTAAATTAGTTACAGTGGAGTTGAGGAGAGTAACTAATAAAACAACCTCTAGCTAAAGAACTACAGTAAATTGAGCTAAACCTGTGTTTGTTATGTGGTGTGATGTTGTATGTATTGTTAGTGAGTCTTTGACTGTGTGTGGATGTATTGTGTGAATCTATCTATGATATGTGTGTTATCTTAACAATGTACTATATTGACTCACAGAACTTATGATAACACTTGTTCTTTGCTTGTTTGTTTTCCTTGTTTGTTGGAACAGGTAGCTTGACATGATGATTTGGTGAGGATGGGAGATTTTGGGTAGTCTTAGTTAGTATCTTTAGTTATGATACCGTTTAGACATGTTGAGTTTAATCATTATGTTTTTGTGAACTTTAAATTTTGATGGGTTTGTTTTGACATGAAAATAACTTTGATGATGTTTTTGAAATAAACCTAATAAGTCTTCCGCAACGTATTCTGATAAATAAATCTTTTTAAAAATAAAAAAAATTGGGTTAAAAATCACGATGTTACAAATAGGACTTAGTCAAAGTACTTACTTGGACAAGGTGCTGAAACGTTTTAGCATGGAGAATTCCAAGAAAGGGAAACTACCAATCTAGAGTAATACCAACCTGAGTAAGACTCAGAGTCCGAGTACCGATGCCGAGATAGTGGAAATGAGTCAAGTGCCATATGCTACCACCGTTGGCTCGGTCATGTACGCTATGACGTGTATTCGCCCTGATGTGGCTTTTTCGTTGAGCATGGTTAGTCGATCCAGACACATCGATAGAAAATGCCACTTCATCATACATCGGGTAGAAGGACTTCTCGTGGTTAAGAGGGTATCGTCAAAAGAGAATCCTGCAGATCCCTTCACAAAGGGTCTGAGTAAGGTTAAGCACTTATAACATGCGAGGAGCGTTGGTCTGAGGTACAATATTATTTTTAGTGATTAGATATATGTTTAGAAACTTGTAATACATAAATGTAATTGACATTTGATGATTAAGTAATGGAGATTTATTTATGAGTAAAGTTTACTATCTTGTGTCGATTGTTTACTATTGTTTCACCTTTGCATGATTTACTTAAGAAATAATTAGATTGTTCAAATTATCCATAGTCAATCATACTTTAGGATTAAGTTATGAGGTTAGACTGTCATGAAGTGGCTTGTAGATTGTCTATGTGTTTAGACATAGCAAAGCTTTGCTGCAACATTCATGAGTACTCTTGAAATAAGATTTGAGTATTGGATTAAACCCATGCTCATGTGAATCACTTCATGTAATTTATCACGAGTGATTGTGAGTCGATAATATCGTATAATCTTTAAACCGAGATATATGACTTGTTGTTTACGAGTTGGTTGTGCATTGATAATGCGTAAATACATCAGTAACTTGATGTTATAAAATGTGGTGTTGTGTAAAATTTGATGCGTAAATAGTACACGCATATAAGTCAAAGTTTATCTGTCCCTTTATCCTAAGAGGGTAAAAGCGATATCTTGGGCCCCTCGATGATTTTGTTTTGAATTATGTGCCGAGCCTGGTCAGGACTGAATTGATGTGTTCAATTAAGTTCTATGTTAGAAAAATCAGAAGTCAGGAAACAAATTGTTGGACATTGAGAATGATTATGTTCCATGTCTTTGTCCACATGATATCTTGTAGAACAGAGGATTATATGATCCCTTATCTAAAGGATGCGTCATTGACTAGGTCAGAGTTCGACAGTGGATTTTGAGAGCTACGATTGATAATCGGATTTTGAAGTTGCATTGGCATTTATAATTATTAGACTTATCCAGGCGGGAGACTGTTGTATTAGGTGTCTAAGCTCATAAATATAATTGGTTGTACTTGATTCGATAGTAGCATGGTCCTTTTGGGTTGCCTTCACCATAGCAACTGGACAAAATGAGTTTTAGAGAAAGAGGTTATTTAAATGGTTTATTAATATATTATAGGAATAATATATTAACTGAGAAATCATATTATTTAATAAGTATTGATCAAAAATTAATTTGGAATTAATTTAGTGATCAAAAGAGACTGATTAAAAGAATGGTGACTGATTATGTAAATTAGTAATAGTAATAGTTTGGGCTAATGGATCCTATTGGTATAGGGTGGATGAAAATCTATGGGAAGCCTATAGAGTTTTCGTTGAAGGCTTACCATGTGGGGGACCATGTGTTGCTTATGGTCTAAGCAAGGGAATTAGGGTTTCTAGTGGAAAACCCTAGCAGCCTCAACTATAAGTAGAACCCCGAGCCTCACGAAATCGGCCAATACATCCCTAGAAGAAACCCTAGCCGATTTCTGCCTCTCCTCCTTCTCATTCTTTACTTGTGGTGTTTGTAACTCCATTAGAGGTGAAATGCTTGAGGCACTAAGCTCTTGAAGTTCAATATCAAGGAAAGGATTTCTTGTTACTACTAGTTAACATGAAAGGTATTATTCTAACCCTACTTTAGTCATCGAATTCGAAAACTGTATGCTATTTTAGGGTTCTTGCTTTGGGTAATTGATTTGCATGTATAACTTGAGAAAACCCAAGTTCCAAAACAAATAGGGTTGCATGTACACGATAGGAATGTTGTAATGCTTAAAACCCATCACATGTTCATTGCCGCACTTCCCACAAGTACGACCCCTTTGATTCCCCAGCCTGGAGTCAGTGGCCCTAAACCGCTTGGGCGCAGGCTATGACTGCACCAGGGCCGGTCTCGACTCCCGAGTCTGCAACTCAATCTCAATCTCACGCCGCATGGCGGCCTCCTACATCTCCAACAATGAACCATAGCGCTGTGTGGAAACGAACTGCTTGATCTCCATCTTGAGCATGGTTAAGTAATGGGTCATCTGAGCCTGCTCAGATGGAACAAACTTAGGGAAAAACATAGCTCTCTTTGTGAACATCTTGGTGATCTCCGTCACCGTCTCAGAACCCTATCTCAAATCCAGATACTCATGTGCTAACCTCTCACTCTCAACTAGTGGAACATACCGGGAGCGGAACATCTCAGAAAACTGCTCCCATGTTATCACAACTCTCTGCTCCATAAAAATACAACCAATAGCGAGCCACCACCAATCCTTCGCTTCGGACCTCAGAAGGTTCAGAGCACACCTGACCTTCTGGTCAGAAGAGCATAAACAAGTGAAGAAACATCCCTCCACATCAGATAGCCACCTCATGGCTATGATCGAGTCTTGAAGTCCATCGAAAGTTGGGGGCTTCGTATTGTCAAAGTCGCGATACTGGAAAACCCGCCCTATCCTAACAATTATAGCTGCTACGGCCACAGAGGCTGCACCAACAGCCATCTCAACTAGGGATGCATAATGATCATCAAAGAACTCCATCATCACGGTCTTGATGGACCTGAACATCTCTAGAATCTGACCCTGGATGATAGCAACCACCTCCTAACGCATGATCTCCCTTACACGGTTCTCTGACAAGGCTGACGCACCCTGACTACCAGCTCCCGATCCCGACCCGAATCCAGTCTCGAATCGTCTCGTAAACACCATGCTGAATATACACCAGGAAGATATCAAATAATCCACATAAATGACAGGGAACCAACTCCCCAATGAACCCCTTGGGGTTGTGACTTCCTTGATATACATACCCTGTCCTATGCTTCGGTAGTACGGGCCCATACTACCTTTCACACCTACTCGTGTTTGTCTTAAGGATCATCACAACACCCTAACAACACCCAAGCATAAACAAACACACAACCCCCACTCCTATAGGAAGAGTAAATATCTCACTATTGATCAACTGACCCCTCACAACTCTTCCAAGAAACTTTTACCAACCCTGCACCGTTCATATATGCTAGCCGTACATAACACTGGATCCTATAGACATTTGAATACCTAATCCTACCCTAAGCCCTTTATCAAATAAGAACAATAAATAAGTCCAAACCATACATTCTCAGGCTATAAGATCCTAGTTATATTGTGACATCCCTCAATTTCCCGGCCAGAAAAGATCGATTTAGTTTATGCTTTGAAAATAAAATCAGAGTAATCTCTCCGATAAAATATGCGGAATTTGTCCCAAAAAAAATGATAATAATTTATCAAAGCATTTCTTAAAGAAATGTATTTTTTATTTCATTACAAAACTCAGGATGTCCACACCGATACAGACCAAAAGCATAAACAATATATTATAGACCTTACAATAGATATTTACATCTAATGATATATAATCCAAAAATCCCTCTTCATCATCCAACTATGCTCTGGGTTCACTACCTATAATATAAAAAGCTGAGTAGGTCAGGCTTGGGAGCCTGGTGAGCTTATAGAGTTTTCAACCCACAATAAATAAATTTATTAATTTCATCAACCAACAATATCCCTGATTACCCATTCCCGTTATCCTCACTTTAAGTCCCTAAACACCTAACACAAAGGACCTAGTCTAAGGATCTTCATCGGGGGGACAACACTGCTTAGGGGATTCCTCAGCAATACATGTCAAATAAGGAAACCATGGGGGGTTGGAGTACACCTGGTGAGTTCTAAGTTCAAAAACACCTATAGGTTGCGAGCCTGCTAGTGTTCCACGGGATTGTCTAAAATAGTCCGTGGTCGTAATCTATACTCCGCTAGATGACTGGAACAACAACAACAACAACAACAACAACAAGGCCTCTCATCATTTTAACACACATCAACTATTTTATCTACCCATGTTATACCCTACATATTTGTAGATAAAAATACATATACAGTTTAAATCATTCTAAACATGTATAAAAACTTCATTCAACATCCATCTCAAATAAACAAACAATATTTACACACATAGCATGTATTTTATAGAAAATAATTCATATCTATGTGTAATATGAAATGACCACACACTCACTTGATTTAACAATAATTAGGCAGCACTTCATCTCTTAAAATAATCGTTTGTGATAAAACCGGGATATTTTCTCAAAAACGGGGCTTCACTTGGACAGAGTTTCAACTCGGAAACTTTTTTTCAATGGATCTTCGGGCTTGCTTATGATGCTAGGATTATATTTAAGGTTTAGGGGTATTTAATGTAATAAAAAGAAAAGTACAGGTGTGAGAGGAGTAAAATGGTAAACAAATTTCGTATGGCCTCGGGTGCGATTTATAGGAGGCCGAAGCTCCTTATTACGTTGGGCGTAATTCTTCGGTACGCAGGGCGTACTGCCTCGTGAATCTCTTCGCTAAGCGTACGAAGTGGATCGGCACGGACACGTTAAGTCTATGACACGTGTCTCTCATGCGAAAGAGTAGGGGGATACTAACTCCGGATCACTTACATGAGTACGCTGGGCGTACTCCTTCGGAACAACATCGAAGTTTGTGCCTAAAACCTCAAAAATTCGTAACTTTCGCATAAAAACTCTGTTTTTGACGTTATTTATATCCACACATAGGTGAAATTATGCTTTACAACTTTCATTTTGACTCCGTTGGCTAATTTTGACTTCAATTTTAAAGTTATATTTTTAACAAGTCGGGACAGGAAAAGTTCGTTAAAAATTCATAGCTTCTTAATCTGACGTCCGTTTTCATCTGTCTTTTTGCCAATGAACTACTATCAACAAGATCTTCGATTCTCGTTTAGGTTGTTTCGGCTAGAAATCACTTGACTAAAATTCGAGTTTCGGGATGCATACTACTATGCCAAATCTTAGAAAATTCATAACTTACTCATACGAAGTCAGATTTGGACATTATTTTTATGCACGCTCTCGGTTTAACGTGTACTAAGACTTTCATTTAGACCACTAAGGCTAAAAATCAATTTATCGTAAATTCACTTTTTACGTCATACAACGTCGTGCCAGTTCTATCGCGAACCTTCGACAAGTCATAACTTCTTCGTTATAACTAGGATTTCGGTATTCTTTATATCTTTGGAACCCCTGTTTCAACCACTAAAACTTCCTTCATAGATGTCAAGTTTATCTAACATATATTTTCGACGCTTATTTTTATCATTAATTTATTAAATCATAATAATTAAGTATAAGCACATAATACTCAAATAATACATCTTTATTATTTCAAAACAAGTTACAAATGTTAGCCTAGACTATTACATCATCATTAATGCTTAGCCTAAAAACATGGGCATTACAATTCCCCCCCCCCCTTAGGATGATTCCGTCCCTGGAATCATACATCAACAAACAAATGCGGGTTGTGACTCATCATGTAACTCTCCGTTTCCCAGGTGAGATTTGACCCATTCGTATGTTTCCATCGCACAAGCACTAAATCAACCATCTTGCGTCTCAACTTCTTAGTCTTACGATCAATGATTGCCTCTGGTTCTTCAATTAACCTCTTGCTTTCATCCAACCTTAATTCAGAAATTGGAATTCTATCGGGAACTTCTCTCGTGAACCTCCTCGAATAACACACATGGAAAGTGTTATGAATACTATCTAGTTCTTCTGGTAGTTCTAGCTTGTAAGCTTGATTCCCAATCTTCTAAAGAACATTAAACGGTCCAATAAATCTTGGACTCAACTTTCCTCTTTTACCAAATCTTATAAGTCCCTTCCACGATGAGACTTTAAGTAAAAACCGAATCTCCAACTTCAAATGATATCGGTTGTCTTTTCTTGTTAGCATAACTCTTTTGATGATCCTGAGCTGCTAACATCCTTTCCTTAATCACTTTCAACTTCTCAGTAGTATGATGAACTATCTTAGGTCCCATGAACTGCTTTTCTCCAGATTCAAGCTAACATAACGGCGTTCAACACTTTTGTCCATACAGATAAGGTGCCATCTTGATGCTCGGGTGGAAACTATTATTGTAGGAAAATTATACCAAAGGTAAATGTTCATCCCAATTACCTTGGAATTCCAGGGCACATGCTCTTAGCATATCCTCCAATGTTTGAATCGTTCGTTCGCTCTGACCATCGGTTTGTGGATGGTAAGCTGTACTTAAACACAATTTCGTACCCAATTCCTCTTGTAGACTTCTCCAAAACCTTGACGTGAAACGACTATCACAATCTGATAAAACCGTTAAAGGAACACCGTGAAGTCTCGCTATCTCCTTAACATAAGCATTAGCAAGTTTATCCATAGACCATTTTTCATTGGCTGCTATAAAGTCTGCACTTTTAGTTAACCGATCAACGACCACCTAAATCATGTCATGACCGTTCTTCGTTCTGGGCAGTTTAGACACAAAATCCATTGTGATGTCTTCCCATTTACCCATGGGTACAAGTAAAGGTTCTAAACTCCCATACGGTTTCTAATTTTGTGCCTTAACCCTCACACATGTCACACACTCGGCCACATACTTTGCAACATCGAGCTTCATCGTCGGCCACCAAGAGTAGGGTTTCAGATCCCTTGTCATTTTTTTGTTGTCGGGATGAATCGAGCACATGGTCTTGTGAGCTTCCTACATCAGAAGATCTCTTATTCCTCCCGTTTTAGGTACCCAAATCCTATATTGGAATATCTTCAGTCATTGACCGTTTGTATCAGACACTAACATTTTGCCCAAACGTTCTTCTTTTCAGTCATTCTTCTCTAAAGCTTCTATGTGAGCTTTCTTAATTCTTTCTACAATCGTTGAGATAATTTAGATTCTTAAAGATCTCGGCCTTTCCTTTCAAGGCTCACTTCTCTGCTTAAAGCATTAGCTACAACATTTGCTTTACCAGGATGGTAAAGTATTTCACAGTCGTAATCCTTAAGCAACTCTAGCCAGCGTCGTTGTCTCATGTTTAATTCCTTCTTATTAAAGATATACTGAAGACTCTTATAATCAGTGAAAAGTTTGCATTTTGTTCCATAAAGATAATGTCTCTATATCTTTAGGGCGAACACTACCGCTGATGTACTGGCACCTCGTACTCCCATAGGAGTCCCTTCGCATACCGGTCCACCTATGTCAGCTCGTCTGGAACGATACGCAAGGCAAAATCTATCTTAGCGGTGAAGTTATTGGTGTATTCATCGACTGACATGCTGCCTTTCGTCAATGTCAGAAACTTGTTCTCTAGTTCCAATAGATTTTGAGCCGAGCAGAACTTGCGCTTGAACTGCACCAAGAACTCTGCCCATGAAAATTGCAGTGTCTCATTTGGGCTTAAAGTCTTCCCTAGAGTGTTCCACCAATATACGGCTCCACCTCGGAATTGACGCACTGCATAGATAGTCTGCAACTTGCCTCTGCAGCCACAAGTCATGAAGGCCAATTCCATTTCTGAGATCCAATCCATAACTCCGATCGGATCCTCCTTTCCATTGAAGGTCGATGGTTTGCAAGTTAGAAAGTCCTTGTACTTTCATCCCATTCCATCATTCCTTCCATCATGGTTGTCTCGCCTAACTATCGGTGGCTTGGCTTGACCAACAAACCCACTGAAGTTTCCACCTTCCGAGTGCCCTTCATTTAATTCAGGCTCTTCCACACGAATTGACAGTTCTTCACGATTCTATTGAAGCAACCGTCTAGTTTCATCCATCTGAAGATCCAACATTGTTTAAATCATCATTTGCACACCAGCCATGGTTATTGGCTCAGGTGCTGCTGCTACGACAGGTCTTTGCTCAATCACTAGTGGTTGATTCCTGTTTTCATCAGCATTTCCAACTCCACTTCTTGTTCTCACCATTTTTGATCTACACACCGAATAAGGTGAAATTAGATCCTTATTCACGATAGATTTTCAAATCATCCTTATCACTCCGAAACGTTTACATGCTAGTTCTAATATCGTAGACGTACGCTTAGAATCCTACACACATAAGGTTTCTAGATCCGGTCGGCAACAGACCATAGATCCGAACAAATAATATCATATATGGCAACATATAACATTTAGCACATAAAGCATTTTAGGCAACTTTCCTAAAATAAACTAGTGCTCGTGTCTAAAATATAACAGACACACATCTCAAAATTTCACTTAGCATTCTAAGTTTAAGTCTAGAAATCCTACAAATTCCTAGTTAGCTTAAACTAATGCTCTGATACCAACTGTGACATCCCCAAAATCTCGGCCAAAAAAGACCGATTTTCATTTATGCTTTTAAAATAAATTCAGAGTAAATCCTTTTGATTTGAAAGAGTTGCGGAATTTGTTCCCAAAAACAAAACATGATAAAACAATGTTTACCAAAGCATTTCATAAAAGAAATGTATTTTTCATTATATAATCAAAACTCGGGGTGTCATGTTCCGATATAGACCAATAAGCATAAACGATAACATTACAAGTCATTCAACAAATATATACATATACAGACTTGTAAACAAAACAACTTGATGGTTCATCCATCTTACACCCTTGCGCCACTTCCTGTAATACAAATAAAACTGAGTGGGTCAGGCTTGGGAGTCTGGTGAGCATATAGGGTTTTCAACCCACAATAAATAATTAAATTAATTATTATCAACCAACAATAACCCAGTTACCCATTCCCGTTATTCTCACTTTATGTCCCTAAAATAACTAACGCAAGGGACCTAATCTAAGAATATTTTCATCGGGTGACAACACATGCTGCGGGGGTTCCTCAGCAATATAAGTCAAATAAGGCAACCATGAGGGGGATGGAATACAGCAAATGAACACCCAAGTTCATTAACACCTACAGGTTATGAGCCTGCTAGCGTTCCACCGGACTGTCTAGAAAAGTCCGTGGTCGTCATCTAAATTCCGCTAGATGACTGGATCAAAACAACAACGAGGCCTCTCATCTGTTTATTACACACCAACTATCTACCCATGTTCTACCCAACATATTAGTAGATAAAAACATACATTTTTATGAATATTTTCAAAACCTGTATAGCATGATTGATCAATACATTTTCTATATAACAGATGAGGCACACACACATAACACGTATTTCATATAGAAATAATCAGATCTGTAAGATAGAAGAAAGTGAATATACATTCACACACATAACAACAAAATATACACATAACACGTATCTCGTATAAAATACTTCATAATTATACGTTAGGAGAAAGTAACAACGCACTCACACATATAAACAACAATATACTTAATAATATACTTAATACACTCAAACCATACTTGTATTATTATTGTGTTTATGAAAGGTAGTATACACTCACTTGATCAGAAGATGATCGGACAACACTACGACTTGCAAAAGTAGTAATCCTCAGCAGATCTGGAAGATCTCTACAAAAATCTAACTTCTTGTGGGCAGAGCTTCGGCTCGGAAACCGCACTTCTCGGGATCTTCGGGATATCGGGACTTGCTTCGGGACTCGGGAATATTACCGGGTCTTTAGGGTATTTCTGGCACACAAATCGATGCAAAACGGGAGAGAGAATGGAGAAAAATAGCAATGAAGTCGGCTGCCCTCGCATCCTATTTATAGGAGGCTGGGAGCCTCAATTACGCGGGGCGTACTGCTCCGAAATCGTAAGCGCATGCGTCATCCGAAGTCCTCGAGTGCGAGTGTCGACACTCTTCGCTGTACGCGGGGCGTACTCCGGATGAATCCGGTGACTCGTCCTCGGATAATACCGGAATTAATAATTAAAATTAATTATTAATTATTTAATAAACTTCGAAAATTCATATCTTCCTCATACGAACTCCGTTTTCGACGTTCTTTATATCCACGCGAAGGTGAGACTACGCTCTACAACTTTTGTTTGGTCTCCGTCGGCTAATTTTGAATTCATTTTTATTATTTATTTTTAATAGGCCGGGACAGAAAGTTTCGTTATAAATTCATAACTTCTTCATTTGACGTCCGTTCTCGCCTAACATTTTATCGCTTTGATACTAACAACGAGATATTCGATTCTCGTTTAGATCACTAAGGCTAAATATCGCTCTAACGTAAATTTCACTTTTTACGTCATTCAGCGTTGCCGGTTCTGTCGTGAAATTTCGACAGGTCATAACTTCTTCGTTATAACTCGGATTTCGGCATTCTTTATATCTTCGGAAACCTTGTTTCAACTACTACAACATTATCTAAAGATATCAAGTTTATTATACACTTAAATTTTGACGCTTATATTTATTCTTAATTAATCAAACCACATAACTAAGCAATTAAGCACAAAACACATAATACTCAAATAATACAATTCTATTATTTCAAAACGGGTTACAAAGGTTAACCTAGACTATTACATTGCTAAAAATGGAAAGCCCAGAAACACAGGCGTTACAATTCTCCCCACCTTAGGATGATTTCGTCCCCGGAATCACACCTCAACAAACAAATGCGGATAGCGACCCATCATGTCACTCTCCGTCTCCCGTGTGAGATTCGGCCCATTCGTGTGTTTCCATCGGACAAGCACTAACTCGACCATCTTGCGTCGCAACTTCTTAGTCTTTCGGTCAACAATTGCCTCTGGTTCTTCAATCAACCTTTTGTTCTCATCGATTCTCAACTCCGAAAGTGGAATCATGTCAGGAACTTCCCCCGTGAACTTCCGTAAATAACACACATGAAAAGTGTTATGAATTCTATTCAGTTCTTCTGGTAGTTTGAGCTTGTAAGCTTGGTTCCCAATCCTGTGAAGAACTTTAAATGGTCCAATAAACTTTGGACTCAACTTTCCCCTTTTACCAAATCTTATAAGTCCCTTCCACGGCGAGACTTTAAGCAAAACCGAATCCCCAACTTCAAAAGTTATCAGTCTTCGCTTTTTGTCAGCATAACTCTTTTGATGATCTTGAGCTGCTAACATTCTTTCCCTAATTATTTTCAACTTTTCAGCAGTTTGATGAACCATCTCCGGTCCCATAAACTGCTTTTCTCCAACCTCAAGCCAACAAGACGGCGTACGATACTTTTGTCCATACAAAGCTTGGTAAGGTGCCATCTTAATGCTCGAGTGAAAACTATTATTATAGGAAAATTCTACCAATGGTAAATGTTCATCCCAATTACCTAGGAATTCCAAGGTACATGCTCTCAGCATATCTTCAAGTGTTTGTATCGTCCTTTCACTCTGACCATCAATCTGCGGATGGTAAGTTGTACTTAAACATAACTTGGTACCCATTTCCTCTTGTGGACTTTTCCAAAACCTCGAAGTGAAACGGCTATCACGATCCGATACAATCGTTAACGGAACACCGTGAAGCCTCACAATTTCTTTCACGTACGAATTTGCAAGCTTTTCCATAGACCATTTCTCCCTGGCTGCTATGAAATGCGCACTCTTAGTGAATCTATCAACGACCACCCAAATCATGTCGTGACCATTCTTTGTTCTGGGCAGTTTAGTGACAAAATCCATAGCAATGTCTTCCCACTTACCCATAGGAACATGCAATGGTTCTAAACTCCCGTACAACATCTGATGTTGTGTCTTTACTCTTGCACAAGTCACACACTCGGCCACATACTTTGCAACATCAAGCTTCATCGTCGGCCACCAGTAGTAGGGTTTTAGGTCCCTATACATTTTAGTGCTACCGGGATGAATCGAGTACATGATTTTGTGAGCTTCTTCCATCAGAAGATCCCTGATTCCTCCTGACTTCGGTACCCAAATACGATCTTGGAATACCTTCAGTCCATGACCGTTTGTACCAAAAACCAACGTTTTGCCCAAACGTTCCTCCTTCCGGTCATTCTTCTCAGAAGCTTCACTTTGAGCTTTCTTTATACTTTCTAAAATAGTCGAGACAACTTCAATTCTCAACGCTCTTGGCCTTTTCCTTTCAAGATTGACTTTCCGACTGAGAGCATCCGCAACAACATTAGCTTTACCGGGATGGTAAAGTATCTCACAGTCATAGTCCTTGAGTAATTCCAGCTAGCATCGTTGCCTCATATTTAATTCTTTCTGATTAAAGATATATTGGAGACTCTTATGATCAGTGAAAAGTTTGCACTTCGTGCCATAGAGGTAATGCATCCATATTTTCAGAGCGAAAACTACCGCTGCCAACTCCAAATCATGAGTTGGGTAGTTCTTTTCATGCTCTTTTAGTTGTCGAGACGCATATGCTATCACCTTTTCTCTTTGGGTCAAAACACAACCCAATCCAACCCCAGACGCATCTATATAAACAGCGAAGTCTTCAACTCCATAGGGTAGAGAAAGTATCGGTGCCTCGCATAACTTCTTCTTTAGCTTCTCGAATGCTTCGTTATGCTTATCATTCCAAGCATAAGTAGCTCCTTTGTGGGTCAAAGCTGTCAATGGAGTAGCAATCGAAGAAAATCCTTGGATAAACCTTCGGTAATATCTGGCTAATCCTAAAAAGCTTCGGGTCTCCGTGGGACTTTTCGGTTGTTCCTACTTCATCACAGCTTTGATCTTTGCTGGATCAACCATTATCCCTTCTTGGTTGACCATGTGACCCAAGAATTGGACTTCACGAATCCAAAAATCACATTTAGAGAACTTAGCATACAACTTCTCCTTCTTCAAGACTTCTAACACTTCTCGCAAGTGTCTGCCATGCTCCTCCTGGCTTTTCGAGTAAATCAGAATGTCGTCTATGAAGACTATCACAGATTCATCAAGGAGCGGATTACAAACTCTGTTCATTAAGTACATGAATGTTGTCGGAGCATTGGTTAGTCCAAACGACATAACCAAGAACTCGTAGTGTCCATATCTAGTTCTGAATGCGGTCTTCTCGATATCTTGCTCTCTTACTTTTAGCTGATGATATCCTGACCTAAGATCGATCTTCGAGAAATAGCTCGAACCTTGCAATTGATCAAACAGGTCATCAATCCTTGGCAACGGATATCTATTCTTTATTGTTGCCTTGTTCATCTCTCTGTAATCAATGCACATTCTCATACTTCCATCTTTCTTCTTCACGAATAACACCGGAGCTCCCTAGGGTGATGAACTAGGTCTAATGAAACCTTTGTCCAACAACTCCTGAAGTTGCATCATCAGCTCCTTCATCTCCGTCGGTGCTAATCGATAAGGTGCTTTTGCAATTGGTGTTGTTCCTGGTAACAAGTCTACTCTGAACTCTACTTGTCTATCAGGTGGTAATCCAGGAAGATCTTCGGGAAATACTTCCGGATAATCACACACCACAGGAATACTCTGCATCACCTTCTTTTCCTTCTTAGCATCAATCACGAATGCTAAATATGATGTACATCCCTTGGTCAAACACTTTCTGGCTTTCATTAGGGAAATGATTCCAGAATTCACTCTGCGTTTATCCCCATACGCCATAAACGAATCTTTTCCAGGCGGGTTTACTTTAACAATCTTCTTCTTGCATAAAATTTTGGCATTATTGACGCTAAGCCAATCCATTCCCAACACGATGTCGAAACCATTAAGTTCGATAGGTAATAATTCTTCGTGAAACTTATTCCCGTTAAGGTCGATTAAGATGTTTTTCATACGATGGCTAACAGGTACAAACTTGCCACTAGAAACTTCGACTAATAAAGCATTATCTAGTTTATCAACAGGCAAAGCTAGTTTTCTACCAAATTCATGCGATATAAAGGAGTAGTTGGCTCCAGAATTAAATAAAATTTGGGCAGGCAATGTGTTTACGAGAAAGGTACCTGAAGCGACATCAGTTTCATCCTTAGCAGCTTCCAGTGTCATCTGGAATGCTCTCGCCTTCGGCTTTGGTGGAATGTTGGGTTTAGCTACCTCCTTCTTCTTCGGACAGTCTTTCAAAATATGCCCCTCTTCATTACAACCAAAACACATCCTTTTGTTTTTCGTACATTCATTGGCAAAATGTCCAACCTTCCCACACTTGTAGCAGGTCACATCCTCGCTACATTTCCCAAAGTGCTTTTTCTTACACTTATCACACTACTTCGCTTCGCCTCCTTTTCCTCCAAACTTTTTCGAATCAGATTTCGAAAATTTGCCTTTCTTACCGGAACCAGATGTTCCCTCAAACTTTTCTTCTCACCAACCTTAACCTTGTTGGTTGTTCTCCCCTTAATCATGTTCTCAACAGACTTGGCAGCCCAGATAGCTGCCTCTAGAGTATGTGCCTGACGTACTGGCACCTCGTACCCCCATGGGAGTCCCTTCGCATACCGGTCCACCTTTGTCAGCTCGTTTGGAACGATACGCAAGGCAAACTCCATCTTATCGGTGAAGTTATTGGTGTATTCATCGACTAACATGCTGCCTTTCGTCAATGTCAGAAACTTGTTCTCTAGTTCCAATAGATTTTGAGTCGAGCAGAACTTGCACTTGAACTGCACCAAGAACTCTGCCCATGACAATTGTAGTGGCTCATTTGGGCTTAAAGTCTTCCCTAGAGTGTTCCACCAACGAACGGCTCCACCTCGGAATTGACGCACTGCATAGATAGTTTGCAACTTGCCTCTGCAGCCACAAGTCATGAAGGCCAATTCCATTTCTGAGATCCAATCCATAACTCCAATCGGATCCTCCTTTCCATTGAAGGTCGATGGTTTGCAAGTTAGAAAGTCCTTGTACTTTCATCCCATTCCATCATTCCTTCCATCATGGTTGTCTCGCCTAACTATCGGTGGGTTGGCTTGACCAACAGACCCACTGAAGTTTCCACCTTCCGAGTGCCCTTCATTTAATTCAGGCTCTTCCACACGAATTGACAGTTCTTCACGATTCTATTGAAGCAACCGTCTAGTTTCATCCATCTGAAGATCCAACATTGTTTGAATCATCATTTGCACACCAGCCATGGTTATTGGCTCAGGTGCTGCTGCTATGACAGGTCTTTGCTCAATCACTGGTGGTTGATTCCTGTTTTCATCAGCATTTCCAACTCCACTTCTTGTTCTCACCATTTTTGATCTACACACCGAATAAGGTGAAATTAGATCCTTATTCACGATAGATTTTCAAATCATCCTTATCACTCCGAAACGTTTACATGCTAGTTCTAATATCGTAGACGTACGCTTAGAATCCTACACACATAAGGTTTCTAGATCCGGTCTGCAACATACCATAGATCCGAACAAATAATATCATATATGGCAACATATAACATTTAGCACATAAAGCATTTTAGGCAACTTTCCTAAAATAAACTAGTGCTCGTGTCTAAAATATAACAGACACACATCTCAAAATTTCACTTAGCATTCTAAGTTTAAGTCTAGAAATCCTACAAATTCCTAGTTCGCTTAAACTAATGCTCTGATACCAACTGTGACATCCCCAAAATCTCGGCCAAAAAAGACCGATTTTCATTTATGCTTTTAAAATAAATTCAGAGTAAATCAGAGTTGCGGAATTTGTTCCCAAAAACAAAACATGATAAAACAATGTTTACCAAAGCATTTCATAAAAGAAATGTATTTTTCATTATATAATCAAAACTCGGGGTGTCATGTTCCGATATAGACCAATAAGCATAAACGATAACATTACAAGTCATTCAACAAATATATACATATACAGACTTGTAAACAAAACAACTTGATGGTTCATCCATCTTACACCCTTGCGCCACTTCCTGTAATACAAATAAAACTGAGTGGGTCAGGCTTGGGAGCCTGGTGAGCATATAGGGTTTTCAACCCACAATAAATAATTAAATTAATTATTATCAACCAACAATAACCCAGTTACCCATTCCCGTTATTCTCACTTTATGTCCCTAAAATAACTAACGCAAGGGACCTAATCTAAGAATATTTTCATCGGGTGACAACACATGCTGCGGGGGTTCCTCAGCAATATAAGTCAAATAAGGCAACCATGAGGGGGATGGAATACAGCAAATGAACACCCAAGTTCATTAACACCTACAGGTTATGAGCCTGCTAGCGTTCCACTGGACTGTCTAGAAAAGTCCGTGGTCGTCATCTAAATTCCGCTAGATGACTGGATCAAAACAACAACGAGGCCTCTCATCTGTTTATTACACACCAACTATCTACCCATGTTCTACCCAACATATTAGTAGATAAAAACATACATTTTTATGAATATTTTCAAAACCTGTATAGCATGATTGATCAATACATTTTCCATATAACAGATGAGGCACACACACATAACACGTATTTCATATAGAAATAATCAGATCTGTAAGATAGAAGAAAGTGAATATACATTCACACACATAACAACAAAATATACACATAACACGTATCTCGTATAAAATACTTCATAATTATACGTTACGAGAAAGTAACAACGCACTCACACATATAAACAACAATATACTTAATAATATACTTAATACACTCAAACCATACTTGTATTATTATTGTGTTTATGAAAGGTAGTATACACTCACTTGATCAGAAGATGATCGGACAACACTACGACTTGAAAAAGTAGTAATCCTCAGCAGATCTGGAAGATCTCTACAAAAATCGAACTTCTCGCGGGCAGAGCTTCGGCTCGGAAACCGCACTTCTCGGGATCTTCGGGATATCGGGACTTGCTTCGGGACTCGGGAATATTACCGGGTCTTTAGGGTATTTCTGGCACACAAATCGATGCAAAACGGGAGAGAGAATGGAGAAAAATAGCAATGAAGTCGGCTGCCCTCGCATCCTATTTATAGGAAGCTGGGAGCCTCAATTACGCGGGGCGTACTGCTCCGAAATCGTAAGCGCATGCGTCATCCGAAGTCCTCGAGTGCGAGTGTCGACACTCTTCGCTGTACGCGGGGCGTACTCCGGATGAATCCGGTGACTCGTCCTCGGATAATACCGGAATTAATAATTAAAATTAATTATTAATTATTTAATAAACTTCGAAAATTCATATCTTCCTCATACGAACTCCGTTTTCGACGTTCTTTATATCCACGCGAAGGTGAGACTATGCTCTACAACTTTCGTTTGGACTCCGTCGGCTAATTTTGACTTTTTTTTATTATTTATTTTTAATAGGCCTGGACAGAAAATTTCGTTATAAATTCATAACTTCTTCGTTTGACGTCCGTTCTCGCCTAACATTTTATCGCTTTGATACTAACAACGAGATATTCGATTCTCGTTTAGATCACTAAGGCTAAATATCGCTCTAACGTAAATTTCACTTTTTACGTCATTCAGCGTTGCCGGTTCTGTCACGAAATTTCGACAGGTCATAACTTCTTCGTTATAACTCGGATTTCGGCATACTTTATATCTTTGGAAACCTTGTTTCAACTACTACAACATTATCTAAAGATATCAAGTTTATTATACACTTAAATTTTGACGCTTATATTTATTCTTAATTAATCAAACCACATAATTAAGCAATTAAGCACAAAACACATAATACTCAAATAATACAATTCTATTATTTCAAAACGGGTTACAAAGGTTAACCTAGACTATTACATTGCTAAAAATGGAAAGCCCAGAAACACAGGCGTTACATGCTTCACATAATTTCTTCTTTAACTTCTCAAAGGCTTCCTTATGCTTTTCACTCCAAGTATAAGTAGCTCCTTTGTGGGTCAAAGTTGTCAATGGAGCAGCTATCGACGAAAAGCCTTGGATAAACCTTTGGTAATATCCAGCTAATCCTAGAAAGCTTTGGATCTCTGTAGGACTCTTTGGTCGTTCCCACTTTATTATAGCTTCAATCTTAGTTGGGTCATCCATAATCCTTTCTTGGTTAACCATATCACCCAAACATTGGACTTCTTGAATCCAAAAATAATATTTGGAGAACTTTGTGATAGCTTCATTTTATTTACTTCTTTTTATAGTTTTTTTTAGCACATTTCATTCGTATTTTAGTTCATTTCCATGCATATTTTCCTTTTTGTTATTTTTACGACCATTTCGGTTACTTTCTAGTTTCTTGAGCATTATTACAGATTTTTTTTGGAGACTAGTGGAGCGGGATTTTTGGGAGTCGATTGGACTTGAAGGGCAATGGGGATTTCGTGCTTGATGGCTATGGAGGTGATTCATGTAGTGGGCTTGTCAATTGCTTGAAGGTGTGGAAGTGTTGAACTTTAAATTTGAAAGGCACGGGAGAATTCTTGAGTGTGCAAGATCGATGTTTAGGAGTTTGCGGAAGCTTTGAGTGATGTGGAGAGACAAATTGGGCTCAAATTGAAGAAATATTGAAGAAAAATGGGCTAGAAGCTAATTAGACTCGAACTGGGCCAATGGTTAAGCTGTGGGGGCCCAAATCTTGAAGACGCCCAAAAACCCATCAAAGTCACGTGGCCCGCGTAAGAAAGCCCGCGGCCCACATGGATTCCTGAAAGGGACAATTTTGAAATTTTACCTAGAGCTCTATATTGGGAAGGTTGGTGTGCCTCTTCAGCCTTATCTTGGATGTCCGATTTTGACACTTTCTCTCTCGAGTTTGGAGCACTTTTGAAGGCCAAGAGCACCTCAAGAACATCTTCTTTTCACATCTTGATTATTGTAAAATGTTTGGTACAATCTTCTCTAACTTTGCTTCTTTGAGTTTAGTCATGCTTGGCTAAACTAATCTTGGTTGAATCCTTTGAACTTTTGTTGAATGTTAAAGAATCCATGAACTTGTTCTTAAATATTTATGGAAATGTTTGTGTTTTAACAAATTATCACTACTAGCATGTTTTTATTCATGAGTTTAAATGTGTTTGTGGTGATTAGTTGGCTAATTTCTTGATTAATTAAAGGATCCTCAAATTAGCAAGCAACAAATGATTCTTGTGTTAGTTTTACTTTACACAATCATAAAAACACTTTCTCCAACATGGTAGTGGAAGATTTTGACTCCTCTTGGATTTGGTGACTTTTTGGTTCTTAATGCTAGTTGACTTTCACTAATTACATGCTTATTGGAATTAGTGACTTTGACTAAGGAAATTGTTATGAGCTTCTCTAACCATTTCAACAATTAAGAAAAGTCTAGGTAATATTAAGCTCCTTGGATTACTATAGCCAAATTAAGGATTTAAAACAAGTATTGCACCATTGGATTCTAATGACATGTTCATCAAAAAGTCAAAGTGAGGAAACCTTAAGTCAACCATCTCTCCCTTATTGATTTTACATCAAATCTTGTTTTTGTTAAATTGTCAATTTAAATCATAGTTAAATTCTAGTTTGTTTCAATTCTTTCAAAACACCAAAACCCCCCATTTTTAATTTATTGTCATTTAGCAAGTACTTTTACAAAGAAATCTTTCATAGAGTTATTAAACTGAACCAATCTCCGTGGATTCGATCCCTTTACCACTATACACTATTTTAGTGTAAAAGATTTAGGGTTATTAATTTTGTTGGCATCGACAACCACCACTTTGCATACAACTTATCCTTCTTTAATACTTCTAAAACTTCTTGAAAGTGTCTTTCATGATCCTCCTGACTTTTCGAGTAAATCAGAATGTCATCTATGAACACGATTATGGATTTATCGAGGAATGGTTCACAAACCATGTTCATCAAATCTATAAAGGCTGATTGAGCATTGGTTAGTCCAACTGACATAACCAAAAGCTCGTAGTGTCCATATCTTGTTCTAAATGCTTCCTTATCAATATCCTGCTCTCTCACCTTTAGCTGATGATATCCTGACCTAAGATCAATCTTCGAGAAATAACTCGAACCTTGCCACTGATCAAATAGGTCATCAATCCTTGGCAACGGGCACTTGTTCTTTATTGTTTCCTTGTTCAGCTCTCTGTAATCTATGCACATTCTAATGCCCCCATATTTCTTCTTTACAAATAACACCAGAGCTCTCCGGGGTGACAAACTAGGTCTAATGAAACCGTTGTCCAACAATTCCTAAAGTCGTGTCATAAGCTCTTTCATCTCCGTCGGTGCTAATCGATATGGTGCTTTTGCTATTGGTGTTGTTCCTGGTAATAAGTCTATTCTAAACTCCACTTGTCTATCAGGGGGCAATCCAGGAAGGTTTTCAAGAAAGACTTCTGGATAGTCACGATATGCTTTGGATTTCCTTGTTCTCCTTCTTCGCATCGATCACGAATGCCAAGTATGATGTATATCCTTTAGAAAAACATTTTCTGGCTTTCATCATGGTAATGATTCTAGAATTTACTTTGCTCTTGTCTCCGTATACCATAAATGACTCTTTTCCAGGTGGGTTTATCCTCACTATCTTTTTCTTACACAATATTTCAGCATCATTGGCGCTAAGCCAATCCATCCCCAGAACGATGTCAAAACCATTTAACTCGATGGGTAACAGTGTGACATCCCCAAAATCACGGCCAGAAAAGACCGATTTTGTTTATGCTTTATAAAAATCAGAGTACTTCATTTTATAAAAAGGTTGCGGAATTTGTTCCCAGAAAAACATGGTAAATACGTTATTAAACATTTTTGAAGAAACGTATTTATTTCATTTTAAAATGTTTGGGATGTCATCGTTAATACCGAAACATAAGCATAAACAGAACTTATAATGATTTACACTAGTGATCTACATCTCTTTTAAATCTCTCAGTGTAATGTCACTTCACTTCGTCACCTGTGATATACATAAAATGAGTGGGTCAGGTTGGGAAACCTGGTGAGTACATAGAGTTTTCAACCCACAATAATATAATTACTATGTTCAATCAAACAATCAACCCAATTACCCATCCCCATTATCTTCTTTACCCTTTAAGGATTTAACCTAAGAGTCATCTATCCTGCATTTGTTTATTCCGAAGTCCCTTACCTCCAGGGTTATAGGACTGACACTAAATCCATAGCTGCCAATGTTCGTTCATAAAGCACTAACTCCATAGCTGTTATGGTCTATTCATCAGGTTCTAAATCCATAGCTACCAGTCTTTATCTAATAGGTACTAAGTCCATAGCTACCAATTCCCAACAGGTACTAAATCCATAGCTACCAACGTTTAACAGGTACTAAGTCCATAGCTACCGGTGTTTGTCCCATAGGCACTAAGTCTATAGCTGCCAATGTATACTCATATCATCTTCTATCTCTCATCATTCATCTACCCATCTCATACCCAACATATTTGTATATATAAAATACGTATACAGTTTAAATTCTTTAAAACATGTATAAAACATTCATCCAGCATAGACAGCAAGTATCAGATAATATGCACACATAGCACGTAGTTTATATAAAATACTTAATATCTATGTGTAAGATGAAAGGGACTATGCACTCACCTGAGTAGGTGGTGACTCAGCACTCAGACAGCGCTTCGATACTCTCAAAACGATATTCCTTCGATAAAACATCGAATTTTATCGAAAACCAGAACTTAATTGGAGCAGCGTTTCGAAACCGAAAAACTCCTTTTTCTCGGGACTCCGGGAGCCTCGGGGCTTCCTTAGGGTGCTAGGGGTTCACCTAGACTTTAGGAGGGGTTTGGAACCTTAGAGAGAGAAAGAAACTAGAGAGAGAATGAGAATTGGTGTGTGAAATTCGGAGGAGTTCGCACCCTTTTTATAGGCGCCAGCAGCCTCGGTTACGCTGGGCGTATCGAGGTGACGCTGGGCGTAATGCTCGGATAAGGGTGCCAGCTTCGCACCAGCTGGCTCGCAACACCGGAAGAGGTAAGGCGGGGTACGCGGGGCGTACCGAATTCGGACGCGGGGCGTAGGGCGAAGCGATGCGTCCTTCATCCGAAGCGAGCCGTGATCAGCAAGCGACGGTTAGGATTGAGCCACGTCATCAGTCTCCCACAGATTTCGCAATTTCCACTCCCGACTTCTAAAAATCATAACTTTCGCATACGAGCTCCGTTTTCGACGTTCTTTATATCCACGCGAAGGTGGGAACGTACTCTACAACTTTCGTTTAGACTTCGTTGGCTAATTTTGGCTGGATTTTAAATTATATATTATTAACGGGCCGGGACACGATTGGTCCGTTAAATCCTCATAACTTCTTCATCCGACATCCGTTTTCGCCCATCTTTTTCTCGTTACGCTACTCTCAACGAGATCTTCGATTCTCGTTTAGGTCGTGTCGGCTAAAAATCACTCGATCCAATATTCGAATTTCGGGCTGTACACTGCTATTCCGAAACTTCGAAAAATCATAACTTCTTCATACGAAGTCAGATTTGGGCGTTCTTTTTATCGATGTTCTTAGTTTAACATATTCTACGACTTTGTTTAGATCGCTAAGGCTAAATCTTGCTCTATCGTAAATTCACTATTTACGCTTCCCGGTATCGTGCCGGTTCCGTCGTGAAACTTCAACGGCTCATAACTTCTTCGTTATAACTTGGATTTCGGCGTTCTTTATATGTACGGAAACCTTGTGACATATAATACAACTTGGTTAAGATTATTTATTCTAAATAATCTTTTGTCGAAAAGTCGTTTTCGACTCCTATTGCCTCTAATTTGACTAGCTCGGATTTGCAGGAGTTACAATTATCTCCCCCTTAGGATGATTACGTCCCAGAATCATCAACGAAACAGGGTTGTATAATGACTTCATACATCATCTCTTTATCCTAGGTAATAATTATAACTTCTACATTCCTTCAATTCTATCTCTTAAACTCATTGATTGTAAGAGTACTCGATCGTGCACCTGCTCTCTACCTCAGATTAGACTCCAAATTATGACCTTCAAGTCACAATCTCGATCCTTGCTGGATACAGACTTGAGATAAGTTCTTTTATTACTACCATAGATCGATGTGTTATGTTCCAATGACCTATCATCGTATGTTGCAACACTTAGACTTAGGTCTCTTAGAGTTAAATTCTAAAACAAGCTATGCCTTCCTTCAATTTCTAATGTGATATAATCACACTTTAACATTTGGCATTTCTAGCTATCAACAACGAGCGCGATATTTCTATTGATCGCTTTGGTTCCAATCGTTTGGTTTAAGTCGGACGCTACATCGACCTTGATTTTCTAAACCACATAGCATACTTAGCGTAGTCGGACTCAATTCGATATGACCACTAGGGTCGGAATATCTACAATATTCTTAGTCATTACCGAAACGATGGTAACAACACACTTTAATAAAACGAAATCAATTACTAGCTTCTTGGTAACCTTGTGACTTTCCCCGATCCAAGTGTGAGTCCTGTGCTTCCAGTAGTATAG
Organism: Lactuca saligna; assembly: GCF_052625555.1. NCBI lineage: Eukaryota > Viridiplantae > Streptophyta > Magnoliopsida > Asterales > Asteraceae > Lactuca > Lactuca saligna. The sequence goes on along the minus strand of NC_136421.1, from coordinate 222,033,466 downwards.
GCCTCTACTACCATTCACACCTACTCATACTCGTCCCAAGTATTGTCTCGCAGTTTCCCAAGTCACCATGCAGCAACACATCAGATAACAAAACAAAGGTTTTATATCATTTCTTGAAACGATTACATAGGTGTTCAAGTTCACCTTAGACTATGCCTCTACTAGGCTACATCATACGAAACTATGACTACTGCATAATCCGATCCTCGGGTAAGAAGTCCTCATTCTTGATTCTTCGCATGGTTCTCTGCTTCGTCGAGGATCATGTGAAATGCCCTTGGCCTTGGTGGCGTTTCTGGTCTTGCTGCTTTATTTTTCCTTGGGCAGTCTCTGGACATGTGCCCCTTGCCTCCACATCCGTAGCATACTTTGTCATTATGCGTGTAGTATTTGGAATAGTGACCAGTCCTCCCACACTTGTAACAAGTCACTTCTTCGTTGCACTTTCCACCATGCTTCTTCTTGCATCTATCACACCATCTTGCTTCACCTCCATTTTCTCCTCCAAGCTTTGAGAATTTTCTTTCCTTGTTCGGCCTCGAAGATCCTTCAAACTTCCGCTTCTCTCCTACCTTATATTTTTCTAGACCCTTTTCTCTTATCTGGGCCTCTATGTTCTTAGCTGCCCTAACAACTGCTTTCAAGGTAGTTGTCATTTTGACCATTTGGCCAAAGTCAGTGGGCAGCCCGTTAGCAAACCTATCAATCTTGGAGAGTTCAGTAGGCACCAAGTAGGGGAATAGCTTCATCCTCTCGGTGAATGCGGTGGCATACTCATCAACACTCATCTTTCCTTTCTTCAGGTTCTGAAACTCGTTGTTTAGGTCTATCAGATCTATCTCCGAGCAGTATTGCATTTTCAACTGTTCCAAAAACTCTTCCCACGACATCCTTAAGGCTTCTCCTCATGGCATCGTATCTGCCAATAGCTTCCACCAGCTCAAGACTCCGGTTTTCAGCTGTCTTACTACGAAGACAGTCTTTTGTTTCTCGTTACAGCTGCAGCTCTCAAACACCATCTCCATCTCAGAGATCCAATCCATAATCTCAACCGGCTTCGGGCTTCCTGAGAGACTTGGTGGTTTTGCACCCAAGAAATTCTTGTACATCCGCCCATCCTTGTTGTTTCTCCCTTCTGGGCCATCCCTTTGCTCACCTTGAGTCCCTACTTGACTCACTTGGCGGCTGTAGTTCCCTTCCTCGGATTGCTCGGGAATTGGATCTGTCGGTTCAACATGTACGGTAGGTTCGTCCCTATTCAACATCCATCTCATTTCTTCCCTTTGTTCAGCTAACATAGCCCGAATCATGGCTTGAACTCCAGCCATGGTGACTGGCTCAGGTGCAACTTCTTCAATAACAGGTATTTGCTGAACCACTGAGGGTTGGTTCCTATCTCCATTTGCATTCCTAGCTCCACTACGGGTTCTTGCCATATTGATCTATACACCGAATAAGGTGAATCTAGATCTTAATTTAGGATTGACGTCTTAAATCATCCTTATCACCCCGAAACGTTTATATGCTAGTTCTAATATCGTAGTTAAACGCTTAGAATCCTAAACACATAAGGTTTCCAGATCCGGTCGGCAACAGACCATAGATCTGAACAAATCATATCATGCGCAAAGCATTTAGCACATAAAAGCAATTTAGGCATCATTCCTAAAATAAGCTAGTGCTCACACCTCACAATCATCCCTTAGCATTCTAAGTTTAAGTCTAGAAATAAATCCATATTCCTAGTTCGCTTAAACTAATGCTCTGATACCAACTGTGACATCCCCAAAATCACGGCCAGAAAAGACTGATTTGTTTATGCTTTATAAAAATCAGAGTACTTCATTTTATAAAAAGGTTGCGGAATTTTTTCCCAGAAAAACATGGTAAATACGTTATTAAAACATTTTCGAAGAAACGTATTTATTTCATTTTAAAATGTTTGGGATGTCATCGTTAATACCGAAACATAAGCATAAACAGAACTTACAATGATTTACACTAGTGATCTACATCTCTTTTAAATCTCTCAGTGTAATGTCACTTCACTTCGTCACCTGTGATATACATAAACTGAGTGGGTCAGGTTGGGAAACCTGGTGAGTATATAGGGTTTTCAACCCACAATAATATAATTACTATGTTCAATCAAACAATCAACCCAATTACCCATCCCCATTATCTTCTTTACTCTTTAAGGATTTAACCTAAGAGTCATCTATCCTGCATTCGTTTATTCCGAAGTCCCTTACCTCCAGGGTTATAGGACTGACACTAAATCCATAGCTGTCAATGTTCATTCATAAAGCACTAACTCCATAGCTGCTATGGTCTATTCATCAGGTACTAAATCCATAGCTACCAGTCTTTATCTAATAGGTACTAAGTCCATAGCTACTAATGTTCAACAGGTACTAAGTCCATAGCTACCAATTCCCAACAGGCACTAAATCCATAGCTACCAACGTTTAACAGGTACTAAGTCCATAACTACCGGTGTTTGTCCCATAGGCACTAAGTCTATAGCTGTCAATGTATACTCACATCATCTTCTATCTCTCATCATTCATCTACCCATCTCATACCCAACATATTCGTATATATAAAATACGTATACAGTTTAAATTCTTTAAAACATGTATAAAACGTTCATCCAGCATAGACATCAAGTATTCATATAATATGCACACATAGCACGTAGTTTATATAAAATACTTAATATCTATGTGTAAGATGAAAGGGACTATGCACTCACCTGAGTAGGTGGTGACTCAGCACTCGGACAGCGCTTCGATACTCTCAAAACGATATTCCTTCGATAAAACAACAAATTTTATCGAAAACCGAAACTTAATTGGAGCAGCGTTTCGAAACCGAAAAACTCCTTTTTCTCGGGACTCCGGGAGCCTCGGGGCTTCCTTAGGGTGCTAGGGGTTCACCTAGACTTTAGGAGGGGTTTGGAACCTTAGAGAGAGAAAGAAACTAGAGAGAGAATGAGAATTGGTGTGTGAAATTCGGAGGAGTTCGCACCCTTTTTATAGGCACCAGCAGCCTCGGTTACGCTGGGCGTACCGAGGTTACGCTAGGCGTAATGCTCGGATAAGGGTGTCAGCTTCGCACCAGCTAGCTCGCAACACCGGAAGAGGTAAGGCGGGGTACGCGGGGCGTACCGAAATCGGATGCGGGGCGTAGGGCGAAGCGACGCGTCCTTCATCCGAAGCGAGCCGTGATCAGCAAGCGACGGTTAGGATTGAGCCACGTCATCAGTCTCCCACAGATTTCGCAATTTCCACTCCTGACTTCTAAAAATCATAACTTTCGCATACGAGATCCATTTTTGATGTTCTTTATATCCACACGAAGGTGGGAACGTACTCTACAACTTTCGTTTAGACTTCGTTGGCTAATTTTGGCTGGATTTTAAATTATATATTATTAACGGGCCGGGACACGATTGGTCCGTTAAATCCTCATAACTTCTTCATCCGATATCCGTTTTCGCCCATCTTTTTCTCGTTACACTACTCTCAACGAGATCTTCGATTCTCGTTTAGGTCGTGTCGGCTAAAAATCACTCGATCCAATATTCGAATTTCGGGCTGTACACCGCTATTCCGAAACATCGAAAAATCATAACTTCTTCATACGAAGTCAGATTTGGGCGTTCTTTTTATCGATGTACTTAGTTTAACATATTCTATGACTTTTGTTTAGATCGCTAAGGCTAAATCTCGCTCTATCGTAAATTCACTATTTACGCTTCCCGGTATCGTGCCGGTTCCGTCGCGAAACTTCAACGGGTCATAACTTCTTCGTTATAACTCGGATTTCGGCGTTCTTTATATCTAGGGAAACCTTGTGACATATAATAAAACTTGGTTAAGATTATTTATTCTAAATAATCTTTTGTCGAAAAGTCATTTTCAACTCCTATTGCCTCTAATTTGACTAGCCCAGATTTGTGGGCGTTACAAACAGCTTCTCTTGGAATTCATTTCCGTTTAATTCGATGACAACATTCATAATACAATCACTAACATGTATGAATTTTCCACTAGCAACTTATACAATTAGGGCATCATCTAGCTTTTCTATAGGCAATATTAGTCTTTCATCAAATTTATGTGATATAAAGGAGTAATCCGCTCAGGAATCAAACAAGAAATTGGCAGGCAATCCATTTACAAGAAAGGTACCTGAAGCGACATCCGCTGCCTCCTTTGCGGATTCCAATGTCATCTGGAAAGCTTTGGCATTTGGTTTTGGTGGGAGATTGGGCCTTGCTGCCTCCTTCTTCTTCGGGCAGTCCTTCAAGATGTGCCATTCTTCGTTGCACCCATAACAGACTTTCTTAACGAAGGTGCATTCATTGGCATAATGCCCATGCTTTTCATATTTATAACATGTGACTTCTCCATCACATTTCCCAGAGTGCTTATTCTTACACTTCTCACACTACTTTGGTTCGGCTCCTCCTTCAAATTTTGTGACATCCCCATTTTTCACGGCCAGAAAAGACCGATTTGTTTATGCTTGTTTTTAAAATCAGAGAACTCTTTTAAAGAAAACAGTTGCGGAATTTATTCCCAAAACAAGATATGATAATAACTTATCAAAACATTTCTCGAAGAGAATGTATTTTCATTTAATAATAAAACCTCGGGATGTCATGTGCCGATACAGACATATAAGCATAAACAGAACTTACATTCAATTACACTAATGATTTATATCTCGTTTAAATCTCTCTGTGAAATATGTCTTCGTATCGATACCTGTGATACAAAGAAAATTGAGTGGGTCAGGCTTGGGAGCATGGTGAGCATATAGGGTTTTCATCCCACAATATTATATCATATATTTATAAATATAGAGCATTCAAACTTGTACAATTTCACCATATAATGCAACTCTTATCCCACCCCCATCGATCCTCACAACGACACGATCTAAACTCTCGTATCTAAAATTTTCCTCTTTACCTGATCCCTACTCACGGATCTAAAAATATTATCTTCACCCGATCCATACTCACAGATCTAAAACTAACCTTTTCACCTTGATCCATACTCACGGATCTAAAACTAACATCATGATCTGATCCATACTCCCGGATCAATAATTGTACCCAATCCATACTCCCGGAATAAGGACAATTAACTATAGCCTAATCCTGATCTGATCCATACTCCCGGATCAATAACTGTGCCCAATCCATACTCCCGGACTAGGGAAAATTAACTTAGTCTTAATCCATACTCCCAGACTAATAACAAGTTTTATCTCTTTACCTGATCCATACTCCTGGATCTAAAACTAACCTCTTGGTCTAATCCATACTCGCTGAATAACTAGATCAACAACAACAACATCGGGACCTCTCATCTGTTTATCACACATCAACTATCTACCCATGTTCTACCCAACATATTAGTAGATAAAAATATATATTTTATACATAGTTTAAAACCTGTATAACATTCTCATTCAATACCTATTCCACATAACAGATGAGGCATACCCACATAACAAGTATTTCATAGAGAATAAATCAGATCTATCAGATAGAAGAAAGTGAATATACATTCACGCATATAACAACAAAATATACACATAACACGTATTTTATACTAAATACTTAATAATTATGCGTTAGAAGAAAGTAACCACACACTCACTTGATTAGAAGATGATCGGATAGGACTACGACTTGTAGAAGTAGTTTTCTTCGGTAGATCTGGAAGATCTTCACAAAAACCGGGCTCCTCGCGAGCAGAGCTTCAGCTTGGGAATCGCACTTCTCAGGATCTTCGGGGTCTCGGGACTTGCTTCGGGGCTCAGGAATGATACCGGGGCTTCGGGATGTTTCTTGCACGAAAAACGATGCAAAAACGCGAGAAAACGGGAAGAAATGAGCAAAGAAGTCGGTTGCCCTCGACACCCTTTTATAGGAGGCTGGAAGCCTATTTACGTTGGGCGTAAATTCACATTACGCTGGGCGTAACGTGGATCAGATCACTGACTCCCCCCATGGATAATATCGGTTAATTTATAATTAAATTAAATATCGAAAATATTTAATAAACTTCAAAAATTCATATCTTCCTCATACGAACTCCGTTTTCGACGTTTTTTTATATCCCCGCGTAGGTGAGACTACGCTCTACAACTTTCGTTTAGACTCCGTCGCCTAATTTTGACTTTATTTTTATTATTTATTTTTAGTAGGCCGGGACAAGTAGGCCGGGACAGGAAAACTCCGTTATAAAATCATAACTTCTTTATCCGACGTCCGTTTTCGCCTATCTTTTTATCATTTTACTCCTCTTAACGAGACCTTTGATTCTCACTTAGATTGTTTTGGCTAAAAACCGCTCGCTCTCAAATTGAGTATTCGGGCTGCACACCGCTAAGTCGAAACTTAGAAAAATCATAACTTCCTCATACGAAGTCAGATTTGGACGTTCTTTTTATGCACGCTCATGGTTTAACGAAATCTACGACTTTCGTTTAGATTGCTAAGGCTAAATATCGCTCTAACATAAATTCACTATTTACGTCGCGCTATGTCGTGCCGGTTCTGTCGCGAAACTTCGACAGGTCATAACTTCTTTGTTATAACTCGGATTTCGACGTTCTTTATATGCATGGAAACCTTGTAAAATATTCTATAACTTAGTTAAGATTATTCCTTCAAAATAATCTTCCATCAAAAAGTCATTTTTTGACGCTTAACGTCTCTAATTGACTAGCCCGGATCTACGGGCGTTACAATTATCTCCCCTTTAGGATGATTACATCCCGGAATCATCAAAGAAATAGGACTTGCATAATGATTCCACACATTATTTATTCATCCTAGGTAATAACCGTAACTTCTATGTTTCCTCGAAAGAGTATTTTACTCTATGGCTTTCTTGATCGCAGAAGATGCCCAATCTTGCATCTGCTTATCGTATTATGTTGTACTTTCAATCGTAACCTTCAAGTTACCAGATAAGTCCTTATTGTGGACTCCTTCTTCTCAGGATAATTACTTTCATTTATCTATTGTAACAAATCGATGGGTCATGCTCTATTGACCTCTCATCGCACGATGCGACGCTTAGACTCGGTCTTTAATGAAGTTAAATTCCAGGATGGAATATACCTTTCTTCATATTCTAATGTGATAAAATCACATTTCAGCATGTAGCATTTCTACCCGCAAACTTCTTTTAACAACGAGTGCGACACTATCAATTGCATTAACTTCAAACTTCTGACTTAAGTCAGATGTTACATCTAACTTGGTCCTCTAGACCACGTAACATACTCCTCGTAGTCGAACTCAAATTTAAATATGACCACTAGGGTCGGAACAAGAACCATATTACTAGTCATTACCGAAACAATGGTAATGACATACCAGAATAAAATGGAATCAATCATTAGCTTCTTGGTAACCTTGTGACTTTCTCTGATCTAAGTGCGAGTCATGTGCTTACGGTAGTATATGCATCTACTATCTTTCACACCTACTCATACTCGTCCCAAGTATTGTCCCGCAGTCGACCAAGTCACCATACAAGAAAATCACAAAACAATTTAACACATACAAATGTGTCCAAATAATCATAAACAATTTCCCTAGACTCTACTAGGACTTCTTCATTGCTCAATCTTCAATCATCAACTCTACTTCAACTCGATTAGTGATGAAAATATCAGACGATGAGACAACTTCAAGAATTTCACCAATCGTTCCATCATCCTGCCAATCGAAGGTGTACTTTAGACATACCGTACTCCTCTAAACGTACTTTAATTTCATAAGACATACTCTAAAGGCAAGATACCACTCTTACGATATCTTCTGATAGGTGTCATCCACTATCATAAGCCTTCTTCATTTCCTCCATTTACTCAATTTTTCTACGAGTCTTCACCATGACCCCTTGTACATCCAAGCAGACATTCGGTGTACCAAGCGAGAATTTTAAGATAAGAAAGCTTTAATTACGATAAACGTATAAATCTCCTTATCACCCTGAAACGTTTACATGCTAGTTCTAATATCGTAGCCATATGCTTAGAATCCTAAACACATAAGGTTTCCAGATCCGGTCGGCAACAGACCATAGATCCGAACAAATAATAGCATCAATATAGTTATCACACAAAACATTTAGCACATAAAAGCTTTTTAGGCATCATTCCTAAAATAAACTAGTGATTGTGTCAATTTAGGTGTACTACCTAACATATTTTAGACACACTCCTCACAATCATTACTTAGCATTCTAAGTTTAAGTCTGGAAATTTCCTACAAATTCCTAGTTCGCTTAAACTAATGCTCTGATACCAACTGTGACATCCCCATTTTTTACGGCCAGAAAAGACCGATTTTTTTATGCTTGTTTTTAAAATCAGAGTACTCTTTTAAAGAAAATAGTTGCGGAATTTATTCCCAAAACAAGATATGATAATAACTTATCAAAACATTTCTCGAAGAGAATGTATTTTCATTTAATAATAAAACCTCGGGATGTCATGTTCCGATACATACATATAAGCATAAACAGAACTTACATTCAATTACACTAATGATTTATATCTCCTTTAAATCTCTCTGTGAAATATGTCTTCGTATCGATACCTGTGATACAAAGAAAACTGAGTGGGCCAGGCTTGGGAGCCTGGTGAGCATATAGGGTTTTCATCCCACAATGTTATATCATATATTTATAAATATAGAGCATTCAAACTTGTATAATTTCACCATATAAAGGCAACTCTTATCCCACCCCATCGATCCTCACAACAACACGATCTAAACTCTCGTATCTAAATTTTCCTCTTTACCTGATCCCTACTCACGGATCTAAAACAATTATCTTCACCCGATCCATACTCACAGATCTAAAACTAACCTTTTCACCTTGATCTATACTCACGGATCTAAAACTAACATCATGATCTGATCCATACTCCCGGATCAATAATTGTACCCAATCCATACTCCCGGAATAAGGACAATTAACTATAGCCTAATCCTGATCTGATCCATACTCCCGGATCAAAAACTGTGCCCAATCCATACTCCCGGACTAGGGACAATTAACTTAGTCTTAATCCATACTCCCGGACTAATAACAAGTTTTGTCTCTTTACCTGATCCATACTCCCGGATCTAAAACTAACCTCTTGGTCTAATCCATACTCGCTGAATAACTAGATCAACAACAACAACATCGGGACCTCTCATCTGTTTATCACACATCAACTATCTACCCATGTTCTACCCAACATATTAGTAGATAAAAATATATATTTTTATACATAGTTTAAAACTATATAACATTCTCATTCAATACCTATTCCACATAACAGATGAGGCATACCCACATAACACGTATTTCATAGAGAATAAATCAGATCTATGAGATAGAAGAAAGTGAATATACATTCACGCATATAACAACAAAATATACACATAACACGTATTTTATACTAAATACTTAATAATTATGCGTTAGAAGAAAGTAACCACACACTCACTTGATTAGAAGATGATCGGATAGGACTACGACTTGTAGAAGTAGTTTTCTTCGGTAGATCTGGAAGATCTTCACAAAAACCGGGCTCCTCGCGAGCAGAGCTTCGGCTCGGGAATCGCACTTCTCGGGATCTTCGGGGTCTCGGGACTTGCTTCGGGGCTCAGGAATGATACCGGGGCTTCGGGATGTTTCTTGCACGAAAAACGATGCAAAAACGCGAGAAAACGGGAAGAAATGAGCAAAGAAGTCAGTTGCCCTCGACACCCTTTTATAGGAGGCTGGAAGCCTATTTACGTTGGGCGTAAATTCACATTACGCTGGGCGTAACGTGGATCAGATCACTGACTCCCCCCATGGATAATATCGGTTAATTTATAATTAAATTAAATATCGAAAATATTTAATAAACTTCAAAAATTCATATCTTCCTCATACGAACTCCGTTTTCGACGTTTTTTATATCCCCGCGTAGGTGAGACTACGATCTACAACTTTTGTTTAGACTCCGTCGGCTAATTTTGAGTTTATTTTTATTATTTATTTATAGTAGGTCGGGACAGGAAAACTCCGTTATAAAATCATAACTTCTTTATCCGACGTCCGCTTTCGCCTATCTTTTTATCTTTTTACTCCTATTAACGAGACCTTCGATTCTCATATAGATTGTTTCGGCTAAAAACCTCTCGGTCTCAAATCGAGTATTCGGGCTGCATACCGCTCAGTCGAAACTTAGAAAAATCATAACTTCCTCATACGAAGTCAGATTTGGACGTTCTTTTTATGCACGCTCATGGTTTAACGAAATCTACAACTTTAGTTTAGATTGCTAAGGCTAAATATTGCTCTAACGTAAATTCACTATTTACGTCACGTTGTGTCGTGCCGGTTCTGTCGCGAAACTTCGATAGGTCATAACTTCTTTGTTATAACTCGGATTTCGGCGTTCTTTATATGCACGGAAACCTTGTAACATTTTCTATAACTTAGTTAAGATTATTCCTTCAAAATAATCTTCCATCAAAAAGTCATTTTTTGACGCTTAACGTCTCTAATTGACTAGCCCGGATCTATGGGCGTTACAAATTTCTCGAAACAGACTTCGAGAACTTGCTCTTCTTGTTGGAATCCGAAGTTCCTTCAAACTTTATCTTCCCGCCAACTTCAACCTTGCTGGCGGCTCTACCTTTGATCATATCTTCAACATACTTGGCAGCCCAAATAGTTGCCTCCAGAGTAAGTTCCTGACGCACTGGCACCGCATACTCCCATGGAAGTCCCTTTGTGTACTTGTTAATTTTTTTCAGCTCATCAAGGACAATATGCAAAACAAGCTCCATTTTATCTGTGAAGTTATTGGTGTATTCATCAATGGACATGCTTCCTTTCTTTAGTGTCAGAAATTGATTTTCTAGCTCAAGCAGATTTTGGGCCGAGCAGTACTTGCGATTGAATTGCACCAAGAACTCTGCCCAAGTCAGTTGTAGTGGCTCAATAGGGCTTAGGGTCTTACCCAGAGTGTTCCACCAACGAACAGCACCACCTCTAAACTGACACACTGCAAATACAGTTTGTAACTTGCCTTTGCAACAACATGTCATAAAGGCTAATTCCATCTCCGAGATCCAGTCCATTACTCCGATAAGATCTTCTTTTCCAGTGAAAGTTGATGGCTTGAAAGTCATAAAATCTTTGTACTTGCATCCATATCTCTCGACTCCTTCCTCTTGATTATTCCTCCTATCCACAAGCGGTTCAGTCTTACCAACAAATCTACTGTAATTTCTTTCCTCTGACTAACCGTCATTTAATTCCAGTTGTTCAACATGCATTGAAGGTTCACTCATGTTGTTTAACAATAGTTGCCTCATTTCCTCCCTTTGTTCATCCATTGTGATTGGTTCTGGTGTAGCTTGTGCTATAGGCACCTATTCCATCACTTGGGGTTGAGGTTGTTGATTTCTGTTTGCATTTCCGACTCCACTTCGAGTTCTTGTCATTTTAATCTATACACTACATTAGGAAAATTTAGATCTTCATTCATGATAGATATTTAAATTCTCCTTATCACTCCGAAACGTTACATGCCAATAATAATATCATAATCATACGCTTAGAATCCTGAACACATAAGGTTTCCAGATCCGATTGACAACAGACCATAGATCCGAACAAATAATGGCATATATGACAAACATATAACATTTAACACATATAAGCATTTTAGGCATCTTTCCTAAAATAAATGGAAAATTTTAATTTTTTTAAATATTATTTTCGAAACTTGAATTAACTAATACAAATATAAAAAATATAAAAAAAAATCCCGTTTCTTTTTTTGAAAAATACGTGAAATATTCTAATACAATATCACATTATACATATTCTAAAAAATAATTTTAAAATGCAAAATAAATGGTAAAATCAAAAAAATTCTTTTTTTAAATATTATTTTTGGAACTTCAATTAACTAAAAAAAATAAAAATAATAAAAAAATGCGTCTCACGGTCTCACAATATTAGACCATCTCACATTAACCTAACCTTGTTAGGTTCATTTGAGACCACCTATATTTTGTGAGACCGTGAGACGCATTTTTTTTTAATTTTTTTTTTAAAAATTTTTTTAGTTAATTCAAGTTCAGAAAATAATATTTAAAAAAAGAATTTTTGGATTTTTCCATTTATTTTATATTTTAAAATTATTTTTTAGAATATGTACAGCGTAATATTTTATTAGAATATTTCACGTATTTAAAAAAATAAACAATATTTTTTTTAATTTTTTTTTGGTTAATTCAAGTTCCGAAAATAATATTTAAAAAAATATTTTTCTATTTTTCCATTTATTTTGCATTTTAAAATTATTTTTTAAAATATGAACAGTGTAATATTTTATTAGAATATTTCACGTATTTTTAAAAAAATGGGATTTTTTTTATTTTCTTTATTTTTTTAGTTAATTCAAGTTCCGAAAATAATATTTAAAAAAAAGAATTTTTAGATTTTTCTATTTATTTTGCATTTTAAAATTATTTATTAGAATATGTCAGTGTAATATTCTATTAGAATATTTCACGTATTTTTCAAAAAAACGGGATTTTTTTTAGTTAATTCAAGTTCCGAAAATAATACTTAAAAAAAGAATTTTTGGATTTTTCCATTTATTTTGCATTTTAAAATTACTTTTTGATTTGGTCTCACGGTCTCAAAAAATTAGAATGATATCAAATGAAACTGAACATATATATATATATATATATATATATATATATATATATATATATATATAGGTTCATTTGAGACGGTCTAATTTTGTGAGACCGTGAAACGCATTTTTTTTTTAATTTTATTTTTATTTTTTTAGTTAATTCAACTTCCGAAAGTAATATTTAAAAAAAGAATTTTTAGATTTGTCCATTTATTTTGCATTTTAAATTTATTTTTTTAGAATATGTATAGTGTAATATTCTATTACAATATTTTACGTATTTTTTCAAAACAAATGGAATTTTTTTAAATTTTTATTTTTTTAGTTAATTCAAGTTCCGAAAATAATATTTAAAAAAAGAATTCTTAGATTTTTCCATTTATTTTGCATTTTAAAATTATTTTTTAGAATATGTCAGTGTAATATTCTATTAGAATATTTCACATATTTAAAAAAACGAGATTTTTTTTTTATATTTTTTTAGTTAATTCAAGTTCCGAAAATAATATTTAAAAAAAGAATTTTTGGATTTTTTTCATTTATTTTGCATTTTAAAATTATTTTTAGATTTGGTTTCACGATCTTACAAAATTAGAATGGTTTCAAATTAACCTGAACATATATATATATATATATATATATATATATATATATATATATATATATATATATATATATATATATATATATATGTTCAGGTTAATTTGAAACCATTCTAATTTTGTAAGATCGTGAAACCAAATCTAAAAATAATTTTAAAATGCAAAATAAATGGAAAAATCCAAAAATTCTTTTTTTAAATATTATTTTCGGAACTTGAATTAACTAAAAAAAATAAAAAATATATATAAAAAAATAAAAAATAATTCCGTTTTTTTTTTTTGAAAAATACGTGAAATATTCTAAATAGAATATTACACTGACATATATTCTAAAAAATAATTTTAAAATGCAAAATAAATGGAAAAATCTAAAAATTCTTTTTTTAAATATTATTTTCGAAACTTGAATTAACTAAAAAAATAAAAAATGAATAAAAAAATTCTATTTTTTTTGAAAAATACGTGAAATATTCTAAATAGAATATTACACTGTACATATTCTAAAAAAAATTTTAAAATGCAAAGTAAATGGAAAAATCAAAAAAAAAAATTTTAAATATTATTTTTGGAACATGAATTAACTATAAAAAAAAAAAAAATGAGTCTCACGGTCTCACAAAATATAAGTGGTCTCAAATGAACCTAACCATATATATATATATATATATATATATATATATATATATATATATATATATATATATATATATATATATATATATATATATATATATATATATATATATATATCGAATTCATAACATTTGGGGGTGGGTATGGAATTTGATCAAATTTATAAGTTTAGATTTTCTAATTTGCTTCTCACCCATATACATATTCATAAGTGTATCTCTCTCTCTCTTTTTATATATATATATATATATATATATATATATATATATATATATATATATATATATATATATATATATAGTTGTGTACGAACAGGCAATATGATTATTCTTTTTACTATATTTTTTCTAATTAGGCACCATGATATTATCCGTTTGATCTGGTCTTAACAACGTTCATAGGGATAGATCAATGGTCTTCGATCGAAAGCTGTTACATGCTCATTTTTATTGCTCATAGCAAATAGTTTAGGATTAGGAAATTTAAGTGTATAGAATTTCATATCTCTCAAGAGATTGTCTTTGAAGACATGAAGACGTTTATTGAAGTTGTATCTAGTGAATCTTATTATTTGTCATTAAAGAAAATGACAATTCATGGTAACAAAAAAGATTTTTTTTTTTGTACCGGCAAATACAAATATACTAATCTACTCCTAAACTAACACCTAATTTCACCTATGTCCACGACGAGACTTGAACCCTCGACCTCAAAGAGTGAGGGCACCACCTGATACCGATAAAATTGGAACGATATACAAAAAAGATTATTTAATACAAAATTTCAATAAAATTCATTAAGTGTTTTCAATATTAAAACTCTTTAATATTTAATAACCTTTAATATCAATAAATATTAATTATCAATGTCTAGGATCCAAGTTGCAAAAGAAATAAATGGTTATGTATGTTTTATCACATCCATTTGAATTCAACCACGTAGATATCAATAATCAATTATATCTTAGCATATAATTCCTACTTTATAGGATCACTAATAACAAATTTAATTAGATATTTTTTATCTAATCTATGCCTCAAAACTCTCTTTTCTAGGTATTTTTTATCACAAAATATTTTTGATCAAATGATCTAATTTGAAAAACATGTGTAATTGCCGTATAACTTGGTTACAAAAATCAATATTTTAAAACTTATATTTGAGTATTTCAAAATATGATGCTATTAACGTTTTTAAAAAACCGGATTTTATTTTAAAACAATAAATTATCACATCTTATGTTCACATTATAAATTTTGATAATATGTGATGTTTATTTTGTCTAAAAACTATTTTAGGATTTGAAAAAACTAATTTATCAACCACACATGATAATCGCATAAAATAAACAACATAAACATGCATAAAATTATACGTGCATAAACATAACAAACTAATGATATTTTTATGAGGCAACATAAAAAAAATGCAAAGTCCATTCCTAAGTGGACATTTTTCCTAAGTGGACATTTTAAGGGACAAAATCTTCTTGTAATGTTGTTACAAAAGCTTCCACTTGAGAAAACACCATTTTTACAAATTAATAAACATTTACAAATATTTAATTATTCATTATGATTTAGAATTATCAATAGTGTTTTATTCTTTCTCAACGTGTATTTACATTGAAGTTGATATGCTATTTTACATCTATATAGTTTTAATCTACTGTTTTATATTTTATTTATAAGATTGAAATGAACGATATAGTAAATGTTGTTACAATTAATGCTATCAAATATTTTTACTTTCAATGAATATGTATATTAAGAGGGTGTTTGGAATTGGTTATTCGATGTATTGGTTGACTTATTTTGGGTTGATATTGTTAATAATGAGTTTTTAGTGTTTGAATAAAAAAATTATAATAAATATATAAACTTAATTTTAAAAAAGTGAAAAAAATAATATGAAAATAATACAAATATATCTTAACAAAGGTGACCACCTAATCTTATAATTCGATACCTTTTCTTATGGGTCTTTTAATATTATATTTTTATCTTGTTCAATAACAATTTAATTTGTAATAAATTAATTATTATTTTTGGTTATGAGGATAAGGGAAATACTTCTACTTCTAATACAAAGTGTCTTCGAATGATTAGATGAAGAGGTATCCTGCTTTGTGTCATAAGAACATAGAAGGGATGGTAACAAATTATATGACTAATGAATCCTTTTTAATCAACTTGCTAATAACTCTAGATTGTTATTTTGATTTTGTAGAAAATTTGTAGTGTCCCTACATGAGCTTTTACTTTGCTTCTCGTGATAAAGATTCTTTTCCATCATTGATAAAAAAAGATACTATTTTCCTAATATCTTTGATTATGGTGGCCCATGTTTTGAAGCGCTAATTTTAATATCTTTGAAATCGACATGAAATTAACAGTACTAAACAATAATTAATGTGACATCTATGGAAAAATCTTTATGTATTTCGTTTTATAATTGATTTAGTTTTCTTACTTTTTAAGTCGATTAATTTCCATACATTGAAAAATATTTTCATTTTGACATTTTATACGTCAATAAGTTATCCAGTTTTTAAAAATTATATCTGTGGTCCAAATTTTAAATTTTATTATAAATTTGATCCAAATTTTACACTTTTAATCCAGATTTGTGATTTTATTACACATTTTGTCCAAACATACACTCTTTGCTTAGATTCCAAAAATTTGTTACAAACTAATCTTCAATTTATTTATTTTAACATTTTTTTAGAAATTTTGTTACGAATATGTTTTTACTTCTTATTTATAAAATTATATTTATACAAAAAACATATTTTCACATGAAATACCTATTTAAAAAATTATATATTTATTAAGGCATAACTATATATAAATCCATTATTTTTATAAGAAAAATGCATATAAAAACATGTATTTTATAAAAACATGTTTCGATACATTTTTTTTGTAAACACCTGTGTTATAATAAATACATTTATATAGAGACACATGTTTAGAAAAAAAAAACATATACAAACATGTGATTTATAAAAATATATATAAACACATTTTGATAAAAAAAAAAAAAAGGTAAAAAAACATGTACTTTTATAAAAGCGTATACAACCATGCTTTTATAAAAAAATATATATATAAACAAATATTCCATAGTAAACGTATTTCTATATATTTATGTATTTCTATGCACACAAATAGGTATTATATATATATATATATATATATATATATATATATATATATATATATATATATATATATATATATATATATATATATATATATATATTATAAAAACGTGTTTGTATATATTTTTATAAAACACGTGTTTATATACATTTTTTTATATAAAAAGTATTTGTGTATAAATGCATTTATTCCAAAATATGTGTTTATAATTTTTTTTATTATATATATATATATATATATATATATATATATATATATATATATATATATATATATATATATATATATATATATATATATATATATATAATATATAAACCTATTTGTGTGAATATAAAACATAAATATATACAAATAGGTTTACCATAAAATATGTGTTTGTATACATTAATTTATAAAAATGTATTTGTAATCATTTTTTATAACGTGGTTATATACATTATTCTTATAAAAATGTGTTTGTATAAAAATGCATTTATTATAAAATAAGTATTTATATATTTTATTTTTATAAAATCATGTTTGTGTGTGTGTCTATATATATATATATATATATATATATATATATATATATATATATATATATATATATATATATATATGCAGTTAATAAATACCGAATTTTAGAAATAGGTATTTTACATAAAAAATATTAAAAAAAATTTCATATATAGAAAAAATGTTTTTTTATTTGAAAATATGTTTTTTTTTGTTGTAGAAATACGATTTTATAAAGCAAAAAAAACATATTTGAAACAAAACTTTGAAAAACATAAAGTACAAAAAAAGCTATATTTATGATGAATTTTTAGCAAAATTTTTGAAACCTAGGCCGAAAGCGTAATTTTTGGACAAAATTTGTAATAAAATTTAAAATATTGGCCAAAAGTATTTTTAAACAAATATGTAATAAAATTTAAAATGTTGGCCAACTTTTGTTATTTTTGAAAATTAGATGCGGGTAAAAAAGTCAAAATGAATGATTTTCAGGTTTTCGAGATTAATTAACTTAAAAATATAATGACTAGGCCTAAAACTTTTCAATAGATTCCTCTTTATTGAATTAAAAACATTAACAATGAACATTTATTTTTATCTTAAATTGACAATTTTCTAACATTTTAAATCTGAAAATATAATATATATTTTTTTAAAAGAAATTAATAAACTATTACTTTGACAAAAGTTAACTTTTATGTAACCCAAAGCAGTAATCAATATTTATTTAAATCCATATCAATCAACGAAAACAAACTAAATATCGTCAAAAAAAACTGCCAAAAGGAAAAATAATTGCCGTTGAAAACTAATCGTTAGAATCAAATTATTTGTCATTATATATATATATATATATATATATATATATATATATATATATATATATATATATATATATATATATATATATATATATATATATATATATATATATATATATATATATATATATACTAGTTTATAACCCGTGGGAAACACGGTTATAAAATTAATTAAATTTTCATATTAAAAAATTAAAATTATAAATCAATTATTTTAAATAAATTATTATTTAAGAGATATTTTTTTGTTATATAAAATTATAATTGTTTATTTAAATAAATATTTGAAGTTATATCACTTTATAATCTATTTTAATTTTATTTTATTTTTCAATCTAATGTTAGGAATTTAATATATTTAGAGTGAAAATTTAAAATTTAAAATTTAAAATGGATAATCAATTATTAATTAGTGTAACTATAGTGGAAATTTAAAATTTGAAATTTAAATTGAATAATTAATAGGTTGACAAATAACATAATTGGTGATATATAACATTAATGACGAGCTCTAATTATATGGCACTTGTCAATAGGAGATTAAACCTATTCTTTTATTAGAATAGAAATATATATATATATATATATATATATATACTGTAAGAAATTTTTTTTGGTAGGAAGGTAATAAGTTTTTTTTCTACATATTTTTTTGACGAACAAAAAAAATGAATCACTAGATGATTCATTTGTAAGATGATTCACAAGAAAAAATTCTCAAAAAAACATCTATATGATTCATTTTTAAATAAATTAAGAAAAAATCCACTTTTATGATAATTTTAGTGAATAATAACAAAATCATTATATAAATGAATCATCGAGATGTTTTTTTGAGAATTTTTTTCTTGTGAATCATCTTTCAAATTAAATATCTAATGATTCATTTTGTTGGTTCGCGAAAAAAATATGTAGAAAAAAAAACTTGTTACATTCCTACCAAAAATTTCCTTCTGATTTGATCTTGACTATATATATATATATATATATATATATATATATATATATATATATATATATATATATAGTCAAGATCAAATAAGAAGGAAATTTTTTTGTAGGAAGGTAAGAAGTTTTTTTTCTACATATTTTTTTCACGAACGAACAAAATGAATCATTAGATGATTCATTTGTAAGATGATTCACAAGAAAAAATTCTCAAAAAAACATCTCGATGATTCATTTATATAATGATTTTGTTGTTATTCACTAAAATTGTCATAAAAGTGATTTTTTTCTTAATATACTTAGGGGGTGTTTGGAAAAAAGAGGTGCTTATTGCTTATTCCCACAATAAGCTAATCTAAGTGTTTGGATAAAATCCAACTTATTAGGCTAAATAAGGTAATTTTAATAAGCATCACTCCCCATGCTTATTGCTTATTGCTTATTCCTACCACAAATAAGCTATAAGCAATAAGTTAAAAATCTAATCCAAACACCCCCTTAAAAATGAATCATAAAGATGTTTTTTTGAGAATTTTTTCTTGTGAATCATCTTACAAATGAATCATCTAGTGATTCATATTTTTTTTGTTCGTAAAAAAAATATGTAGAAAAAAACTTCTTACCTTATTACAAAAAAAAAAAAAAAAAAAAAAATCTTATTGGATCTATATCCAGAATATAGATCCAGTAATAAATATTTTTTGGTAGGAAGGTAAGAAGTTTTTTTTTCTACATAGTTTTTTGACGAACAAAATAAATGAATCACTAGATGATTCACAAGAAAAAATTCCCAAAAAAAACATCTTTATGATTCATTTTTAAGTAAATTAAGAAAAAATTCATTTTTATGACAATTTTAGTGAATAACAACAAAATCATTATATAAATGAATCATCGTGATGTTTTTTTGAAATTTTTTTTCTTGTGAATCATGTTACAAATGAATCATCTAATTATTCATTTTGTTTGATTGCGAAAAAAATATGTAGAAAAAAAACTTCTTACCTTCCTACCAAAAATTTCCTTCTTATTTGATCTTGACTATATATATATATATATATATATATATATATATATATATATATATATATATATATATATATATATATATATATATATATATATATCCGGTAAGAAATTTTTTTTCGTAGGAAGGTAAGAAATTTTTATTCGACTTATTTTTTTGGCGAAAAAAACAAATGAATCACTAAATGAATTAATAATAACGTGATTCACCAAAAAAAATCCCACAAAAACATTTCAATGATTCATTTTTATGATGATTTTGTTGATATTCACTAAAAATGTCATACAAGTGAATTTTTTTCTTGATTTACCTAAAAATGAATCATGAAGGCGTTTTTTTTGGAATTTTTTCTTGTGAATTATCATAATTTTGAATCATCTAATGATTCATTTCATTTTTTGCTAAGAAAATGTGCATATAAAAAAATTTCTTACCATCCTACCAAAAATTTCCTTCTTATTTGATCTTGACTATATATATATATATATATATATATATATATATATATATATATATATATATATATATATATATATATATATATATTTATATATATATATTAATCTTTGCTTTAAACTTACTTATTAGATGTTCAAACTCTATTTTTTAAAGTAAAACAAAGTCTAAACACTATTCGTCCTAAGGAATTTCTCGCCCAAAGAAAATATTTAATGCATTTAAAAATGAGATTAATGGTTGAAATGAAAATTATTCATCAAGAGTGTTTAACTCTAAATTGAAAACCGGACGCAATTAATCACAAACTATAAACAAAACCAAAAACAATTCCTTGAAATCAAATTTTCTTAATAATGGATTGTTTGTAATTTGTAATATCACGAGATTCTAAAAGAAACTGTTCGCAAAGTGGAAAAAAATAATGCAAACATATCTATTCATACTTATTGAAAGAAAACTAATTGTGGTAAGATCACTATAGCTAAAATGGAAACTAATTCCAAATGTATGTATTTATCTTTTATGATCGATTTTCTCGCATGATCAATTTTATATGATCTTATTCAGAAAGATATCACATGTTAATACAAAATTATCAGTGAAACATGACGAAAAATTTAAAGGCAGTGAAGTTTATATACCAAATATGATGCATAAAGCAATGTTTCATGATTATCGTTGTATGCCATGTTTTTTGGAATATAATATGCTTCTAAATGAAAACTAATCACCGCCCACCAATATATTTTTATTGTTAACCCAAAACAATAATATACTTATATTTTTAATGTAAATCATCAACATACTTTTAGTTTTAATCTTAAACAACAAACATTTATTAACAAACATTTATTTTAACATAACAGTAACTTTATTTTTATTGTTAAACCAAAAATAACAAACTTTTATTTGCAATTTGATCTTCCGCCAAAACAAAAAAATCACCGAAAAAAATTATTCACACCTGCCGCTTATATATATATATATATATATATATATATATATATATATATATATATATATATATATATATATATATATATATATATATATATATATATATATATATAGGAGTAGGATCAAATGAGAACGCCTAAAAGGTTGAGAACGTGAGAACAATTATCAGCCAATCATTTTATTAGGGTATTTAAGTAAATTTGTATTTAATCTATTTTTTAATTAATATAATACAATTAATAATCAATATATTATCCATTAATATTTTCCTATAATTAAGGGATATTCCATAGTTATCGTTCAATGAGATATTGAATTGAAGATACGATTTCCAGGGACGATTTCGAGTATAACAATCGGAATTTCAGTCGAATTTTGTATATTGTTAATCATTTACGTTTAAAGATAACAACGCAGTATACCATTCGTGATTCAAATCAATATCGATGTCGGACTGTTTTGATTACAGTAGCGATGATACAGAAGATGATGATCAATATGGCGAAGAAGACGTCAACTGTAATAAATATGACGACGGCGATTTCTATAAGTCTGATGATCAATTCGACGGAAGAAATCAAATCTCTGATTATGCTAGTGAAGGTAAATAATGAAAACAATGTCAATATCTTGTAATTACAGATCGTGTTTTTCAATAGTTATTGAATTTTTGTATATGTTGAATAAGACCGGAGTACATATTTGTATATGATTAGTCATATACGTTGCATGTATTAATTACGTAATGATGGTTTATATCACATATCGTTGTACAAGAGTCCCTCGTTGGTGATTTTTTCTTAAGTTTAATACAATGTTGATTAAGTTTGATAATCATTGGTGATTATGCGTTAATACGACTCAAATATGTAAACAATTCAACTCTGGTTACTGTTTCACAGACGTTTATTATGATTATAAAGTTCTTTAGTTTATGTATACGTAATTCATAGAAATTTATATCAGGTTTTGCATGTCGCATTATTGTTTTTTGTTGTCTTAAAAAACAGGTACAAATCGAACTGATTCTGAAGAGGAATCATTGAATAGTAATGTTGTTGACTCGCCTGGTGGGAAAACCAAGTTGTGGAAACCTATTGTTCCTAAAGATTTTATGCCAGATGTAGATGCTATATATCAATCATTAGAGGAGGCGGTTGAAATGTATAAATTATATGCAGATAAAGCAGGTTTTGGTGTCAGGTTAAATATAGTAACGAGGTTTGGTGACAAAACCATTAAAAAAAGGTATGTAGTGTGCAACAAAATAGGTAAAATACCTAACAGATCAACTGACACTTTGGATCTTGAGGGGAGGGGAAGGAATAAACGAAACTCAAACTTCAAAATTATGGACTGCAAGGCATTGATAAAGTTTGAAAGGTTACATATGCAAACTAATGCTTGTAAAATATATGAGTTTGAAGAGAATCACAACCACCCCCTAGAGACTAAAGAAGAAAGACGGTATTCCAAACGTGCACGACAACTTAGTTATAAAGACAAGGAGTTTATAGTGCGTTCTTCAACATCTAACATTGGTGCAACAAAGGCACACAAGTTACAAGCTAGTTTGCAAGGAGGTTATGAAAACGTTGGCCCTGAAGCAATTGATTATAAAAATTTCAGAAGGAAGGTGGGAAACATTATAGGTGACAAGGATGCACAGCTGGTTGTTGACAAAATGAACATGAGGAAAGATGAGTTTCATAATTACACATTTGAGTATAAATGTGTTGATAGTGTGTTAAACGCAATGTTTTGGGCGGATGAAACCGATAAGTTATATTACAAGGAGTTTGGAGATGTGATATCATTTGATGCTACATTCCGAACAAATAAGTATGCTCTTATACTCATTACACATTTATTTTTTTAAGTATGAATATTGATGTTTTTTTGACTTCGTAATCAATATTGAATTTGTTTTTAATTACCTTTTTGATACAGGTATGGAATGATTTTTGTACCGTTTACAGCCATTGATAACCACAAACGTTCAATAAACATTGGGGCAGGTTTGTTAAGCAACGAGTCAATAGAATCTTATCGTTGGTTGCTCGAAGCTTTTTTGAAAGCACATGTGAAACACCCTCAATTAGTGTTAACAAACCAAGATCCAGCAATTGTACAGGCCATTGAAGCAATATTTCCTAATTCTAATCATCGTTTATGTATGTGGCACATTATGAAAAAACTACAAGCCAAGGTGTGTATATTTTGGCCTAAGTTAGCACGCAACATGT
The DNA here is from genome assembly GCF_052625555.1 of Lactuca saligna. Taxonomy (NCBI): domain Eukaryota; kingdom Viridiplantae; phylum Streptophyta; class Magnoliopsida; order Asterales; family Asteraceae; genus Lactuca; species Lactuca saligna. The sequence goes on along the minus strand of NC_136421.1, from coordinate 222,009,361 downwards.
TTTATTCAACAATGATTTACACAGTTTTACATATTTTTAATAACGATTAGCATACATATTGTTTATTCATAGTTAATCTAATAAATTTCTATTTTTTTTAGGTCTCAGCCGATTTTTTGAAAAACACTGATTTTCGCAAGCGTTTTACAAAGCTTGTATGGAATGTCTATATCGAGCCTGAAGTGTTTGAATCAAGGTGGAAACTGCTTATGAGAAAATTCAAACTACAGGACAAAAGATGGTTCAAAGACATGTACAGGGATCGAAAACTTTGGATTCCAGCCTATTTTAAAGACATGCCACTACACGGTCTGATGAAAACTACTTCAAGGTCTGAAAGCGTGAACTCATTTTTTAATAAATACTCTAACTCTGGTAATTTGCTTATCTATTTCATGATGAACTACGACACCGCAATTGGAAAGCAACGAAATGCTCAACAGAAACTAGAACATGATACAAAAAATGCAAAGCATGAAATGACGCTTCCAAGTGGCTTACTAGAACATGCAGATGCGGTTTACACAAAAAAAAATTTCTATAAGGTCAAAAAGGAAATATTTAAAGCAGCCTGGTACTGTTCTATCGACAGTGTTGAAAAGATTGATTGGTGGCAAGTTGTTATGATTACACAAACGGATAAGAGCAAACAGTTGAAGATAAAATGCAAGGTTATATTCATCGTTTAAATGCTTTTCATTAGTCATCATACAAGTATATTATCTAATTATTTTTAAATTACATATATTTTTTTCATTATTATGCAATAACCACCAACTAATATGTTACTTCAATCAGTTACTAACATACATTATTTTTATTATACAATGTAGGTTGAACTAAAGTTGCCTGAAAAAGAAGTTAAATGTTCATGTAATCACTTCATACGTACTGGCATTTTGTGTCGTCATATTTTTGCTGTATTGAAAAACAACCATATTGAAAAGATTCCAGAGCAGTATATTCTAAGAAGATGGAGAAGGGATGCAATTTCCAGCCATTTGTTTGCCATGAAACATGTTGCCATGGAAATAGAAGATGACACCTTTAAACTTTTAACAGAGGCATACAGCAATATTGAATACTGCTTGGATCATTTCAAAAGAAGCAAATAGAAATTGTTGGAGTTTGTTGAAAAAACACGTACGTTGAAGCAGGCAGCAATGGAGTTTGCCAGTTCCAACCAAACATCATCTGATAACGATGAAGAAGAAATTATTCGGATGCTTGGAATACGCAGCATTCCTGATGAAATAAATATCCATCCACCTGCATCTATACGTACCAAAGGTAGTGAAACTAAGAAAAGAATGGTTAGTGCTATTGAGAAAGTCGTTGCAACTGCAAAGAAAAAAACCAGAATGTGCACAGGTTGCAATCAATATGTTAAGCATAATTGGAGGACTTGCAAAGTAAGACTTGCACGAGAGTCAAAAGCAGCTTAAAATTGCCCAGTCATTTTCCCATTAGATTTTACTTTTCTATTACACTTATGAATAAGAATATGTTTCTATGATTTAGTAGGTTATGTTATCTTAAACCACTTTCATTACTTTTAACGTTTTTATTTTATTCATAGATGAATAATAGCAATGCCAAATTTGGTAATGCTAACAGATTAATGACAATATCTGGTATTTAAACCTCTTTTATTAGATTAAAATAGTTCGCACTTACAATAGATATACTTGTGCTTTTTTGAAATTATAAAACCATCAATCATTATATACTATAGTCATATACAATCCAAGCAATATTCATAGTTTATTGTATGTTGTTATTAGTATATCTTAATAACAAATGTTTGTACGATTAACTTTTAAAATAGCTATACATCATATATTGATTCACGTTTGCGTTAGGGTAAATTTTAGTCATAAGTTTAACCATGGTTGACTTTAAATGTGACAATCGTCAATCTTGAGTCAAGTCAAGTCATCAAGTCAAGCCGGTCAACTCTATTAAACCTTGTGTATTAGGGTTGGTGTTATGTTCGTATTGTATAACTTGCTATATTAATGGGAAAACATCACTAGAGAAAAGTTTTGTGTTAAAAATTTCCTAAGCCTTAGTACTAATCAGTGAATTAAACTGATGAAAACCATGTTGCATACTCATCGGGAATGTGTAAGATCCTTAAACAAGGCTTAACAGGGTTTACGAACCATGCATCGCGGTGCCGGACACTCACAACTGTCCCACATGGATTCTCTCTCAATCGTTTTCACTCTATCTCTGCCTATGTGAAATCTCTCTCTAATATCCCTCTGTATGAGAAATCTCTCCAAGAATGTTAAATCTCTCCCAAATCTCTCCACGTATGTGAAATCTCTCTCTAATATCTCTCTGTATGAGAAATCTCTCCAAGAATGTCAAATCTCTCCCAAATCTCTCCACGTATGTGAAATCTCTCGCAAATATCTCTTTGTATGAGAAATCTCTCCAAGAATGTCAAATCTCTCCCAAATCTCTCCAAGTGTGAGAAATCTCTCCCAAATTTCTCTCAAAAGTTTCCCGTAACTTTTTGGAATCATTCGGGTCATTCCGGCCCTTAACCGGGTCAAAAACGGCTTAAAACGGGGCGAAAACGAGAAAAATAGGCTTTAGGAACCGAAACCGGAATGAGAGGCTTCTTAGGACCAGAGACCGAGCCTCTGGTGGCTAAGAGACCAGAGGCCGAGCCTCTGGTGGCTAAGAGAACCGAGACCGAACTCGCCCAGGAGGAACCGAAACCGAGAGTACTGTTCACAACCGAGCGGTCGGTCCCTCTCGGTCCGCCTCCGCCTCTCTGTTCGCTCCCTGTTCGCTTCTCACTCTCTGTCCGCTATCCTCCCTCTCGGTCCGACTCCACCTCTCTGCTCCGCTTCTCACTCTCTGCTCTCTTCTCACTCTCTGCTCTCTTCTCACTCTCTGCCTCGCGCGCTCCTCTGTCCCCTCCCACCTCTCGGTTCTTCCCTCCTTCTCCTCTCCTCTCGGCTCCTTCCCTTCTCTCTTCTTCTTCTCTCGGTTCCGCCTCCCTCTCTCTCTCGGTTCAGCATAAGAGGGCCGAACCTCGGCCAGGTCTCGCATTTTTGTCATTTTCAGCCCATTTTTGATATTTTTGACATTTTAAGCCCGTTTTTCATGATTTTAAAGCGGGATTTTCTCCAGAAATTATATTTTAACATAATAAACTCTAAATATTCATAATTTAAACATATTTTGATGAAAATCATTATTTAAATAATAAAAATCAAATGGATGAATTATTAAAGGTGGAGTGTTGACTTTGCCTTATCCAAAGCCACAAGCAACCACCCCACACCCACTCTTTGACTAACCACACCTCTCCACCTTACCTAGGTCACTTCAATGTTCCCTTACACTCAAATTTCACCCACTCCCACGTTTTTGAGCTGGAACAAACAACCACACTCCTCATTTTCTCTCATTTCTCTCATTCCACTAAGTAACAAACACCACTTTTTCTCTCAAACTCTTCTACACAAATTTTCGAGATCCAAGGCTGATTTCAAGTGTTCTTCCACACTTAGTAAGTAAAAATTCATCCTCCCTATTATTATTTCACTTCATTCTACTCAAATCTTTGGTTGCTTACACAAACTCCCTAACTATGATGTTAGATTCTCGAAAACCTTCAAGGCATCTCCAAGTGTTCTTGAATTAAACACTTCCATTCTTCAACAATCATCTACTGAAATCACTCAAGGTGAGTTCATGCCCCTACCTTTTCATGTTTTCTCAAGTTTTCAAGGGGGGGAAATACAAGTTAAAACACTAAGAACATAACTAGATTTTTCTAACAGCCTTCATCAGAAAAGTTCAACTCCATTCACGGACTGTTTTGGGCACCTTAAACATTTTTGCTTTCAAAACTGTACAAGGTGCAAATAGTTCATGTTTCTAGCTTTAAAATGACTACTTGCACATCTCCATACGATTTTTCTACAATTTATGGTGATTTTTACAAAACTGCCTATCATTTCAAACAACAATCCGGACCAGTCTGTGATTTTGGACTTTTTCACCCAAGTTAGAGGTCATATTAATTTGTGATAAAAATTATGAACAAACTAGACACATTTTGTGAACTCTCAGAGTTTACGGATCTAGATTTCGACTTCGTATGATTTTTCTATGATTTTTCCAAAACAGGGCAGAATCGCTAAATTTTGCCAACAGCATGTAAATATCATAACACTTTGTATTATGTTGAGCAAAGTGTATAATCATAAGTTTTAGTATTTGTATGTGTTTCCTTGTTAGTGTACCATTATGAACTGAAACTATGAAATTCATACTAAATATTAAATATTATTCATTCATTTTGGAACACGTATCATTAGACTATAAAAAGTATAGTTTGATAAATTCACAATACTAATACATTTCCATAAGAGGATTCATACATATTACATACATTTTAGATAAACTATAATAGGTATAGTTTATGATACATCACTCAACGCACTCGTACCAAAAAGGGTACATCCATACAAGAAAGATTTATATTCACACACATTTCACGTAAACCTGTTAACCTATGTTGTGAGACTCTCTCTCTCTCCCCGTACGTCCGAGTGCGGGATATAATTCCTGGTAGTTATAATCAGAATCTCCTTGAGGGAGAACGTGATACTTGTATATAGATCTATATTGGGTTTGACACCCCACACCTTGCTGCTAGCTACAGTGGGACCTGCAGGTCTACGGGTGACAAATGTCATTTCATTTTCGCAACGCCTGAGAAACGTTGTGGCAGGTTCACATAGTCACAGTATGATTATAGCGACTCACTTAGGGGGATAACAATTCATGAAGTTTACGGGGTTTCATAAAACCGAAGTAGGTTTAGGATGATAAAAGAAATTTATTTTCCATAACATTTGAAACTCACAACATTTTTACTAAAAATCGATGATTTCTCATACACTCTAGTCTTTGATTATAAGGCTACATATCTCGGATTTCAAGGGAAATATCGGATATTTTTTTTCTGAAACAAACGCGACATTTACATGTGAAATACTTCTACTAAGTTTATTAATAAAAGCTTATGAACTCACCAACCTTTGTGTTGACACTTTTCAAACAACTTGTATTCACAGGAAGACACTAATCAGGTTATCAAGTGCTTTTGAGGATGGGACGTTAAGGCGTCAAACTTTTCACATTTTGACAACATATTGTAATTGATTTTGAAACATGTAATTCATACAAGTGATGTAACTTTTTCAATTATATATATGTTGGTTGTGTTTGCTTAAATTACTATTAAAATTGTGGTTATGATGCTATACATGAAGTCCTCCACCCCCGGACGTTTCCGCCATCCTTGGTTTGGGGGTGTGACATTAAACCCTTAAGTTTAGTCAACAATGAATAACATCATAAATACATTAATTATTTTCAACATATTGATGATATGAACATTGTTAAATACTATTCTGTTTAAGATAAAACAATTTGCATTTAAATTATAATATGTTAGGAATACTTCAAGTAAGTGTTTATGCTATTATTCAATATTTAAATAACAACATAGTTTAAGATATAAACCCACCAACAATCATTATATAATATAGATATGTTCACTTTAACTATTAAAAATTCTGATTGTATGTTCATAGTAAAATAGCATATTAACAAATGTTTGTTAGTTAGAATCATTCCTGAATATACAGTAAAACTATACCATCAACGTTAATCATCATTTTCTAAGATAACTTAATTATTCAAATGTTAATGTAAAAATATAAATACTAAAATATCACTAGTCCATTACTAAAATTAGCAAACCAAAAGTAAGTATTGTACGTTCAGCAACCCAAGTTAACATCCTTAGCATACAAAAGCATTGTTTTTAATCCATCCAAAAGAAACCATTAAAGTCATAACTAAAATAACTTTTTTAATACAATTAACTTAAAACATCCAATCTCCTGTGAATTTCTTCCTTTGCAATGGCCAACATTTGAGAACGTTGTTTTGAAGGAATCTTGTGGAATTCATCAACCTTTTGCAGCACATAATCCTTTTGCACATTATATTCATGAGTGAGTATTTTGTATAAATACTTTGTCCTCAGTTTAACAAGTTGATCATCTTGTGCAGAAGACTCGTTCTTGAATCCAACTTTAAACTCATTCATACTTCCCCCCATATATGTTTCCATGTGACGCATCGTAAACACACCACAATCAATGCTGTTGTTTATTGTTCTCCAAGGCATTTCCAGTCTATGTGACATCACATGTGAAAACATCTCAGCTTTTGGATGATTCTGAGATTTTAAGTAATCAACTATGTACTCTTTCTGAAAATGTAAAAAAACATTGTCAACACATATTAAATTTTATTAAGTATGTAAAGTAATTTTTATTAATCACTTACAATGATTTGGGGTAACTGACCATATCTCTCACCATCAGGATCATCAACTTTGTTATTGTCAACGATTACAAACTCTGGTTATTGTAGATTGATCTCAAAAAGGAAAATGTGGAAGGAACGGATGATTGGTAGGAAAAGCTGCAACATTTATAAATTACAATTGTATTCACTTTATTTAATATTCATATTTGATCAATGATAAATACACATGTAAGTAAACTGTGGAGATATATCTCTTACAAGTCCAACAAAACGTAGGCTTGTGTCCATATCTTCAATAGAAAGCACCAAATTCTCAATGAATTTATCTTTACGTTGACTTTCTGTTAAACCACTTTCTAGCTACGAATTCTGTGATCGATTTTTAAAAACTCATTAACTTCTTTATATGTTTGTATTTAAAAAATAATATAATCAACATTGAACAATATTAACTTATACCGTCACATCTGTCTTGCAATAAACTCTCAGGGGCGATTCAGGTGCACGCTTACTTTCATCAAGATTCAACACTTGACTCCAACAATCAATGACATGGACAAATAGTTCACATGTTGGAAAAAAAACTTTCCATATGAAACCTCTGAGCAGAAAACCCATCCAGAGTGTGGAAAACTATATCACTGCAATAGACGTGAACAATTAATACTATTTTTAATGAGCAAACAATAAAATTAAGTAATTTTAAAAATATTGTAAATGCAACTTACTTTGGCTCTCCCTGGAGAGAGAATATCCATTCTGCTACACGTTTTTCCTGCCGTGGAACTCCTTTGATGATATCAACCCGTATAACGTAAGGAGATTTCAGATATTCGGATTTCATGCGAGGCCTGTACCCTCTTCTACTAACCCAATGTTCATCTTTGTTGAATGGTACTACAGACAAAGGAATTGGCATTTCCATTTTAGATGGTGGTGTATTCTTAAAAGATTTTGTTCCAGATCTATTCGCGAAATCTGCATATTCCTGTGACATTTGAATACTACATTTTGCTATCGGGGAGTTGTCAAACTGTTTGTTAGTTGTAGCTAGAATCAGCGTACGTTCAATTTCAGCCTCGTTATCATACCACCATTGAGATTGTTCTGGTTCCTCTGATGCAGAAACTTCAGTAAACAAATCATTTACTTTGTTTTTCCATTCTTTAACCAACTGATTATCAGGATATTTCTTGACAACATCATTTATTTTGTCTTCCAACACTTTCTTTTGCTGCAATATCATGTCGTACATCTCCTTTATTGTTGAAACAGTTGTTTAATTAGGTCACCACAATAGAATTATGTTACAAACCAAATAAAAATATTAATATGTCAGTTAGTATTAATTAATACTGTAGAAATTCATTATTCAAATGTGAATAGGTAGTTAACTACCTCAACACTTTCCCAACTTCCACTAAAAATATCATCTCCATGATTTCCCTACGAAAAGCAACACAATATTAGTTGTTGTACTAATAACTTATTATTTAGTTATGATTATATTATATTACTACCTTACACCTTACATCTCTTGCATCATTTCCCTGTCAATAATTTATGAATGTAATTAATTTATACTATACCAAATAAACAAATAATAAATTTCATATGCATTGTTCAATACAATAAAATATTACCCGAACTTTTTCTTGCCCTACATTACCAGTTCCCGATGCTTCATTGATGAATTGAAATGGATCTTGCAATTCACCCATACCCAGACCAATTGTCCTACACTCTACTCTTTCTCGCTCACGTAGTTTATCAACACTCCAACAACATATTGCTGGTCTGCATCGTACAATCTTCACTGAATTGCATCGAACACTTTCTACGTATAGCAACTACAACAAAGACAAATAAAAAATGTTTTACTTAAATACACTTTAATGAATCTGCACACATAAGGCTACAAATATTGAATGACAGTTTAATTTAAAACAAATCTTACCAACAGTAATATAATTGGCCCAACATAGAATCCTTTTTTGCTGTTTGGATTCCACGCACTTTTTGTCTCCTTAAGGCAATCAAAAACATATCCACACCAATCAATGTCACTTAGATCCAGATCTTTCGTCACTTTTGAAAACATCGACAGGTCACATGTGCCCATGCTCATCGACTGACCTAGTGTATTACACAACATGACAAAGATGTTTACTTTAAACATTAAATACGCACGTGTTGACTGCATAATAACTTGTTGAACTGCCCTTGGTCTAATATTATCTTCATCTTCGAATTGTTTTCTCCAAATAGTTATCGTGTCATCTGTGACTTCTCTATAAGGCATAGACTTTATTGTAGCATGTCCCAGAGGCAGACCCAACATTTCGTGAATAACTTGCCAATTGATTGGTATCTCTCCATGATGAAGTTTGAGTACCATCCTATCTGCGTTAAAATTCCTTACAATATAATGCCCCATAATTGATGCACACCCATCCACTTTCATCTTCAACAAATGCCTCAGACCAATAGAAGAAATATAAGCTTCATGTTCCTTGCTAAGGTTATGCATACAACTGTACAAAACATTTGGAGATGTCCGTACTTGTATTCGCTTAGCTTCTTCTGCACCACTTGCTACAACTTTAGGATGTTTTCTTGGCTTCAATACATTTCCTTCTTTATTCCTTTGTCTTTTAAATTTCTTCACATTTTCTTTTTCATCATCTTTGAATGAAGTATGATGCCTTCTCTTTTTCCTTGTTACCACAGTTATGTCAGCTTCAAAATCAGAGTCTTCATCTTCGTCAAGGTTCTTGACAGTAACATTATCTTTTCCTGTTAAGACAAATGTAACACAATAAATGATTATAAATAAATTACCAAACCAATGCTATACTAAATTTATTAAAGAAAATAACACTACCTGAAAATGAGTTTATAACAACAACTTCATCACCTTTTGTTTTACATCTATCAAAACGTCTTTTTGTTCTCAATTCATTTTCCCTATTTAGTCCACTGTCTTCTGTCAAGTCATAACTTTCAATGAAACCTGTCAATAATTAGACAACATAATCATCACTGAAGATACTTTAATATACAAGTTACATTTCATGAAATCATCATTCATACCTTTTTTTTCTGTATATTTTTTTTAGCTTTAGAAAACCTTGAATTTCCTCCATCAACCTTCTTCACATTGACTTTGGGTTTCCTGTTTTTTTCTATTAATAAATACAAAACAAACAAGTTATTAAAACTAACTACAACATCAAACTCTAAATAAATTTATTTCTAAACAAGTACATTACTTGAATCTGAGCTCAAAACTACAACTTTAAGACCCCTTCACATTGAATGAGCTGGTGTGCGATTAACACGTCCCCCACACCTGTCCAAAAAATAAGACACATAATCACTATAGATTCAAATTGATATTTAAAATTTTAAATTTCATATAATCATCATCACCACCAGTTTGATTTTTAGTTTTCTTCTTAGGTGTTGAAAACTTCTTCCGTCCTTCTCTTCTAATCTGAGGTTGTACTAGTTCGTTTCCTTCATTGTCTGCATCTTCAATATCAATAAGCAATGGATTGGATTCTTCATTAGTGAATTTGCTGAATGTCGTCTTTAGTAATATCCTCTTGCTTTTCTTTCTACCTAATAATAGCATTAATATACCTTAATCATTTATAACTCAGAATTGAAACATTAACAACTCAAATAATCATCCATTATACATTTTACATTAAACACATACCCAAAAAACAGAGGAATGTTTACAATAATCATCAATAAACAAACAGTGTAGTTAACTTACTCACGTAAAACAGTTGGGACTCATACATCATTATTCTTTACATACAAAACATAGTCAACAAAGTACATATTCACAAATGACTATGTCTTTAACAATATACAAATCATACAACCAACAACAAGGAATAATACTAGAAAAAGTACTTAGTCTCAAAAACAATCGGATTTTACAAGTAATCAGTAGTAATAAATGACATTTATACCCTTCGTTATTATTTTTCTAATAAACACCATTCACAATCGAATACTAACATCAATTACTCCTCTTCGCCCCAAAATCAGAGTAATGTTTACAACAATCATCAACAAACAAACAGTGCAATTAACTTACCCACATAAAACAGTTTGCACTCCTACATCATTAATCTTTACATACAAAACCATGTACAGGATCAAAACCACATACATACTCAATAAAGTACCCATTCACAACTGAATATCACTTTAACAATATACAAAACATACAACCAACAACAAGGATTAATACTAGAAAAGTACTTCTGTCGCACAATCGGACTTTACAAGTAATCATTATTAATGAATGACATTCTCACAATTCGCTATTATTTGTCAACTAAAAAACATTCACAATCGAATACTAACATCAATTACTCTTCCTGTGCTACTTATGATGTAAAAAAAAGCCCTAATTTTTGGGTTTACGTAACCTTATTTCAGTTCAAAGTAGTCGACTACGATTACACATGTATATGCATCTTATAACTATCAAACACAATCATAAACTGTTGATTTTTAAGCACATTCAATATCACAATACCGTAAATTCGGAACTCATCTATAATTACCATTTTCATTTTAACAATCAAATACACCAACGTGTTATTTGTGAAACAAAACATTTAAAACAACATTCATCAGAGATGAAGAATAACTACAGTTCATAATCGACGATATAAAGAAAAAACGAAAGACCCAACTTCTAGGGTTTTAAGAATCGTCAAATGTACACATTATAAAAACCTAAACACACTAATACACACGTTTTCCAGTCAATCGACATTCAATAAAGATTATAAAACTTACTTCTTCCACTTCGATTGATCAACAACGACATTCCTCCACCTACGACGCTTCACAAAGTTCAGAATGCAAAATAACTCTTCACGAATGAACAGTATTAATCGAATGTGGTATAATCGTTTATCTATGATGCTATTTTTCTTTCAAGATATGATCGAATCATCCAAAACATTAGAAGTTAACTGTGATTACTAAAACATAGGAACGGTTTCTTTTAATTTTCAAATTTACTCGATATATTCAAATTGGATGACATCATAAAATTACTTGAATACCCTTTTATATTTTTTTTAATTAAAAAACAATTAAATTCATTCATTAATTTCTTTAAATTAATTAACAATGAGATCCTTAGATTATAAATATTTAATGTACTAGATTTTTTCCCGCGTTCTCATTTGATTATTTCCCTATATATATATATATATATATATATATATATATATATATATATATATATATATATATATATATATATATATATATATATATATATATATATATATATATATATGGATGGACAACTATTGTGCGGACGTGTGGATAGTGCTATTCTATGAGAACTACTAAGAAAATAGGTTGTTTAGTAATGTGAATATGTTCAATCTTACACAACTATCATCATTTTACTGCATTCTCAATAATTTTTATTTATTTTTGTTCTCACACATCGTTTTTCACTCATTTTCATTCTTATAGAATATGACTCAATAAATATTTTTACAACATTCTGACAAAATAAGAATAATAATAATAGGACTATAATAACCTTATACACGATTTAATTAGTAAGAATATGTGATAATGATAATAGTTATACAAGATTAAACATATTCATATTATTAAACAACATATTTTTTTGTCATTATCACAGAATTATTGTTCATACATCCACACAATAGATGTCAATCCAATATCTCTCTCTCTCTCTCTCTGTATATATATATATATATATATATATATATATATATATATATATATATATATATATATATATATATATATATATATATGTAAAGGTTTAAATGAGAACCAAAAAAGATTAAGAACCATAAGAACCAGTAATTTTAAATATATTTTTATCTTTTTTAATATTTTGATTTTTTTAAATTCTTTTATAAGTTACAAAAAGATAAAAGGACGTAATGTTTTTTTTAACTCATTCCATAAGTTTAGATCTGATACATTTACTTACAATATTCCAAAAACAAAATAATATCCTCTCATATATATCAAGAAGTTTTGATGAACACCACAACCACAACCACCACTGCCAATGATGGCTTCACCATCACCGACAACCTCAACTCCGACAACGGCCAGCCCATCACCGTCACTTTTCTTTCCTGTTACATCACCGAAGATAACACCTAAATCTATCTTCAGAATTTCAGATCTAAAACCTCCGATTTCTCTCCTCCACCATTGCTCCGATTTTCAGTGAATATTCCAAACCACCACCAACAACGTTAGTGGCCTTTAGATCCATTTTCTCTAAAATCTCTGTAAACACCGTCAAACCACCACATAAACTTCTATTTTTCTCTTTAAACCACCGGAAAATATCATATCTAGATCTAAATCGCCAGAATATCTCAGATCTTTAGAGAAACCGATGAAAATGACCACCACATCCACATGCACTATATCTCAGATCTGAAATCATATCACCAATACAATCGTGAATCTCTGTCGCCTTCATTGTCGTTCGACGCACCAGTGTCAGATCTACGATCTCTGGTGACCCCCCCCTCGCGCCGCCGCCACTTACTGGTCGTCGGAAAAGAAGTAGCTTCATGTGTGCTACAAGTGTAGCACCTGGTTCCTGGTACGTAAAATTTATTTAAGTATTTGTCATTTTTAGCCTTGGACTCGGCGAGTTGGAGGTCCGACTCGCCGAGTAGAGACGAGATCCGGAACACGTTTAAGTTGGCGACTCGGCGAGTCCCCGCTGTATGATGAAACCCTAATTTCAAGGGTTTGCCCCCTATTTAAGCTAGCTTGTGCGGCCCAAGCTCGCCCCCTTTCACCCTCAAAGCGCCCTACGTCAAACCCTAACTCGTTTCTTGTGAGATTGAAGTGTTTGGAGTGATTCCTTGAAGATTTTGGGAGAAGAAGGTGAGTGGATCAAGAAGAGAAGAAGGAGACCAGATATCTTGGTGCTATTTCAGAGTTCTTTGAGGTATATCTCTGCTCCATTCTGTTTGTATGCTTAAAACCCCATTAGAGCACCTCTTGAGCTCTTCTTGAACCTTTTCCAAGCTTGTGCATGAAGTAGAATTCGTAATAGGTTGATTATCCACTAGATCTAGTCATGTTTGAGCTCCAGAAGCTCATATCTATAACCTTTATGGGAGTAAATTGCATGAAAGCCCTAGATCTACCCCTTTTGGTGCATTTTGAGCCCTAAAACCTTCATTGGTGCATTTTTACACGTAAAGTTGGAAACTTTACGTGTAATCCATGCCCTATAAACCCAGATCTGTGAATGGCATGAGCTGGATTCAAGAAAAATCGAGTGTATAGTAATTTCATGTGGCCGACTCGGCGAGTCGTCCCTCGGACTCGACGAGTCGAGTCGCGAGTCCCCGAGTTTTCCCCTTTTCTGTGCTTGCAGAGTGGAAGTGGTGAGTCGTGGGTTAGGACTCAGCGAGTCGAAAGCTAGACTCACTCGAGAAGTAACTCGACGAGTCAGTGCCATGACTCAGCGAGTTCAAGGCAATCTTCTTGTCTTAAGAACAACTCGGCGAGTCACAGCTTAGAGTGTTCTTCGGATGAAGATGAACTCGGCGAGTTGTTCATACAACTCGGCGAGTAGGATGAAGGACTATTGGCCTTTAGTTTAGAGGGAGAACTCGTCGAGTCAATGCTTAGCTCGACGAGTAGAGATGAGTTTATGGTCGGACAAAGGGATAGGGACTCGGCGAGTTGACAAGTCAACTCGGCGAGTCGGGCCAACTGACAATTGACTTTGACTTGACTCTTGATTGGTAAAGGGTAAATGGTCATTTTACCCTGAAGTCGGTTAGCAGTATTTGACTAAGGGTTTTGTGGGAATTATAGCCGGAGGATTATCGGAGCGGTAGCAGCAGCAGCAGACAGTCAGTTCCCACACAGATCAGCAGCTACTTTGAGGTGACTTACCTTCCATTAGGGATGGGTCTAAGGCCACAATACCGGCCCATCAGCAGGGGTAGTTGGTAGATAATTGTCTTTGTGATAATTATCTTGGTATGTTTACATTTATGTGATATGCTCATGAGATATGCTTATGAGATGTGTTTATATGATATGCTTATGTGATACTTGTATATTATGGGTTAGCAGCTAAGTGTGCGCGAGGCCCGTATCTCTCTGAGAGTGGAGTGTGGGCGAGACCCGTATCTCCCAGATAGAGGAGTGTGGGCGAGGCCCGTATCTCCCAGTTAGCGGAGTGTGGGCGAGGCCCGTATCTCCTAGTTGTTCATTGTATGTTGTATGATATGAGGTATTATGGGGGAACTCACTAAGCTTCGTGCTTACAGTTTTCAGTTTTGGTTTCAGGTACTTCTTCTTCGAAGGGGAAGGAGTTGGCACAGTAGCAGTACATCACACACATGCTTATATTCCGCATTATGATATCACCTGAGGATTGTACTCTGAAACTTTTATGTTTTATAAAAATGTTTTCCAGACATGCAATAACTTTTGTGAAGTGATATGATCGTTGAACGTTTTATTCCTAATGATTTGCTAAGCACACGTTTTAAAATGAAATTTATAGCTCGTATTTTTACGATGTTACAGAGGCATTTTTCGTGTTGTTTTATCGGTGATTATGTTAGTAAGAAACGAAATCTGCACAACTTGCCTTTTAGCCGGAGGTAATATTTTTAATGTTTTTTTTCATTTTATGTCAGTGCTATAATGCTTAAATACTAGCCTGCTGATATCTTGATACATGTTTGCTTTTATCACTTTTTATGAAGATATTATTTTTAAATTGTATTTTAATAAACAAAATCCACGGTTTAATATGCATCGTGTGATGTAATTATGTGTTTCTCCCTTTCTGTATATTTAGTTGATCTCTTTTATATTTTTCTATTTAAAATTTAATAAATATAATAAATAAATAATAGTTTCATATTATAAACCGATGAGGTGGTATTATATTAATCTAATAAATTTTATATTTATTTATGGATAACATACGAATTGACATGTAATTTAATTTTGCTTCTACCACTACAACCTAGAAGCTAGTGTGGTATAATATTAATGTATTGTTAATTAAAAACATGAAATACGAATTACTTTTGCTTCTTATACTTTTTGATTTCATTTTTATTTTTAAATCTAAAAACATTTTGAAATATTAATTATACATGTTTTTAGTTTGATATTTTAAGAAATATCATTATATTATAGTGTAAGTACTTTGTATTCTAAAAGTTTTCCTATGCCTTTGATCCATGTGAAAGAATAGTTTATTTTGATTGTATTTTTTTCCTTTTGTTAACGTGTGAATTTAAGTTTAAATCTTTAATTTGTTGTACGCTTTGGTTAATCTTAGTTTTAAGTGTTATTAAGTTGCGAATCCAAGTTTGTTTTTATTATTTGCTATAATATTTGCGTAAAATATTAAGTTTTAAATCTACTACAATTAAGTTGTGAATCCATGTTTGTTTATTTATTTGTTATAATATTTGCATCAATTTGTATTCACAATTTATGTTTTATGATTGTTATGATGTGAATTAAATTTTAAATGTGTGTTATTATGTTAGCATTTTTCAAATAATGTGAATTTAGTTTTTTTTTAGTTGTGAATTGTGATGTTTTAATGTTTAAACTATTGTTTAGTTCTGATAAACTAAATTTTAAATGTGAATGAGTGAATTAATATTAAATTAATATTGGTAGGTAGTAGCATGTGGTAGTTAGTGATGGTTCACACATGGTGTTTGATGAAATGCCAAAAAATTTGGAAAGTCATTAAGCTGTGAATATGTGTTTTTATGTAATAATTTGTGAATATGTAAGTTATTAAGTAGTGAATGTGTATTTTTCATGGTTCTAAGGCGTGGTGTAGCCGTTACGAAAACGTCCAAGGTGGGTTTGTTAAGCTTGACGCCCAAATAACGTGTCAAGGTGTGTCATATCGCGTTATGGCGCGAGTTTTTTTCAAGGAGCGGATTTTTTCAATTTTTTTTTCTGTTTTTTTTGTCGGGCCTAAAATAATTGAGTTTTTGTTAACTTTTTTATATTAAATATTAATATAACACTTCTAAAAACTTCATATATTTGATACAATTCAATAATTATATGATTTATCTCTTTTAATATATATAAAATAGTCACGCTTTAAAAAACGTCATGGTTCGCCAAGGTTTGGCATAACTTAACTTTGACCTCGCCGCCAAGTCACGCCTTGCGTTTTTTATAACCTTGGTATTTTTTATGCACCAATTGGGAATTAGTGTCTAACATATTGAATTAAGTTGAGAATTAGTATTTGAAATGTTTTATTAAAATGTGAATTTTGATTTTTCTATCCAGATCTAATTTTGAGGGATGTTGGAAGTGTGGTTGGTGGTAGCGATGGTTGAGTAAGGATATGTTGCATTTCTCACTCATCTTCTTCGATGATTTCAGATAAGTTATCCACTTTTATGATTCATGTATATGTTATTCCTTGGATGTTTGCTGTTGAAATATGAGATAATTTATGTATGTATTAATTGTGAATGATATATGAGATTATACTTGTAAATGAACTTTGAATGTATTGTATTAAACTGTGAATTTTTTTGTATTAATCCGTGACATTTATTAACAACTTAATATATTAAATTCACAATTTAGTACATAAAATTGCCTCCATACATGAATGTATATGTAAGTTTTAATTTGAGAATATGACTATGAACATATATTATGTGTATTAAACTATGAATTTGTTACATTAAGCCGTGGATTTTGTGTACTAAACTGTAAATTGACTGTACTAAGAGCTTTAAGTTGATAATATGGTTGTGAATGGATAATGTGTGTATTAAACTGTGAATTTATTATATTAAACTATAAATTTTGTGTATTAAATTGTGATATTTGGGTTTTAAACTGTAAATTAACTGCATTAAGCTATATAATTTCTATTTAAACTGTGAATTGATTTTATTAAGCTATGGATTTTGAGTATTAAATTGTAACTTGTGTGTTTAGAAATACGAATAACCGCATTAAGCTTAAGTTGTGAATTTGTCGTTTAAATTGTGAATTAAGTATATTAAATTTTGAACTTTTAATTAACTTTGAGTTAAAATATGAATGATTTGTGTATGATTGTTTTTTGTATTATTGTTCTTGTGATTAAATTGTGATGTTTTAAGGTTTCATAAATTATTTAGTTATGTTAATGTTAGTTTTAACTATTATTAATAAAAAAAGTATAAGTTTTATGTTGTGAATACATGACTTTTTTTTAAATTAATTTTAATATGAGAATATATTATTTTTTATAAGTTTTAAGTTTTTTTTTTTAAATCGATCATCTGAATATCTTTCTATAGAGCATACAAGGTGTTTGATTAAATTGTGAATAAGAGTCCTGAAATGCTTTATTAAACTGTGAATTCTATTTTTTTATATCAAGATTTGAATTTTATACCTATAAAATAGTTGTGAACATAGTGTATTAAACTGTGAATATGTATTTTTATGCATTAAATTGTGAATGTGTAAGTTAAGTTATGAATGTGTTTTTTTTATGCACTAACTTGTGAATTAGTGTCTGAAATATTGAATTAAGTTTTGAATTAGTGTCTGAAATATTAAATTAAGTTGTGAATTAGCGTCTGAAATAATGAATTAAACTGCGAATTTTGTTTTTTTAATCATTTTCTGATTTTTTAGGGAATGATGTTGTTGGTGTTGACATTGATGCTTTGTGGTGACGATGGTTGATGGCAACGTATGGTAGACTGGTACTTGGTAGTGTTAATGGTGGCGATAGTGGAAAAGTAATGATATTTTCCATTTCTCACTCATCATCTTCGTTGATTTCAGATAAGTTATCCTTTTTTATGATTCACGTATATATTTTTCTTTTGATGTTTGCTTATGAAGTATGAGATAACTTATGTATGTATTAAAATATAAATGAGTTTTTCGTACACTGAAATATGAGATTATACTTGTAAATAAGTTGTGAATATATTGTATTAAACTGTGAATTTGTTGTGTTAAGTTGTAAATTTGTTCACAGCTTAGTATAATAAATTCACAATTTAATAGATAAATACGCCTCTAGATGTTAACATATAATTGTTAGTATTAAGTTAAAAAAATATAGCCGTGCATATATATTTTTTGTGTATTAAACTACGAATTACTGTATTAAGCTGTGGATTTTATGTATTAAACTGTGAAATGATTGTATTAAACTGTGAATTGATTGTATTAAGATTTGAAATTTTTATGAATTTTGTATTTTCTTCTAAAATATGAGAAGAATATATATATATATATATATATATATATATATATATATATATATATATATATATATATATCCCTATCTAATAAAAGAATAGGTTTAATCTCCTATTGACAAGTGTCATATAATTAGAACACCTAATTAATGTTGTATATCCATTATCATGCCACTTGTCAACCTATTAATTATTCATTTCAAATTTCAAATTTTAAATTTTTTCACTCTAATTAAATTAAACTAATAATTGATTCTTTTATTTAAATTTCAAATTTTAAATTTTCTCACTCTAATTATATTAAATTAATAACATTAGATTGAAAAATAAAATAAATTTAATATATATTATAAGATGATATAACTTCATGTATTTATTTAAATTAACGATTATAATTTTATATAACTAAAAAAATTTCTCTTAAATAATAATTTATTTAAAGTAATTAATTAATAATTTTGACTTTTTATATGAAAGTTTAATTAATTTTATAACCGTGGTTCTCACGGGTTATAAACTACTATATATATATATATATATATATATATATATATATATATATATATATATATATATATATATATATATATATATAGGTGTAGGTATAGGTTCATTTGAGACCATTCTAATTTTGTGAGACCGTGAGACCAAATCTAAAAATAATTTTAAAATGTAAAATAAATGGAAAAATCCAAAAATTCTTTTTTTTAAAATATTATTTTCGGAACTTGAATTAACTAAAAAAAATATAAAAAAAACAAAAAAAAATTCCGTTTTTTTTTTTTTTGAAAAATACGTGAAATATTCTAAATAGAATATTACACTGTACATATTCTAAAAATAATTTTAAAATGCAAAATAAATAGAAAAATCAAAAAATTCTTTTTTTAAATATTATTTTCGGAACATGAATTAACTAAAAAAAATTAAAAAAATAAAAATAATAAAAAAAAAAAATCAAAAAATGCGTCTCACGGTCTCACAAAATATAGGTGATCTCAAATGAACCTAACCCTATATATATATATATATATATATATATATATATATATATATATATATATATATATATATATATATATATATATATCGACTTTTATGCAAGACTCCACTTTTGTTACAAGCTCCACTTTGGCTATTAATATATTAAGCCTCTTAAGGTTTTTCTATATGAATCGCTCTCGTTTCAAACAAGCAAATCAGGTCATCAGGTCATGCTTTCAACAGGAAAACAAAGGTATAGGTATAGCTTTTTCTCTTTCTTTCTTTCTTTCTTTCACTTTCTTTGAACCCCTACAATAGCTAGGCATAACTGCAGATATAACTATTAAACGACACAACAGATCTTACATTGTTGATAATAATAATGCATATATCATACAACTTCAAAAAACTATCATATATAAAATTAAATTCTAATCTAGCTAACCCCTGGCATAAGAAAGAAAGAAAAAAACAAAATGTATGTGCTTGCATGGTTTATGTTACCTTAATCAGGTTATTAATTAGGTTCTTTTTACGTATGGCTGGCCAAATTTTATCAAAACAAGCAAACAGCTACGCGGTACAAATACAAAGAGATAAAAAAAAAAAAAAAAAAAAAAAAAAAAAAAAAAAAACATGAGACTAAAAATCAGAAATTTAAAGACAATTGATTTTACTATAATTTAGTTAAGTTTTCAGAAAGTCTACTTTCAAAATCAAACTTTAAAGCTTATATTTTAATTTGATATAGTTGATTTTTATTTGATAAACAAGTCTCTTATTTGTTGAAAAACAGATATTCTTAGTAAAGAAAAAAAAAATCAAATGAGATGGAGATGTCCAAAAGTGAAGATGTAAGAGTTGAAATACGGCGGGGTAATCAACCGGAAACAGTCGACAAGATTAACATCCACGACGTTGCCCGGGAGTGGGAAGGCTGCTTTGAAGACAATGACACTACCCAACATTCAGAACGCAAACGACAACTGCAGAAAGTACATCCATTGCTCTTAAAAGGCGAAAAAGGTGAAAGAAACCGCCATTGTTATGAGCCAGCAGTGGTTTCCCTTGGCCCTTACCACCATAACCGAGACGACTTCTCCGCAGCCAACGAATACAAGCTCGTAACTCTCGAGGAATATCGTTTGAGCTGTGGAACTCAAAATAATTCCATGGATTCGTTATACTTATACAACAAGGTGTTCGAGGTGGTACACGATGCTAGAAAGTGTTATATCAATGGTTCTACAGATGAATACAATGACGAGCAGTTTAATCGCATGATGTTGCTTGATGGTTGCTTCATTTTGTTCTTTATAGAATGTGTTGCTAGCCAGAACACTATGTTGATGCTAAATAATGAGTATTTAGGCGCATTAGGGTTTGCGCACATATCTCGTGATATTTTGTTGCTCGAGAACCAAATCCCATTTATAGTACTCCAAGTTTTGTTGGATTTGCGATTCCCAGAAGATAGAGGAGAAAGGATCTTAAATTGGTTTTTTAACTACTTGAACTATGGTGAAATCATCGGTAAGGAAGAAAATGTGCTTGAAAAGAAGCAACCTCTTCATCTTCTCGAGCTTTACAGGTACTATTTCATCTCGCTTTCCTCTTGTTCTGCTCATGTTCAATCGAGTAACTCGAGCATGTGGCATTGGAGAGAAAACTTGGACATTGATACTAATGAAAAATGGAATTATGTAAAGCGAAATCGATCTTTTGCATCAGTTACAGAACTCAAAGCTAAAGGGATTTTCTTGAAATGTATTAATGTCGATGACAAGTCTTCTAATGGAGACATCAAGTTTCACTCACATTATTGTTATGGTGAGCTTGAGCTCGTCAGTCGAGCGGTGTACTCGAATTCAAAAGCTATTTACTTGAACATGATCGCTTACGAGATGTGCCCACATAATCCTAATGACTTTCGAGTTTCAACTTATATTCGTGTAATGAAATCGCTGGTTATTCGGCCTGATGACGTGAAGGAGTTACGAGACAACAACATATTGCTTCATAGTCTTGGTCGAGATCAAGATGTGGTGAAGCTGTACGATGATATTGATGCACCCGCGGTTAATGTCCACATGTTTAATCAGCTCCGAAGAGGAATTGAGAAGCACTGTAATAACAAGTATAAGACGTGGGCAGCGGAGTTGATTAACATCTACTTTAGCAGTCCATGGAAGACAATGGCTTTGTTGGTCGCTACTGCTATTCTGATCACTAGTTTTTTACAGACTTACTTCACCATCTGGCCAGATGAATAATGACTACAGCTGGGATATTGTCAAGCCTATGAGATGATGCCTACAGTAGATATTCTATTTAAGCCATTTGTTGTAGCTGCTTGATCCGGAGGTGTTCATGTCACACGAAGTGGCGGAGCTAGTGTGCATGGAATGGGGTCCATGCACCCCACTTGGTTGTGCCAAATATATATGTTTATTTTTATAAGTCGATAATCTCCCTTAATGATATTACTAGGCACCCACTTCACTGATTTTAAACTTTCGTGAGTTTCATCACAACCATATCTTCTCTCTTCTGTGCTACGTATTTGGTTTTGCAAGAAAGATTCAAAATCAACTCATGAAATGGAATTGGATCCCTACTGAATAAAAAGAAAGAATAATGAAAATTTATTTGTAAATAATTTGATAGTGATTGTGTTTTTACTTAGTTTTATGAATTGCATAGTGTTAATATTGATAGTTTTTGTTAGTTTTGACTTTTATGTTAGCAATTAGTCTTTGTTTATTTTATTAGTTTGTATAGTGTAAACTGCTTTTATGTTTAATAATCTGTATATATATTTAGTTTATATTTTGTAAACTGTTTTTATAGACTATAAACAAATTTACTTTTAAGTTTAACAATTTCCGAAATGTAAAACTAACATGTTAGATTTTTTTGATAAAGGAAACAACCAACAAATTTATTAGTTTTATTAGTTAATGAAGACATTGGGTAATTAATCTGTGTAATCAAATTTCTTTATTAAGGCTAACACCTAATAACACCAATGAGCACCACCCCTCCTATGTTATTCCATGTTAAAGGTATTCCCGTTACGATCATAACATCTCTTAACGCTATTTTCTTCTTTTTCTCCTAGTAACGTGGGGCGTTGCCCACACCCACCACTCTAAACCATGGTATAATTTGCATGATCCAAAGAAAAAGAGTAAATTACACGAATGGTTCCTATGACTTAGGGTAATTTGTGCGTTTGACCTCTAACTTATTATTTTAACTATTAAGGTTTCCAATGTTTGTTTTTATTACGTGTTTGTTCCCTATCTTACCTAAAAAAAACTATTTTTCCATTGATTTTTTTAATTTATTTAAATAAAAACAACTCCAACCCTATCCCTTTCATCTTATCTTACCAATCCCGCTATTTTTTTATATTTAAATAATAGTTTTTTTTAGGTAAAATAGAGATCAAATGCATAACAAAAATAAACGTTAAGGACATTCGAAGTTAAAAAAATAAGTTAGAAACCCAACATGCAAATTACCACAAATCATAACGCGTGTAGTTTAGTGAATGAAATTTTTTTCTAAAGTTAATAATATTTTTATTGTATTAAGTTAGGGACCCGTTGATTTTTGGTCTGGCTCTATGACACCTTATGATTATTTCAACATTCTAAATCCTGCCGCATCTCTATAATACTTGTAACAATTATGAAATTGTATAATATTATTAAATTTTGTAGAAATCGAGTCTTTTATTGCTTATAGGACCCATCCAGCACAAACTTTCTAAAAAGTTTAATTTGAAAAAAGGTCTAACGAGGCAAGCTTTTTCAAAAGCTTAGGGTGATTTGATCATAGGAAAGTCCCTTATTTTCATATTAAAAAATAAATAAATAAAAAAAATTAAAAAAAATAACAAAATTAGAAAACGTGTGTTTGGATTAATATTTTTCCTATTTAAAAAACAAAAAAAAGAGAATATTTCAATTTTTAAAATTATAAAGACAAAATTGTAAAAACCCTACGGTTTTTCATTTTATATGGTTAAAGCCCAAACATTTGAAAAGTTATAGATTTGATCATTTTGTCGTTTTTATCCTTTTTCCGTTAGGTTTAACTGGTTGGCTGTTAACATCTTTAAAATGACAATTTTACCATCACGGACAATTTTTCCACTTTTGTCTTTAAACGTATTGTAAAGACCATTTTTGCATATGTTCTTTTTTATTTTATTAAAATATTATATAATAATAAATATTATTTTTAATATATAATATTATATATTAATAAATATTGTTTTATTAGATTATTAACTTTTAGTTAATTCTTTTTCTTTTAAATTTTTTTGGAGTAATTCTTTTTTATTGAATTATTATATATCAATACATATATTTTTTAGTATATGATATTTATATCGTAATAAATATTATATTATGAGACTATTATATATTACAAAACATTTTTTATTAGATTATTAATTTCTTTTACTTGATTTTTTTTAAAATTTTTTTTTTTTGGAGTACTTCTTTTTTATTGGATTATTATATATCAATAAATATTATTTTTAATATATAATATTTATCATAACAAATATTACATTATTGGATTATTAATTTTTTTTAGTTAATTTATGTGTTTTTTTAGTTATTAATTTATTGAATTATTACTTGCAATTTGTTATTTTTTCATATAAAAAATATTATTGGATTGTTATTTTATTTTTAATGTGTACTATTAATTCCTTTTAATTTTATTTGTTTCACCACAAAGTCGTCGAAATATACGAAAGTTTCGTTTCTCGTCGCCAAAAAGCGGTGAGATCACGCGTCAAACACCTTCATCGGAGGTTTGACAGAAATCTCACCCTGTTCCACCCAGGGTCGCTGGTAGCTACCTGCGACAACCTATTCATAATTCACTGGAATCCTTCATATCTCATATAATGCGCTACAAACCTCTGTAACAATTATAAGTGGTAGTGGTGACCGGGTGATGGTGGTGATGCTTTCCCTATGGTTTCTCACTATATGCTATCTCTAATGAAGGTGTTTTGCAGTGATCATGACGATTTCTATGATGAGAGATAGCGATTTTGCGGTTCTCACGACTTTGTGGTGGAACCAATAAAATTAATAAGAACTAATATTATATATTAAAAATATATTAATAATCCAATAAAAATAATAGTTAGTATATAAAGAAAATAATAAATTAAAAGGAATAATCAAATGAAAAATAATTTTTAAAAAAAAGGGAATTACAAACATTAACTAAAGAAATTAATAATCCGATAATATAATATTTATTATCATATAAGTGTTATATATTAAAAACCATATGTATTGATATAAACAAAAAAATTACTAAAATAAATTGATAATCCAATAAAAATAATATATATTAATATATAGTATTATATATTAAAATTAATATTTATTCATATATAATAATTCAATAAAATAAAAAAGAATGTATGCAAAAATGATCCTTCTAGTATATGTAACACCCAAAGTTGGAAAGCCAAGGAAAGAAAGAAAACCCCAATTTTAAGGGGAGACTCGGCGAGTCCAAGGAGGGATTCGGCGAGTCCGAGCGGGATCCGGGTCGAGGTGTAAGCGACCGAATCGGCGAGTCGAGCAAGGTGACTCGGCGAGTTTGGTCTAGGCAAAGAAAACCCTAAATCAGGGACTCGGAGCTTATTTAAATGCCTCATTCTCTTCCCTAAGGCTCCTTCAGTGCCTCTTTCACTCAGAACAATAAACCCTAGCCGCTATAATCGTTTTGGAGCAAGATCTAACCCTTTGTGAAGCTTTTTGGAGCTTGAGAGAGAGGATAGTCATTGTGGAGCAAGAAGGGGGCCTTGGATCCAGAGTTGGTGGAGTATTTCTGAGCATTTAAAGGTAATAAATCGTTACCTTCCATCTTTTGTTTAATAGATCAACCTTGGCTATGAGATTTGGAGCTTTTATGCCATGTTTAAGAAACTATTTCGAGTTAGAAGCCAGATCTGAAGTTACTACTTTAGATCTGAGTGTATCTTGGCCTAGAAAGTCATAAAGCATCTGTTCTTGGGTTGATAGTGAAGCTTCTTTGTCTTAAACTCTAGTTTGGACTGTTTTAAGCCTAGATCTTTTGATCTACACGTAAATTTTACCACTTTACGTGAGGGATAGGCCTTAGAAGTATGGATCTATGAGTTGGAAGCCCTGTTTGGCTCGAAAAGCCACTGCATGGATTAAGGACCGAATAGACTCGACGAGTCCTTTTAGGGACTCAGCGAGTAGTATGAAGATGGAGGCGAACTCGACGAGTTGGATGAACAACTCGGCGAGTCTGTTGAAGATTTCCTTGGACTCGGCGAGTCTGCTCTTGGACTCGGCGAGTCAAGTCGCGAACCCCAAACCCTTCGAGTCAAGGCTCAGTTTAGCGAGTTGAGTGGGGACTCAGTGAGTTGGACAGGTCAGAACTCGGAAATCAGTGAACTCGGCGAGTCAGTAGATTGACTCGGCAAGTAGGGTCAACATGGAAGGTTGACTTTGGCCAGGACTTTGACTTTGATCGGAGTTGAGTTAGTTGAATTTTAGAGGTCTGACAGGCTAAGTGTTTCTTTGTTATTGGTAGCTCGGAGAGTTAGAGGAGCAGCGTTTCAGACGGTGGTTGCTTAGCAGTCCGAGGGTTACCAGCAGAATTCAGCAGTTCAGGTGAGTTTCCTTCCGGTAGGAACGGGTCTAAGGCCACAATGCCGACCCGTTCAGTTAGCAGTAGTTTCCAGACCTCAGTCCGATGCAGTAGTTAGTATGTTTGATGCCTTTGTGGCTCTGATAGGATTTATGTGTTATGTGCTATGTGTTATGTGATCCGGACTACGGCCCGATGCAGTATGCAGTATATGTGTTCATGATAGTTGATATGCTATGCTATGCTATGTTCAGTCAGTTTCCGAACTTCGGTCTGATGTAGGGGGCAAGACCCCAGTTAGTCCGAACTTCGGTCTGATGCAGGGGACAAGGTCCCAGTCAGTTTCTGGACTTCGGTCCGATGCAGGGGGCAAGGCCCCAGTTAGTCCGGACTTCGGTCCGATGCAGGGGGCAAGGTCCCAGTTAGTCCGGACTTCGGTCCGATGCAGAGGACAAGGTCCCAGTCAGTTTTCGGACTTCGGTCCGATGCAGGGGGCAAGGCCCCAGTTAGTCCGGACCTCGGTCCGATGCAGTGGGAAAGGCCCAATATGTGCTTTATATGTTATTGTATGGTATGTGGTAGTTTGGGGGAGCTCACTAAGCTTCGTGCTTACAATTTTAGTTTTTGGTTTCAGGTACTCAGTTTTCAAAAGAGGAGCTCGGAAATATTGCAGTGCACACACCATAGTCAGCTAGTTTGGGATGTTCTACTCTGATAATAAGTTGTATTTCAAATTACTGCTACGAAATTATGTTATGATTTATGTTACAGTTTTTATGGATATGGTTTTTAGTAATGTTTTAAAAAGAAAATTTTAGTTGTGATTTTTGGGATGTTACAAGTTGGTATCAGAGCCTTGGTTTGAGGGATTCGGATACACTTCGAATGTGTCTGAACACAAACTAAGGAAATGGTAAAAGGTTTTCAAAAGAAATACATTCGAAAGAAATTTTTATGAAAGAAAGAGTTTTTGGGAAAAAGCATAAAGAAGTTTTAGAAAGAAAATAACTTTAAAGAGAGAAATTGGTGTGGTGCATGCAATCAGCCGAGCTCAAGTAAGTACTCCCAAATTACCCATGCAAGTTTATGTGATGACTATCAGTTTCAGTTTCATTTTTAGTTCCAGTTTCAGTTTCAGTTTCAGTAGAGCAGCATGCTAGTATAGGACTAAGGATCTAGGAGGATGCCTTATGTGCCTGCTTTATGTGTTTCAGCTTTACAAGATTTGCATGCTAGCGTTGAGTAGACAGTAGTAGGATAGCCTGTTTAGGTTATGCCTGATAGTATGAGCTTAGCATTGTGTGCTAGTACAGTATCTCATTATGAGAATAGATTTGCTCGAGTAGTTTCCTGTATCCGAATGCTGCTTGCTTTGTGCTTTGTGGGACTCTGAGTGATGGGAGTTAGCCATTAGGTGAATACGTCACATCACATGTGATCAGGGTTGAATAATCTCAGAATGTTGGATTTGGCCCTATTGCGCAGCTCTTGTTTGAGTCTAACCGTTGTAGGGACGAGTCTTTTACTCGAAGGATTATCTGAGTCTCATTACATGTTATGGTATTCAGGTGATGACTAATTAGTATTACAAGGAGGCCTTCAGCAGCTGAGGACTGGTTTGAATGGAGTCAGAGGTTTCCCTAAGGCAAGCCTAGGATGAGAGTGGCAGAGATCAGTAGTAGTAGAGTGACTTGGTGGAGTTGAGGTAACTCTTGAGGAAAGTACGGATAGATGTGGAAGGTAGTATGGGCCCGTACTACTGAAAGCAGAGGATCCGTACTCGATTTAAGAGGGGCCGAGACAAAACCAGGGAACTAGTAGAGTGTGTGAGAGATCCCTCAGTAGCGGTGTGTATATTGATCAGCAGCATGTTATATTTTCCAGCATGGTGACTTTGCGCGAGATACCAGTTAGCAGTTCAGGTACCAGGAGGGATCTGGCTCGGGCTCTGGAGCCGGGCAGCTTGACGATCAGATGAAGGAGTTCATTTCCGCAGATATTATGCGCATCATTATCGATCAGACTCCAGTGATTTTCGGTTCAGTTCAAGAGGCCATTATAGAACTTATGGACACTCATCTTGAGGCCTTTAGGGCCGAGGTGGTTTTAGGGCAGATTGGGGCTCGTCTAGAGCCCGATTCTTATGAGGTTCAGGGAGATCCCATTTCCAGCTTTCGCCATCAAGGGACAAGAGTGAGTCAGGCACCCTCTCTTCAAGAGAGACCTCTGCATGGTTGGATAGTTGAGGAGGTTTCACGTGCCATTCGCGAGGGGTTCCCCGGCATGGTCGGGAGGATTATTGATAGGTTGACTACAAAGCTCCATGATCAGACAGCAGTTGTTCAGATGATGGATGGGTTTGATAGGGTAGCTCAGGAGCGAGAGTCGGGCAGGGAGTCAGAAAGGAAGAGGAAAATAGATGGGTCACAGGTAGCCACAGGTTCCGGCAAGAGGCCCAAAGGGTTGGATTGGAGATCGAGGTATTATCAGAGCCGCAGTCGATGCGGGAAGTGAGGTAGGTCGCACTTGGGTGCGTGCAGGAGTGGTAGTGGTGGTGATTTGGGCTGCTTCAGATGCGGCCGAATGGGTCATTTTAGCAAGGATTGTACTACTACCATCGCCCAGGGGCTTGACCCGATATGTTTCCATTGCAGTTAGAGAGGTCACAAGAAGGCCCACTGTCCAGGTGTGTATGCAGCAGAGCAGGTGATAGCTCATGCGTCTATGTCTTTGAGTACCACCAGCGGTTGTCAGGGCCGGGCTAGGGTGCCCACGGCTCGAAGCAGATTGTACCGGTTGATTGCAGCTAGGGTCCGAGCAGCGCCGGGTGTTGGAGGTATGTATCTTTTGCCTTCTTGTCAATTATTATTCATGATATTATTGTTATGTTGCTGCAGCGATATTTATAAGCGTATGTTTTGGGGTATCATATTACCTGTTTGTGATCGAGTTTTATGCCATCTGCATACCTTGGATTTTTGGTTAGTAGTAAAGGGATGGGTTTTATCGAAAAAGTTTACTTAGGGTGCAGTAGGTGTAGCATGCCTTGGAGGGACTCGGTATGTCTCGCTAGTTCGGAGTCGTCTAAGTTTTAGAAATGGAGTGGTTAGATCCCTAGCTATGGCAAGCGTGGGATTCCTCAGCAGATTAATTATGGAATGGTTGCAAGGATTTTGATTTCTATTCATTGAGAAGCGAGGTGTGGGTAGGATCGAAGTGGGGGAGAACCCTCCGAGTATGCGAGGGCAAGAGCACGCTGACCCGGAATGAGTGCGCAATCCTCGAAAAGAGAGGATAGTAGCATAGCAATGGGTGGATCAAGGAGTTCAGAATTGGGAGTTTTGGGAACTTCCCAGCAGTTAGTTCATGTATTTGATATGGTTAGTAGCTGTTTGGGAATCTAGGTTGGAGGACCGCCAATAGGACTCTATTGAGTCGGAAGTAGGATCTTGAGAAAGGTTAGCAAGAGATGTTCCCGTGTTAGTAGTCAGTGGTGGAGACATCATGTAGGGTTGTGTGGATTCAGGAGTTGGAAGTTTGGAAATTTCCCATTGTTAGTTTCATGTTCTGGATTAGTAGGCGGTGGGTGTGGGGACCAAGTCGAAGAATTTCTCGACGGAACGTTAATTTCTTCAAGGATATAATGTGTTGAGGTAAATTAAGCATCTGATGATTGAGGGCTGGTTTGAGAAGTCAGGATGAGGGATTGCTAGCAGAACTAGGGATAGACAGGAAGTCCTTGGATTAGTGATGGGTAAGCAGCCAGATAGTAGTAGTAGTGTTGTAAGTCTGCGGGGGTAACTGTAGCATTCACTAGCAGTCAGATAGTAGTAGTAGTGCGGGGGTAGCCGTAGCATTCACTAGCAGTCAGATAGTAGTAGTAGTCTTGTAAGTCTGCGGGGGTAGCCGTAGCGTTCTCTAGCAGCCAGACAGTATTAGGGTGTTGTAAGTCTGCGGGTGTAGCCGTAGCATTCACCAGGTTAGTAGTCAGAATGAGCGCGTTGTTTTGGACGCAAAGGGGGGGAGCAGTAGTACCCACCAGTTCGTGTGCAGCAGAGAGCATATAGAAATCCATGGGTTGGATTTCGAATTCCCCAGAGTTTAGTCATAGTTGAGCCAGCCGTGCGACAGATGGATCGTCAACACAGTCATGAGATTAGGGAAGCAGTGAACCTTTGGGATTCATGTATGTTAAGGGCTACCATTATCCTGGGAGCCATCATTATAGTCTTGGATTTGTTGACGTTTGGACCTGGTCGGTTGGATCGGGAGGTTGTTAGGACCACAATAACAGAATGACTAGTGGAAACTAGTTCCAAAGAAAGGTTTCGTTCGGGCAGTTCAGCGTTTCAGGTAGTTCAGTGTTTCAGGCAGTTCAGTGTTGCAGGTAGTCCAGTGTTTCAGGCAGTTCAATGTTTCAGGCAGATCAGTGTTTCAGGCAGTAGGGATGAAAGTGGGTCCAAACCCGGACCGGATGGACCCGGACCCGGAAAACCCGGAATCGGTTAATGGGATTTTGTAGAACCGGAAACCGGACCGGTATATAGGAACCGGTTCCGGTTCGGTTCCGGGTACGGTTCCGGGTAAAGTGGGTCTAGAACCGGAAAACCCGGAAACAATAAAGTGGGTAGGTTGGAACTGGATAAAGTGGGTTTAGAACCGGAAAACCCGGAAAAACCGGAATTTTTTTGTAATTACTTACTACTTAGCGGATTAAACTTTGAAAATTTTCATATTGATATCCCGACTTTGGGGGACTGTAACTCATTGAATAAGAAACTAAAATTAACAAAATTATAGTCTAAAATCATGTAAAAACTCTAAAATACACTTTGGAAAAAACCGCATGTCAATCCGACTTTAAACGAATGAGATATGCATGTGTTAACATTTTCACATAATACAAAGTACAAAAACAAATTGCTGAAAAGTTGAAAATTTTCAGTTTTGATATCCCGAATTTGGAGGACTGTAAATCATTGAATGTTAAACCAAAAATGACAAAATTAAAGTCTAAACTCATGTACAAACTGTAAACTACAAGTTGCAAAAAACCACATATCAATCCGACTTCAAACGAATTAGATATGCATGTTTTAAAACTTTCACCGAATACAAAAAAACAAAAAAACTAAAAACTTCCAGCTTTGATATCTCGACTTTGGGGGACTGTAAGTCAATGAATATTAAACTAAAAATGGCAAATTTATAGTCTAAAAATATGTACAAACTCTAAACTACATGTTGGAAAAAACCGCATGTCAATCGGAGTTGAAACGAATGAGATATGCATCTTTTAAACGTTTCACAAAAACCGGTTCCGGCCCTAAAAGTGGTTCCGGTTCCAAACACCGGTTCCGGTTTTTAGACCCGTTTTACCCGGACCCGATGGACCCAAACCCAGATTACCCGGAACCCGGATAAAGCCAATTTTTAAACCCGGAACCAGAACTGGTTTTATATATTCCGGTTCTAACGGTTCCGGTTCCGGTCTGATTCTGGTTCCGGTCCGGGTTTCCGGTTCTAAATCTCATCCCTATCAGGCAGTTCAGTGTTGTAGACAGTCCAGTGTTTCAGGCAATTCAGTGTTTCAGGCAGTTCAGTGTTCCGGGTAGTTCAGTGTTTTAGATGTTTGCAGTACTTTTGGACAGTATTAATTTTGTGTCGGACTGCAAGTTCAGCCTTATTAGTTGGAACTGGGTGGTCTCAGTTCATCCGGAAGCCAGATTTGGAATAGCAGAACTTTCAGTCAGTAGCAGTGCGAGTATGCAGCGTATGGTAGGTTTCAGTCTGTTGTTCGTGGGGTGCGCGACACCAAATGGTAGTAGAAAGAATGCCCAGTGGATACTAGCGACGATGACCCGTACTAGGAGTAGCGGGAGTAATAGATTTGGTGGAGACAGGGTCTTCACAGTGATGGAAGAGGTAGGTAGTTATGGAGCATCGCCTTGGGAAGGCAAGGAAATCGTGCAAGGAAAGAAGGGATGAACCCCTTACGGGGTCAGTGCAGTATTTGGAAAGTATCAGAAAGATTTTCGGTTGAGTGCGTTGCGTTCCAGAATGTTCAGGGTCAGGATGGACCCGAGATTCTTATCGGTAAGGATTTTCATTGGTCTGAATGACTGAGCGGAAGGCCAGCGAAGGTAGGCAGTTGGTGTTAGAATGAGCGGTGGGGTATTGGAGGCAGATCGCAGTCGGTGTATCGTAGCAAACTTCGAGGACGAAGTTTAGTTTAAGTGGGGGAGAGTTGTAACACCGAAAGTTGGAAAGCCATGGAAAGAAAGAAAACCCCAATTTTAAGGGGAGACTCGGCGAGTCCATGCGGGATCCGGGTCGAGGTGTAAGCGACCGACTCGGCGAGTCGAGCAAGGTGACTCGGCGAGTCTGGTCTGGGCAAGGAAAACCCTAAATCCGGGACTTGGAGCTTATTTAAATGCCTCATTCTCTTCCCTAAGGCTCCTTCAGTGCCTCTTTCACTCAGAACAATAAACCCTAGCCGCTATAATCGTTTTGGAGCAAGATCTAACCCTTGGTGAAGCTTTTAGAGCTTGAGAGACAGGATAGTCATTGTGGAGCAAAAAGGGGGCCTTGGATCCAGAGTTGGTGGAGTATTTCTGAGCATTTAAAGGTAATAAATCGTTACCTTCCCTCTTTTGTTTAATAGATCAACCTTGGCTATGAGATTTGGAGCTTTTATGCCATGTTTAAGAAACTATTTCGAGTTAGAAGCCAGATCTGAAGTTACTACTTCAGATCTGAGTGTATCTTGGCCTAGAAAGTCATAAAGCATCTGTTCTTGGGTTGATAGTGAAGCTTCTTTGTCTTAAACTCGGTCCGATGCAGTAGTTAGTATGTTTGATGCCTTCGTGGCTCTGACAGGATTTATGTGTTATGTGCTATGTGTTATGTGATCCGGGCTACAGCCCGATGCAGTATGCAGTATATGTGTTCATGATAGTTGATATGCTATGCTATGCTATGTTCAGTCAGTTTTCGAACTTCGGTCCGATGCAGGGGGCAAGGCCCCAATTAGTCCGGACTTCGGTTCGATGCAGGGGACAAGGTCCCAGTCAGTTTCCAGACTTCGGTCCGATGCAGGGGCAAGGCCCCAGTTAGTCCGGACTTCGGTCCGATGCAGGGGGCAAGGCCCCAGTTAGTCCGGACTTCGGTCCGATGCAGGGGACAAGGTCCCAATCAGTTTCCGGACTTCGGTCCGATGCAGGGGGCAAGGCCCCAGTTAGTCCGGACCTCAGTCTGATGCAGTAGGCAAGGCCTAGTATGTGCTTTATATGTTATTGTATGGTATGTGTTAGTTTGGGGGAGCTCACTAAGCTTCGTGCTTACAGTTTCAATTTTTGGTTTTAGGTACTCAGTTTTCAAAAGAGGAGCTCGGAAAGATTGCAGTGCACACACCATAGTTAGCTAGCCTGGGATGTTCTACTCTGATAATAAGTTGTATTTCGAATTACTGCTAGGAGATTATGTTATGATTTATTTTACGGTTTTTATGGATATGGTTTTTAGTAATGTTTTAAAAAGAAAATTTTAGTTGTGATTTTTGGGATGTTACAGTATAATAAAATATAAAACTGTGATAATGATCCCTGAGGGTAAAATTATCATTTTAAAGAAGTTAACAGCCAACAAATTAAATTTAATGGAAGAGGGACTAAAACCACAACAAAACTTGTTGAAAAAGACCTAATCTACAACTTTTTCAAACGTTTGGACCTTAACCACATAAAATGAGAAACCACAAGGACTTTTTTTGCAATTTTGTCAATTACAAATAACTTACTCAAAAAGAAATTCATATTTCTTTTTTTTTCAGTTTCATAAGTTTTCTAAAATATAAACACATCTAGGGCTGTAAAACTTTCAACGAACGTTCATGAACCGTTCGGCGGAAAGTTCATTTATGTTCGTTTATTTAATAAATGAACGAACATGAACATAAATTATTGTTCATTTAGTTAACAAACGAACATGAACAATAGTCTTGTTCCTTCATTTATTTTCGTGAACGCTATTTATGTTGTTCATTTACGTTCATTTATGTTTTTTCGTTTAAGTTTATTTGTAACGCCCCGTTCTTGGTAGGTATTTTAAATAAGAATTCTCACATTTGCAAAGGGACTTGATGAGTTGGAGGCCCCAAACTCGTCAAGTAGAAATGGGAATTTGGACGCAGGTTAAGAAACCTAATCGGTGAGTTGGGGAGCCCCAACTCAACAAGTAGGGTTGCCAGAGTGAAACCCTAATTTTCAGGGTTTGCACATTCTTTAAACACCTTAACCTCAAAAGGTTAGCCTCATTTGCAGCCTCCATCACTCCACACCCTAGCCGTGAAACCCTAATCCACCTTGGAGTGTTTTGAAGCATTGTTGTGGGTTCTTGGTGACTTGAAGCTTGAGAAGGAAGGGGAAGCTTGAGGATTCAAGAGGAAGTCAGTAGATCTGGGAGTTCAGCTACATTTCTGACTCATTTGAGGTATAAATTTGATACCTTGGCTTTCCATTGCTTAGACCTCCATTTAGGATTGTATTTTACCATTTTTGGAACCATTCATGATGCAAGCATGTTTTCGAGTCATGACTTCAGATCTAGAGCCTTTAATGGACTCTGTCGCATAAAGGTGCCAACTTTATGGCTATGGGAGTCCAATTCAACTTGTGAACCACTTTTTAGGGCCTTTTGAGCTAAATAACTCATGCATGGGTGTAAAGTTAGTAACTTTACATGATATATCTATTGGGTTTTGAGCATTCTAACACTCCTAAGTGTACATGCAACCCTAAATACCTTGGATCTATGTTTTCTCTATTATACATGCAAATAAGAACATCCAAGGTATTATCCTAATCTAGCATACAAAACAATGAGTGTAACAAGATAGAATACATACCTCTTTGATGTAGAAAGTCTTCATGAAGCTTGAGTGCCTAGCCCCAATAGTGTGGAAGCCTCAAATGGAATCACAATCATCAAAACACTTAGAATAACTTGAGAGAGTTCTACACTTCATGAAATCGGCTAGCCCTTTGTTCACTTTCTAATGTGATTCTAGTGGCCGATTTTTGTCAAGAATAAGATCTTTATATAGTGTTACAATTAGGGTAAATCCTTAATTGTCATGGCTTTCCATTTCCTTGGATCCATGGGTTCAAATACACCATGGAGCATCCATGGACCGTCCTATGGGTTTTAGCCCAACTTGATTATCCATGGAGCATTAGCCCACTATATAAGTATGGATGATTTACACAATCAACCCATATATTTAATTAGTCTTCTTTTGATCACTTAATTAATCCTAGATTAATTCTTGATCAATACTAATTAAATAATCTTATTATTCTTATTATTAATATACTAGAACTTCTAATATATTAATAACCATAAGTGTCTTATTTCTCTCATTATAGTCTATCCAAGTGCATGATGGTATGCAACCCAAATGGACCATGTCGGGTCGAGTCAAGTCTTACCAATTATAGTTATGGACTTAGACATTAATCCAACAGTCTCCCACTTGGATAAGTCTAAAACTATTTATTGCGTATGACTTCAGGAACCAACTGGCAATCGTAGCTCTCAAAAGCTTCTGTCGGACTCTGACCTTGTAGATGAACTCTGATCTTGTCAATGACTTGTCCATTAGATAAGGGATCATATAATCCTCTGTTCTCATGATATCAGCCGGACAAATACATGGAACAACATCGTACTTATTGTCCAGCAGTTTGTTTCCCGATTTTCGATTTGTTTGACAAAGAACTTAATCGAACACATCAATTCAGTTCTGACCAGGCGGTACATAGGTCACAACAAAATCATCGAGGGGCCCAGATATCGCTTCTATTTCTAGAAGGAACAGATAAACTTCGACTCATATACTTGTTCTACTACTTGTTGAATTGTACACAAATACACGTTTTATAACATCAAGTTACTGATGCGTTTACGTGCAATCAATGCACAACCAACTCATAGGTAACAACTCATATCTCTAGGTTCGAAGATTTATATGATATTACCGTCTCACGATCACTCGAGATAAATTCCATGAAGTGATACAAGTGAGCGTGGGTTTATTCCAATACTCATAACTTATGAGCACTCATGAATGTTGTAGCAACCATTGCCATGACTAAACCCATTTAGCCATCTACAAACCCGATTCATGACAGTCTTGATTCATACCTACTTCCAACATATGAACGACTATGGAGTGTTTAAATAACTTAGTCATTCATGAAAGAATAACCTAGCTATTTTGGAAGTCAAAACATGCAAAGTGAAACACAATAATAATCGAATCTAATATGGTCTCAGAACCCTTTTGAATATAAATAAAACAACCTTTTATTTATCACCATATTAATTACACATTATTCAATGTTTCAAACAATCAACTTAAGACTTGAATAAAAACAATAGTCGTACCATACTCCTAGCATGTACACTTTGTTTTTTCTAAACAATAGTTATGCCATACTCCAAGTATGCACACTATGTTTGTCTATGATCCTTACATTGTGATGTAGATCAATTGAACATGATTCCAATGATACTCATTTCACAATCCCAAATCCTTATTGTAAATGCAAGAATTCCAAATTCATGTCATTTACTGAAATCTGTTAGATTCTAAACTTATATGCATTGATCCTCTTGTAATGATTATGCACGAAGTCAGAAAGACTTGACAACAACCATTACAGAGCATTCCAAAGGAGATCAGCTCCTTGGGAACATCTTTCTTGCATTAAGTTTCCTAATCTTACATAATTTTGAATAATTTCTAACTGTTGAAACATTTCCAGATCCCATTTTGACTATCACTTCTGAACAAGAGTTGCCTCCTTACAGATTATGTCAATATGGT
Source organism: Lactuca saligna (assembly GCF_052625555.1). Lineage (NCBI taxonomy): Eukaryota > Viridiplantae > Streptophyta > Magnoliopsida > Asterales > Asteraceae > Lactuca > Lactuca saligna. Next base: position 221,972,149 of record NC_136421.1, on the reverse strand, counting down.
CCTTCCATAATTATCACTATACTTCCAATTGTCCTTGAGAAACCAATCTTTGGTAAACCTTAGATTGTCCTCGACAATTGTTTAATCACTTTAGTCATATCCAGTTCTAGACTTTTCCCTTCTCAATGCCTTAAGCATTTGGAAAATTTAGAAAGGATGAATATTATATCACATGCAATCGATCCTATATCCGAAGCATATGGGACACGATTCATGATGTTTGACATAAAGACATGATACTAGACAAGTCTTTTGCTACAATATTTTTTATTTTCCATGTTTTCAAAATTTAACTATGAAGAGGGATGCCGTAATCATAATCGAATTTTGAGAACACAATATATATAGAATTTCTTCAAGTTGAACCATTCCAACACAAAATTCATATATATTCTTGACTAAAGATGATTAAAATCTCAATCTACGCTTTAGAATTGAAATGAAGTATAATTTCCTCTCCCTTAATTATAGCAAAACAAGTTTTCAACCCCTGCAACTTCACGAATTGAAACTTTGTTTTCTATAATTAACATTGCTAACTTGCAACACTAAACATAATTATCATGCTCCCACTAACATGATGATTATTAGCATAACACTTATGCTCCCACTAGCTCTAACATATTTTCAAAAATCTGCTGGACTTCTGAAATTTAGATTCATACATCCTTTCTTAGATAGTTCACATGTGTGTCTAAACAATTTTCAGAACTATGAAAAGGGATGCCGTAATCATAGTCTCAATTGCTTAGGCATTTTCCATTTCTCACAAGTCCATGTTAGCGTGCCGGTTAACCACACGCGCTCCACTAACGACTTTTGAAAATGCAAATAACACAATTGCTATCTACGTAAAATCTACTTAGTGAAAGCATTTCCTCACCATCATTTTCATGAATCGGAGAGAAACCTTATGACACTTAGATTTTATAGTGTATGAGTTCCTATCCATGCGAATTTGTCAAAACCATAATCACAAGATAAGGTTAGTGACAAATTCAGCCTTACATGGATTAAACTTATTCAATCTTACTTTCTTGTCACCTTGGTAGCACAAGGCCCACCAATGCTTCCAAGTTGAACTCTGATAACTCACATGCAAATCCAACTTATTTGAAGTAGGTACAGAAATGAGAATTATGTCAACACGATAAGTTGCAAACCTTAAGTCGTGTGCTAGTGATAAATTACAGGTTTCACTCTTGATTAAATCTTGAAACTCTTTCAGGATCTTTAAGGCTCCCACTTTCCCCTTGACATATAAGTTTCCCCAGTCAAGAACCATTCCTTGACAAAACAAATATTCAAGGGATACTGCGGATTCTTATCAAGACTAACACTTCACACAATTGGTCTTAGTTGGTCTTTGTCTCATCCAAGACATCACAACTTACCAATCTCAAATGTACAAGAGTAGAAACATTTCACACTACATTTGATAAGTGTTTTAAACCTTACTTTATGTCACTCAATGTTACAATCTTGGAGTATGACTCTAAGAATTGTTTTGGAACGAAGTATGACTCATCTTCTTGATCTTAACCAATCCAACAATTCATGACCTCTCTTCTTAGCCATAACAATGCACTAAGACGTCCTTAGAGTATGAATTTGTGATATGGTTTCTATATCATTAAGATGATCATAAAACTGATACTAAGTACTCTCCCATCTTTTCAGATTTGAGAAACTTTTATCCTTATGCCTAATTTGATTCTTCTTATTCGCTCTGCCATACATTGGAACCTTTTCAATGCTACAGAATTATACTTAACCTTATAAGTATAATCATATTTACTAATCTTTAGTAAATCATGACAAATCAATCTTTGTGGTGGACCCTGACCAGTGCACACTCAGTGTACCTAATTCCTTAGTCCTTCAATTGACTCACATATACATGTGATCAATGAATTAGTCTTAATTTTTCAAAGATGAAAATTCTCATTCATCATACAATACAACTTGTATGATTCCAAGTTTCTGTCCAAATGAAACTTGGTTGATGAAAAACTTTCTTCATTTGGTAAATTCAGACACTACCACAAATGAAAGAATCAAATCCACTTTCCAATATTGCTATTACTGGAAACATATAAGCAACAATTTTCCACAGATGCCATTGTAAGGATATTTTTAAAATAGACAAAATTAAAACCCCTTTTTTTCTTTTATTTTAAAACTTTGCGGAAAAACTTATCCTTACAATCCACATGAAAACCTTGTTGTTATCTATTCACAAGCAATATATTATAACTCTTAAGCAACAGCTCAAAATTCTGATTACCGAACCATGCGATCGAAACCCATCTTCGCAATCAAAATTAGCATATACTTCTTTAAGCTTCTTATCTTTTCTTTGATTCTTAAAAGACATCAGCATGTGACCCATTCACATTATGTAATAAGAATCTCCAAATAGAAACTTAGCAGAGTTAGATAGTGGACTTTACCTGAAGTAGAGTCAAACTTATCGACTTTAACATCCTTAGGTAAATTATGGCAGCTTTGCAACCAATGCCCCTTTCTTTGGCAATATAAACATATGGACCCTTTGATAATGGTACACGGGACTATCACAGACTTAGTTTTTCTCTTTACCATTTGGTCAACCGAGTTGACTATGGCCGGTCCCTTTCCATTGGGAAGAGAATGCTTTTCTGGATTTCCTGTGTCACTATTGTCAATGTCCATCAAGTTTTGAGGAAGTTGATCTTAACAAATAGATAAAATCATTAAGGGTCTTGTCATAGTCTTTTTCATAGGTGTTCCAAAAGAACTCACTATGTGACTTAGAAAGTGATTGAACCACCAACTTTCTCAAGACTTTGACACCCAACTCTCCCGGCTTGTCAATATGTGACTACATCTCCAAGATGTGACCACACCAAGACCTTTACTTGCCAATAGGGCTCGAGTGACCTTAAACTTTTCAAGAACTTATGGGGTAGGGAGAATAATTGGAGGAGATAGAGGAAGTGAAGCATGATGTTGAGGAACATCATCTTCAAGAGATTTGGGAAGATCATAAATGTCTAAACCAGACATATTTTTGGAGATATTCAAGATAGTTGATTTAAAGTCCTTAATATGACACCCAATATGAAATATTAAGGCTAGGACCCAACACAATATTTTATAATTTGGAAGAGGGATGCCGTAATCCAAGCTATAAAATATTTGAAGGTAGGCGAATGACGATTCACCAATTTCCACCAAGATAAACAAAATAATTTATTAGGTTTTAATTGGATTTGAAATTCCTAGATCTTTTGAGATTCATTGAACTTTTCAATGGCATGTTTCAATCTCGAGTGTGCCCTCTCAAATTTTGTGACTGGGATGCCGAGGATCACAAAACAAGGTGTGAATAACCATACCAATTCACTTGGTACCCTTAATATTATCACCTAATCAATGTGCCGGTTAACCAAACACGCTCCATTGATCTATGACAAACATTAAGTCACCCTTCGTGGTCCTTACTAGTCCAAGTTAGTGTGCCGGTTAACCACACACGCTCCACCAACGACTTGGTAAGGTACAAAGTGTGAATTCCATGGGCTAGCACCAAATTCACATTTTTCCTAAAGTAACTAAGATTAGGAATTATTAAGATTTTAGTTACTTAGTATTTATCATTAATACTTTTAATGAAGGGAGAATTTAAAGTCATTGTCCTACCCGTTCGGCTAACGACCCTCCACCGATCAAGCAAGCGGTGGGTAAGAGTATACACCCATTAAGTCGCCATTTTATAGGCAACAACCTTATACCCACCTTATAGACCGGTTTTGTGAATGAGGCCTACTAACGGTAAAACGACTTGTTCTTATACATATATATAATAATTAACCATTAATGTTATAAATAGTATAAGTGTTGAATTTTAACTCTTTAGAATTCTAAGGGCTAATTTGGAATTAAAGTATTCATAAGTGAAAACTTTTCAAATTCCAAAACTTGAGGGCAAGTTTTGAAACTATTCAAAACTAATTAATTCCATAACTTATGTGTTTAAAGTAGTTTTAATCCAAAACTCTTCAAGTTCCATAACTTATGGAAGACTTTAAACTAATAAAAGAATTAACTTTTCTTTATTTTTATAACTTATGGAATTAATTAAGGTTACACTTTTACTCTTTAATGAAGTGACTCTTGAACTTCCATAACTTGAGGACAAGTTATGGAGTCATAAAAAAAAATCAATGACACAAGACTCTTCATTTTGTAACCATTACTAACTTTTATGAGTTTTATGAGTCTTTAATGTGACTCTTCATGTAACTTGAGGACAAGTTACACAAACACATTTTATACTCAACTCTTAGATTAAAATGGATTGAAAACAACTATTTCAATTAACTTTTCTATTAATCTAAGCAACTCATAAGAACAAGACAATTCAAATCAAACTTTCTCATGTAATTAGTCTAAACCTTAAACTAATACAAAACATGAATCTATTGACAATTATCTTTGAAAATGGATTAGCATGAACATTACCACATTAAAAACAAGTTTATAAGTTCAAAAACAACTTAGGGTAATGTTCCTAGTCCATTTCTAGCCAAAAAAACCTCGAAAATATGATGTCTGGGGGTCCAACTCGTCGAGTGCATGAACCAACTCGGCGAGTTGGATCGAATTGATCAATTTTTAGGCATGGACTCGCCGAGTCCCTTGATGGACTCGCCGAGTCTGATGATCAAACAGCAACACTTTCGATTTTTTAAGCAGTTTTGCAGGTATAACAAGAAAACAAGCCTAGGCTCTGATACCACTGTGGGGTTTTGAGCATTCTAACACTCCTAAGTGTACATGCAACCCTAAATACCTTGGATCTATGTTTTCTCTATTATACATGCAAATAAGAACATACAAGGTATTATCCTAATCTAGCATACAAAACAATGAGTGTAACAAGATAGAATACATACCTCTTTGATGTAGAAAGTCTTCATGAAGCTTGAGTGCCTAGCCCCAATAGTGTGGAAGCCTCAAATGGAATCACAATCATCAAAACACTTAGAATAACTTGAGAGAGTTCTACACTTCATGAAATCGGCTAGCCCTCTTCTTCACTTTCTAATGTGATTCTAGTGTATACTAGTGGCCGATTTTTGTCAAGAATAATATCATTATATAGTGTTACAATTAGGGTAAATCCTTAATTGTCATGGCTTTCCATTTCCTTGGATCCATGGGTTCAAATACACCATGGAGCATCCATGGACCATCCTATGGGTTTTAGCCCAACTTGATTATCCATGGAGCATTAGCCCACTATATAAGTATGGATGATTTACACAATCAACCCATATATTTAATTAGTCTTCTTTTGATCACTTAATTAATCATAGATTAATTCTTGATCAATACTAATTAAATAATCTTATTATTCTTATTATTAATATACTAGAACTTATAATATATTAATAACCATAAGTGTCTTATTTCTCTCATTATAGTCTATCCAAGTGCATGATGGTATGCAACCCAAATGGACCATGCCGGGTCGGGTCAAGTCTTACCAATTATAGTTATGGACTTAGACATTAATCCAACAAAAAGAGACCGAATGGGTAGGTCGAGCACCCAGATATGTCTGACAGTACGTTATTTGTATGGTATATGGTATGATGGGGGAGATCACTAAGCTTTGTGTTTACGATTTTTATTTTTGGTTTTAAGTACTTCGTTTTCAAAGGAAAGGAGTCGGTGATCGCAGCACATCTCGCTATGTTTTCCGCAATGAGATCTTTGGGATTACCCTCTAATATTGTTTTATGATAACATGTTTCGATTATTGATATTTTGGGTTTTAACTTGGGATGTTATTATGGATGTTTTTATATTGTTGGTCTTATAATAACTTAATTAAAAATGAAATTTTTTGTTCTTGAATTTTGGGATGTTACAAGTTGGTATCATAGCCTTAGTTTGAGGGATTTGGACACACCTTCGGGGGTGTCTGGACTCAAATCAAGGGTTTGAAAGATTTTTACAAGAAAATAGTTTTTTCTAAAATTTAAAGTAAAAAGTTTTAAGAAAGAACAAGGTGTGTGATGCGTGCAATCATTCGAGCTCAAGTTTTCCCCAATATACCCATACATGTCATGTTATGTTATGCTATGTTATGTTATGTTATGTTATGTTATGTTATGTTATGTTATGTTATGTTATGTTATGTTATGTTATGTTATGTTATGTTATGTTATGTTATGTTATGTTATGTTATGTTATGTTATGTTATGTTATGTTATGTTATGTTATGTTATGTTATGTTATGTTATGTTATGTTATGTTATGTTATGTTATGTTATGTTATGTTATGTTATGTTATGTTATGTTATGTTATGCTATGTTATGTTATGATATGAATTGAAAATATGTGAAGTGCATGCTAGATTAGGGCTAAGGATCTAAGAAGGATGCCTTATATTCCTATTGTATGTGCTTGTAGACATGTATGCTAGTACTGATCAGTTAGTGATAGGATGGCATGTTTAGGTTATGTCTGATTGTATGAGCTTTAGAATCTCATGCCAGTATAGATTTCCGATAAGAGGATAGAATGGTTTGATTGTAGTATGTTGGTTAGATTTTTCTATTGTCTGAATGTTTGTTGCTTTGTGCTTTATGGGACTCTTAGTAATGTGAGTTAGATACTAAGTGAATGTGCTAAGTCACATGTGGTACAGGCTGGATAATCTCAGAGTGATAGACTTGACCCTATTAAGCAGCTCTTGTTTGAGTCTAACCGTTCTAAGGATGAGTCTTTTACTTGGAAGATTATCTGATCCCTGCTACATGTGGCTATATTCATGAGGTAGCTAGTTGAAGTTGTTGGGAATCTTTCAGCAGTTGAGGACTGGGTGGGTTCGGGAACCTCGGAAAGCCTAGGATATGTTTCAGTGGGTTAGTAGTGAGGTTTAGTGAGACTTGGGTACATCAGTTTGAGGAAATGACTTGGAGGATTCGGGAGGATTGCTGAGGAAAGTATGGATAGGTGTGGAAGGTAGTATTGGGACCGTAGTACTGAAAGCTCAGGATCCATACTCGAATCGGCGAGAGTACTCTTGGAGAATCTGAGAAGCTTAGGGGAGGAGAATCCATGAGTATGTTTTGATTAACGGTTTTGTGGTTTTTCATTTTGGAGATGAGCACTTAGGGAGGTGGTTCTGGTTCGGGTTCCGACTCAACTGCAGGTGTTGAGTCAATTAGCAAGCAGATGCGGGAGTTCATCTAGTTAGAGATTACCCGCAGTATTTTGGAGCAGACACATCTAATCTTTGGTTCAGTCAAGGAGGGAATTTTGAGGAATATTTGATGGCTGCTCCAACGACTCCTCGACTATCATTACCATAATAACACTTAGTCAGAAACTGATAATCCTTCTTAGGGTAAAATGACCATTTTACCCATGGTCAAAGTCAACATTCTGGTCAAATTTAATGTTCCGGGTTGACTTAGCTCGCCGAGTTGATCCATAAACTCGCTGAGTTCTATAAAGCAGAACCCTGGAATCCCAATACAACTCATCGAATCACCCCCTGACTCGCCAGGTTTCCTGTCTACTCATAGTCGCGATTTAGCGAGTCAACTCGTTGATTTCTACCTTATTTAGCATCAGGACAAATCGCCTCAACTCGTCGAGTTTCTATGTGAACTCGATGAGTTCCTCTGTCTGCTTGGGCCATCTTAATGGATTAAGCCCCTACACTTCAGATCCAAGCTTCTTGTTTCTCATACGTATTGAAAACATCCTTTTAAGGGTAAAGTTTCCAACTTTACCCTTTAATACCCTCATTTAACGGGTTTGGCTCAAACCCTAACTCCCTAGAACTTAGATCTTGGTCCATAAGTCATTCATACTCCAAACTAAAGCATATAAACAGAGATCAGGCCTTAGGCATCATTTGAACACGTAAAGCTTCTGCCCTTTCCTCCATGCATGGCCTTTTAGGGTTTAAAAGGCTAAGATCACAACTTAAAGCTTGCATGGGGATTCCATGGCCATAAAGTTTGCACCTTTATGCCATGTGAGCCCCTCAAGCTCATAGATCTGAAGGTATACACACTTGGGACGTGCATGTCCCAAAGATTATGTTTCATGGACTAAAAACCCCATAAAATGATAACAAGGAGATCTAACAAGATACTAAGCAAGTTTGAGACTTGCTTACCAAAAAATGAAGAGGTTAAGATGTTGTTTCTGGATCTACTAGCTTCCTTCTGAATCCCCAAGCTCCTCCTTCTTCAACAAGCTTCAAAACACACAGTAATCAGTCAAAAACAACTCACAAGCTCATATAAGGCACTAGGGTTTCGTGGATTAGGGTTTGGGACTTGGAGGCTGAAATGATGCTAAAAAGTGGGGATTAAGATGCTTAAATAGGGTGCAAAACCCTGAAATTAGGGTTTTGCTTTGGCAACCCTACTCATCGAGTTGAGGCTCTCAACTCGTCGAGTAGGTGATTCAAAATCCCGCATCCATTCTAATTTCTACTTGATGAGTTTGGATCTCCCAACTCGTCGAGTAGCTCTATAAAAGTGAATAAATTATAATTAAATGCGTACCAGGAACAAGGCATTACAATTCTCCCTGACTTGTCTTAGACTTCGTCCTTGAAGTTTGCTGCGTCGGGAAACAACTCTGGGTAGTGCTCCCTTATTTCCTCCTCGGGCTCCCAAGTCCACTCTGAGCCCTTACGGTGTTGCCACTGCACATTTACTAGCTTAACCCTCTTATTCCTTAGCTCATTCGTCTTCTTGTAGAGAATAGCTACATGTCTCTCGATTTAATTCAGGTTGTCATCGACCTGAATGTCCTCTAGGGGCATAACCGCTTAGTCATCCATTAAGCACTTCCGCAGCTGAGAAACATGGAAAGTGTTATGGATCTGGCTAAGCTATGTTGGAAGATCCAAACGGTAATAAACCTGTCTCACCCGGGCTAAAACCCTGAACGGACTGATGTATCTGGGGCCCAACTTGCCCTGCTTCCTAAACTGGATGACACCTTTCCAAGGTGACACCTTCAGGAGGACCATGTCGCCCACCTGAAACTCCAAGTCTGAACGTTGCTTGTCGGCATAGCTCTTCTGCCACCTCTGAGCAGTCTGGAGCCTGCTTCAGACCTACTGAATCCTCTCAATAGTCTTGAGTACTACCTCAGTACTCCCCATGACTCTCTGAATGACCTTTCCCCAATAGATTGGGGTCCTACACTTCCTCCCGTAGAGCATATCGAAGGGAGGTCGGTCTATGTTGGCGTGGTAACTATTGTTATACGAAAATTCCACTAACGGAAGATACATATCCCAACTGCCACCAAAATCCAAGACACATGCTTGTAGCATGTCCTCGAGATTTTGTATCATCCTCTCCATATGTCCATTCGTCTGAGGGTGAAAAGTGGTGCTGAAGTGGAGATGAGTACCCATCTCGTCGTGAAACCACTTCTGAAATCTGGAAGTGAAACGGACGTCTCGATCTGAAACAACTGAAAGAGGCACTCCATGATGTGCCACCACCTCTCGAACATAGATCTCGCCTAGCTTCTCAGCCGATATAATCTCCTGGATCAAGATAAAATGTGCACTCTTGGCCAACCAATCCACAATGACCCATATCGAATCTACTCCATGTGATGTCCTCGGAAGCTTGGTAATGAAATCCATGGTGATATCCTCCCATTTCCACACGGGAATATCCAATGGTTGCATCTTGTCGTGGGGTCGATGGTGCTCAGCCTTGACCTTCCTGCAGGTCAAGCACCGCTCCACATACCATGCTACGTCTCGCTTCATGCAGGGCCACCAGTAATCAAGGCGAAGATCCAGATACATCTTTGTTGTCTCGGGATGGATAGAGAAACTCGACTTGTGGGCCTCATCCATCAAAATATGTCGTACTCCGCCCCATTACGGAACCCAGACCCTCCCATTCTTGGTCAAGAACCTGTGGCTATCATAATCAAAGTAAAGCACCTAGCTTATGATCCGCTCGTACTTCTGGCGCTCCTCCTTCAGGACCTCGACCTGCGCCTCCCATATCTGCTCTATCAATGGGGTAATCATTTTCATCCTTAGACATATGCCTCGAATCGGAGCACTGCCTTGCGGCTCAGGGCATCGACCATCACATTGACCTTGCCTGGGTGGTAAAGGATCCCACAGTCGTAATCTTTCACCACATCTAACCACCGATGTTGCTCATGTTCAGATTCGGTTGATCCATGAGGTACCTCAATCTCTTGTGGTCCGTGTAAATGGTACAATGAACCCCATAGAGGTAATGCCTCCAAATCCTGAGGGAAAAAACCATAGCCACCAACTCTAAATCATGCATTGGATAATTCGCCTCATAAAGCTTCAACTGCCTCGATGCGTAATCTATCAAGTGGCCTCGTTGCATCAAAACCGCACCCATGCCCATTATCGAAGCGTTCCAGTAAACCACGAATTCGTCGACGCCCTCTGGCAAATTCAGAATCGGTGCCTCGCATAACCGCTATCTGAGAGTCTCAAAGGCTGCCTTGTAACGTCCCAAATTTCAAGACTAAATTTTTTTTTTATAAAACATTACTTAAAACATAATTATCAATCCATATCATAACCAGAGTATTAATTTCCAAAACACATGTTCATTATCATAGTAAAACATTCCCGAACTGTCTAATCAATGGTGTGTGCCATGCGATCACCCCGAGGTCTTCCCTCCGCTACCGAAAGTACCTGAAACCAAAACTGAAAACCGTAAGCACGAAGCTTGGTGAGTTCCCCACCCTACCACATACCATGCATAGCCACATACTGCAGATATAGGGCCACGCCCGCTATTATGGGCCTCACCCCCTACCTCGGGCCTCGCCCGCTACAACGGCCCCGCCGCTCCAGGCCTCGCCTGGCTTCGAGCCCTGCTCGGATACAAATCTGTTTATCTTAGGTCTCGCCTGTCACTGGGACCCGCCCGCTAACATATAATAGCACATAAGCATATAACAACACATAAGCTAACATATACTCACAGATCCTGTCCTGAGGCCTCGCCTATCTTGGGCCTCGCCCTTGTCCTACTACCAATGAGTCATGGAACCCCGTCCACGCCCTTATTGATAGTGAGATACGGGCCCAGCCCACACTCACTCTTTCCCTAACTTGGGCCTCGCCCCTGTTCTGTTGCTAATGAGATGTGGAACACCATCTACACTCTGCTATAGGTGAGATACATGACCTCACCCACACTCACCCCCTACCAAGCACATACATGTATCACACAGACAACAAGTATAAACTATCATATAAACCATTCCTTGGGCACCCGCCCGCTATCATTGGACCTCGTCCTGAATATCATACTAGCATACTGTGCCTAGGGCTAACCCCCGGGTCTTCCTACTCGTATCTACATGGGCCGACATTGTGGCCTTAGACCCATTCACACAAAGGGAAACTCACCTACTCTTGCTGAACTTGCTGATAACCCTTCTAGCTGCTACCCGGCAACTCTTTGAACTCCTATTCCACTAGCTCCCTGAGCTGCTAATATCAATGCAACACTTAGTCTAACTATCCCCCAAAATTCAACTAAGTCAACTCTGGTCACAGTCAAGTCCTGTTCAAGGTCAACCTTCCAGGTCAACCTTACTCGCCGAGTCTGCCTGCTGACTTGCCGAGTTCATCAATTTCCGAGTCCTGACCTGTCCAACTCATTGAGTCCCCACTCAACTCACTGATCCAAGTCTTAACTCGAAAGGGTTTGGGGTTTCGCGACTTGACTCGCCGAGTCCAAGAACAGACTCGCCGAGTCCAAGGCAATCTTCAACAGACTCGTCGAGTTTTTCTTCCAACTCGCCGAGTTCCTACCCAACTTCATCCAACTCGCTGAGTCCACCCATGTGACTCGCCGAGTCGCTCCAGTTCTTAATCCATATAGTGGCTTTTCGAGCCATGCAGGGGCTCCAACTCATAGATCCATACTCCCAAAGCTCAATCCTCACGTAAAGTCGCAAACTTTACGTATAACTAAAGAGATCTAGGCTCAAAACACTCTAGGTCTAGGTTTAGGGACAAAAGGGCTTCACCAACTACTCATCTTCTGATGCTTTATGACATATTGGACCATCCCAACACTGGATCTAAAGTGACAATGACATATCTAGGCCCCAAACTCGAATTGGGTCTCAAACAACCATAAACCCCCCAAATCTCATAACAAGAGTAGATCTAGATGCAAAGGAGGGAAGATAGCAGCTTATTACCTCCAAGATGAACACAAACTGAAGTAGATCCCGGATCTTCACCTCCCCTTTGAAGAAACCTTCTTGATCTTCAAGTTCCTTTCCAAAGTTTCCTTCCTCCAAAGCTATTTCTCTCAAATGATGGAAGCTCACAAGAAATCTAGGGTTTACAGGTTCTCTAGGATGATAAGGAGTCCGAGGGAGGGACATAACACCCATTATATAGGATACGACTCCCGGGATTAGGGTTTTCCTCGTTCCGACCAGACTCGCCGAGTCCCCTTAGCCGACTCGCCGAGTCGGTCACTAACTCCTGAACCTGGATCCCGTTCGGACTCGCTGAGTTTCGCACTGGACTCAGCGAGTTGACCCCTTTGACTTAGGGTTTTCTTTCCTTCTTGTCCTTCCTGAATTTGGGTGTTACAACTCTCCCCCACTTAAACTAAACTTCATCCTTGAAGTTTGCTATGGTCCACCGCCTACGATCTGCTTCCAATACCCTACTATTAATCCAACACTCGCTGCCTACCTTCGTTGTATTTTCGCCCAGTCCTCCTAAAGACCATTAATCCTTGTGGATAATAATAATCTCGGGTCAACCCTGAACCTGAACATTTTGGAAACACAACTTACTCAACCGGCAATCCTTCTGGTACTGTTCGAGTACTGCAAATGAACCCATAGGGGTTCACCCCCTCTTTCCTTGTGCGTTTTCTTGCCTTCCCAAGGTGATGCTCCATAACCAACTATTTCCTTTGTCACTGTGAAGGTCCTATCCTTCACCAAATCCATTCCTCCCGCTACCTCCATTACGGGTCATTATCGCCAGTATCCACTGGGCATTTCTTTCTACTATACTTTAGTGTCGAGCACCCCACGATCCACTAACCGAATTCCACCTTAGACTGCTTACCAGCACTGGTACTGACTAAAAATATTTGCTATTCCTTATCTTCCTTCCGGATGAACTGAGACCACCCTGGTCCCTACCAATCTATCGATATTTGGATTACCGGCTCCCACCGGTTGCTAGTCCCAGCACAACTCCTAGTCGCTCCCATCGACTTTCAAAGACACTTAAACTACCTATAACTGCTCAATCTATTCTGCCATTTAGGCACTACAATCCTAGGATCCTCGATCCCCTATCCGACACTACGGTCCCTACCAGGTCTCACCTGTGCTACTAAAACTCACGGGCCTTGCCCACGGGTCTCACCCGCCTCTATCCTTCTAGTCTCACTTGCCTAACCACTCTCGCACGGGCCTTGCCCACGGGTCTCACCCAACCATACTATTGAGCAACCCTGCTCTCAGGTCTGACCTATACTGCTACTCTCATACGAGCCTCGCCCACGGGTCTCACCCAACTACGCCCTGGAGCGGCCTCTCCTAAGGTCTCACCTCACTAGGCGATACAGGCAACTCCTTACTATTCTCATCCACTACCCATTCATGATCCCTCTCTGATCACTAGGAGATAAGGGCCTCACCCCAACTCCGCTAATGAAGCTACTATGGAATGCTACGGCTTACCCGTAATCTTACATCACCTTCCACCACAGACTGCTATTGGAGGAAGCTACGGCTCTCCCGCCGCTCTACCATGCTTTAATCGGGATTCCCAACCACGTATTAACCATCGAACGCTGTACTACTTCTTTTCCTTCTCAGAGATCGCGTACTCATTCTGGACCTTCGTGCTTTTACCCTTGAACACTCGGAGGATTCTCCCCCACTTCGATCCTGCTTACCCCTCGCTGCTCAATGCTCGAAAAGAAAACCCAATGCCTGCTACCAATCCATAATCAATCTGCTGAGGAACCCCAAGCTTACCATAGCTAGGGATCTAACCAGTCCATTTCTGAAACTATACAGCTCCGAACTAGCGAGACATACCAAGTCCCTCCCAGTCATGCTACATTTATTACATCCTAAGCATCCTTCTCCAATAGATCCCATCCCTTAACCACTATTCAATATCCAAGGTATGCAGATGGCATATAACTCTATCACAACAAGCCACACAAAAATAAAATACGCATACCGATAATGATGTAGAAACATAAAAATATAATCATGCACAAATAAAAGAACTGAAAATGGAAGTCACACACCTGCAACGTCCGGCATTGCTCGCGTATCCAAGGTAGTCATCTGAAACTCCCTGCCTCCTACTGCAGGCGCCTCCGCGCGGCCCTGACGGCCGTCTGTGATCCTCAAAGTTGTAGGGGCAGGTGCCATCACCCATCCTGCCGAAAACAAACTGGGGCACTGGGCCTTCTTGTGGCCCCGCTGGTTGCAGTGAAAACATATCAAATCGGATTCCTGTGTGGTGGTAGTAGAACAATCCCTGCTAAAATGAGCAGACCGACCACACTTGAAGCAACCAGACTCACCACCGCTACCACTTCTGCTCGCGCCCCCGTGCGCCCTACTACACTTCTCGCACTGGATGTGGTCCTGATAATCCCTCGATCTCAAATCCGATCCCTTGGGCCTTTTTCCCGAACCCGAAACTGTCTGAATCTCATCCGGCTTCCTCTTCTGGATCTGCTCCAAATCAATCTCTCTCTCTCTCTCTCTCTCTAGCTCGCGCGATCATATCCTCCAACGTTTTGTAGTTGGACTTGCTCACAAACTGCCTTATGTCATCCCTCAACATCTCATGGTATTGGGCCTTCTTCATCTCCTCATTTGCGACATACTGCGGAACAAGAAGGGCCCTTTCCCTGAACTTGGCGGTGATCTTCGCCACAGTCTCAGTGGTCTGCATCAAATCCTGAAACTCCTATGCCAACTACTGCACCTCAATAATTAGCGAAAACTATGCCCTGAACCTGGCTGAAAAATCACCCCATGTCATCGCGTCCAATGCGGCATCATCACCCAAAGCATGACCAAACTCTTCCCACTAATCCCTCGTTCTGTCCTTCAGAAGACAGGAAGCGAGTCTGACCATGTCCCCCTCGGGACACCGGCTCGTACGGAATGCGTTGGCAACACCAGCCAACCATCTGCTGCTAGCGATGGGGTCCCTAGCCCCATGATAATTTGGTGCCCCGCAAGCCCTGAACTCTCGAAATGTCAAAGTACATGCTCCCATCAAAGCCATCATCTCGGTACGGAAGGCTGCCAGCCTCTCATCCAAAATCTCCAATATACCCTCCTTGACCGTGCCAAAGATCACAGGAGTCTGGTCTAGTATGTTGCGTGTAACCTCAGCTGATATCAACTCCCACATTCGCTCCTCGAGCTGCTCGGCTCCTGAACCCGAGCCTGATCCCTTTTCGGCGCCTGATCTGCCCATTGGTCTCTCTCGCAATGTCACCATGCTGAAAATATAACACAACAACTATCAGAATACTTATCACTGCTGCGAGACCAAACACACGCACTACCAGGTTCCCGGTCTTGTCTCGACATTTCCCGAATCGAGTACGGATCCTCTATTTTCAGTAGTACGGGCCCATACTACCTTCCACATCTATCCGTACTTTCCTTAAGAACTGCTTTGACTCCATCAGGTCCCTTTTCTACTACTACTACTCCCAGCACTACCTCATCCTAGGCTTGCCCTAGGGAAACCTCTAACTCAAACCAAACCAGTCCTCAGCTACTGAAGGACTCCTTGTGATGCCAATTAGCCATTACCTGGATACCATCACATGTGATGAGGCTCAGATAATCCTTCGAGTAAAAGACTCGTCCCTACAACGGTTGGACTCAAACAAGAGCTGCACAATAGGGCCAAATCCAGCACTCTGAGATTATTCAACCCTGATCACATGTGACATGACGTATCCACCTAATGACTAACTCCTATCACTCGGAATCCCATAATGCACAAAGCAAGCAACATTCAGACAAGGGAAAAAAACTAACTATAACATACTCAAGCAATCATAATATCATACCAAGAATCTGTACTAGCATGCAACACAAACTCATAATCTCAGGCATAACCTAAACAGGCTATCCTATTACTATCTAATCAGCACTATCATGCAGCTCAAAGCACATATAACAGGCACATAAGGCATCCTCCCTAGATCCTTAGTCCTAATCTACCATGCTATTCTATTAACTGATAATCATAACATACACTTGTATGGGTATTTTGGGGTACTTACTTGAGCTCGGCTGATTGCAGGCACCACACCCTTTTCTCTTATCAAAATTCTTTTCCTTCTGAATTCCTTTTCCTTTTCTAAAACTGTTTTCTTTCTTAAAAAATTTCTTTTTACAATCTGTCTTTTCATTTTGAAAACCTTTATACCAATTCCTCAGTTTGAGTTCAGACACACCCGAGAGCATGTCCGAATCACTCAAACCAAGACTCTGATACCAACTTGTAACGTCCCAAATTTCAAGACTAAATTTTTTTTTTATAAAACATTACTTAAAACATAATTATCAATCCATATCATAACCAGAGTATTAATTTCCAAAACACATGTTCATTATCATAGTAAAACATTCCCGGACTATCTAATCTATGGTGTGTGCCATGCGATCACCCCGAGCTCTTCCCTCTGCTACCGAAAGTACCTGAAACCAAAACTGAAAACCGTAAGCACGAAGCTTGGTGAGTTCCCCACCCTACCACATACCATGCATAGCCACATACTGCACATACAGGGCCACGCCCGCTATTATGGGCCTCACCCCTACCTCGTGCCTCGCCCGCTACAACGGTTCCGCCGCTCCAGGCCTCGCCTGGCTTCGAGCCCTGCTCGGATACAAATCTGTTTAACTTAGGCCTCGCCTATCACTGGGCCCCGCCCGCTAACATATAATAGCACATAAGGATATAACAACACATAAGATAACATATACTCAAAGATCCTGTCCTCAGGCCTCGCCCTTGTCCTGCTACCGATGAGTCATGGAACCCCGTCCACGCCCTTACTGATAGTGAGATATAGGCCCAGCCCACACTCACTCTTTCCCTAACTTAGGCCTCGCCCCTGTTCTGCTGCTAATGAGATATGGAACACCATCCACACTCTGCTATTGGTGAGATATAGGACCTCACCCATACTCACCCCCCTACAAGGCACATACATGTATCACACAGACAACAAGTATAAACTATCATATAAACCATTCCTTGGGCACCCGCCCGCTATCATTGGACCTCGTCCTGAATATCATACTAGCATACTGTGCCTAGGGCTAACCCCCGGGTCTTCCTACTCGTATCTACATGGGCCGACATTGTGGCCTTAGACCCATTCACACAAAGGGAAACTCACCTGCTCTTGCTGAACTTGCTGATAACCCCTCTAGCTGCTGCCTGGCAACTCTTTGAACTCCTGTTCCACTAGCTCCCTGAGCTGCTAATATCAATGCAACACTTAGTCTAACTATCCCCCAACAGTCAACTAAGTCAACTCTGGTCACAGTCAAGTCCTGGTCAAGGTCAACCTTTCAGGTCAACCTTACTCGTCGAGTCTGCCAGCTGACTCGCCGAGTTCACCGATTTCCGAGTCCTGACCTGTCCAACTCACTTAGTCCCCACTCAACTCACTGATCCGAGTCTTAACTCGAAAGGGTTTGGGGTTTCGTGACTTGACTCGCCGAGTCCAAGAACAGACTCGCCGAGTCCAAGGCAATCTTCAACAAACTCGCTGAGTTGTTCTTCCAACTCGCTGATTTCTTGCCCAACTTCATCCAACTCGCTGAGTCCACCCATGTGACTCGCCGAGTCGCTCCAGTTCTTAATCCATACAGTCGCTTTTCGAGCCATGCAGGGGCTCCAACTCATAGATCCATACTCCCAAAGCTCAATCCTCACGTAAAGTTGCAAACTTTACGTATAACTAAAGAGATCTAGGCTCAAAACACTCTAGGGCTAGGTTTAGGGACAAAAGGGTTTCACCAACTACTCATCTTCTGATGCTTTATGACATATTGGACCATCCCAACACTAGATCTGAAGTGGCAACGACATATCTAGGCCCCAAACTCGAATTGGGTCTCAAACTTTGAATCCCGCTCGGACTCGTCGAGTTTCGCACTAGACTCGGCGAGTTGACCCCTTTGACTTAGGGTTTTCTTTCCTTCTTGGCCTTCCTAACTTTGGGTGTTACATACCTGCTGCTTAGGCCCCTAGCGGAATGTCACCGACTTCTTGGTTAATCGGGTCAAAGGAACAAAGATCTTGGAGAAATCCTGGATGAATCTCTGGTAATAACCTGCTAGACCAAGGAAACTTTGAATCTCAGTTGGAGACCTCAAAACCTCCCATTGCATCATGGCCTTTATCTTGGCTGGATCAACCAAAATACCTTTCTAGTCGACAATGTGCCCTAGAAACTGCGCTTTGCACAACCAGAATACACACTTGGAGAACTTTTTGAAAAGTATCTCCCTCCTCAGTGTCTCCAGCACCTCCCTCAGGTGCTCCTCATGTTGCTCCTGAGACTTGGAGTAAACCAAGATGTCATCAATTAAGATTATCACAGACCGATCCAACATCATTTTGTACACGCGGTTCATGAGATCCATAAACATGGCAAGAGCATTGGTGAGCCCAAACAGCATCACTACGAGCTCATAGTGACCATAGCGAGTCCTAAAAGTTGTCTTATGCACATCGTCATCCCTGATTGACATCTGGTGATAACCCTATCGTAGATCAATCTTGGAGAACCAATATGCTCTTTGTAGTTGGTCAAACAAATCATCAATCCTCGGAAGAGGATAACAGTTCTTCATCGTTACCTTATTCAGCTCCCGGTAGTCTGTACACATGCGATGTGACCCATCCTTCTTCTTCAAAAACAGGATCAGGGCTCCCTATGGCGAACTTCTCGACATGATAAATCCCTTGTCTAGCAGCTCCTGCAGCTGCTTAGACAAGTCCTGCATTGCGGGAGGAGCCAACCGATATGGTGCCTTGACTATCGGAGTCTCACCAGGGACTAGGTCAATCCTGAACACGACCTGATTCTCCGGAGGTATCCCAGGTAATTCCTATGGGAATACGTCCGGCTACTCTCTCACAATCGGTACATCATCTACTGTTACCTTAACCTTATCTCAAGTATCCATAACATAGGCAACGTAACCTGCGCAACCCTGCTGAAAGTAGCACCTCGCTCTCGCTGCTGAACATAGGACAAGTCCACCATGCGACCTCTCGCCCTGAATTACTAACCCTCCCCCACTAGGAATCCAAACTCTCACTAGCTACTGCTCGCAGTCGATCACTGCCCATTGGGGCTCAACCAGTCCATACCAACTATAACCTTACTCCCTCACATGGGAATAAGGACCAGATCCATACAAAACTGCTCATCAAACAACTGCAGTGTACATCCTCAAGGAACCCTTGCGACCTGAATGGTCCTATCATCTACTATATCTACGTCAAGTGGGCAATCCAGCTCCCCTGGATCCCCTACGAACTGCTTACTAAGCGTGAGCGACACAAAGGATCGGGTAGCCCCTGAATCAAATAGTACCAAAGCTGATATACCGTTCACTAAGAACGATCCTGTAACCACGTCGGGTGTTGCACGTGCTTCCTCCGCTGTCAACTAGAAGGCTCTACTCTTCTCCACTGGCGTATGCGCCTAGCCCTGACGGTCGTCGGTAATCCTCAATGTAGCAGGAGCGGGTGCCACCACTCGTCCTGCTGATGCTGCTAAACTCGAACACTAGGCCTTCTTGTGGCCCCTCTGATTGCATTAGAAGCAAATTAGATCAGATACTGCAGTGGTGGTAATGGTAGCAGTACAATCCCTGCTAACATGACCAGTTCGGCTGCACTTAAACAGCCCAAACTACCTGCCCTACACGCCCCATCATAAGTTCCGCAACACTTGCCACAGCGGCCTCGGCCCTGCTGGCCCTTCCCTCGACAATCTACCTTAGGATTCTTGCTCGAACCCTCCACACCAGATGCAACATCTGGTTTCCTTTTTCTCCCCATCTCTAAATCCAACTCTCTCTCTCTCTCTCTCTAGCCTAGCAATCATATCTTCTAGTGTTTGCAGCTAGATCAACTCACAAACTAGAAGATATCACTCCGCAACATCTCATGATAGCGGGCCTACTTCATCTCTTCGTCTTCCATGTACTGCATAACAAGAAGGACCCTCTCCCTAAACATAGCAGTGATCTCATTCACCGTCTCAGTCGTCTGTTGGAGATCCTGGAACTCCCTGGAAAGCTATTGCACCTTAATCATAGGTGCAAACTCAGCCTTGAACCTGGCCGAAAATTCACTCCAAGTCATAGCATCAAGAGTTGCATCATCACCAATGGCATGTTCGACCTCCTCCCACCAGTCGCGTGCTAGTCCTTCAAAATACAGGATGCAAGTCGGACCTTGTCCCCCTCGGGACATCTGCTGGTGCGGAATGCATTGGCGACATCAGCCACCCTGAATGTTAGGGTGCACGACCCCATCATGGCCGCCACCTCGGTGCAAAAATCACTCAGTCTCTCATCCAAAAGATCCAAAACACCCTCCTTCATCGTGTCGAAGATCACAGGATTCTAGTCTAGAATATTGTGCATGATTGTCACAACTGGAAATTTTGTGTCATGTAATCTATACATTCAACCTAATGTGAATCAAAAACTTCAATCAAATACAATATACAAGCACTACAAGTAGTCACCAAACAATTGGAGACCCTAGAAGTTCTTGTTAAGTCCATTTTGGACTAGGACTTCCTATTTGGATCCAAATGGACCAATAAGCTTCCAATTGGACTATCATGGGCTTAGGACCCTAATTGGGCTCTAATTGGACCCACACTAATTTATTTCAACATTTTAGGTCATATTGGGCCTAGAATGAAATAAATCACAAGCTTTGATCCATAATTTAACCTAACCTAGCTTAATAAAGCATAAAAATCACAATTTTAATTTATAAGGCCAATAAATACCCTAAACTACCCCTAATGTTGGGCTTAGGGGCAAAAAGCCCAATTTTTCCTTCTTCCCTCCCCATTCTCGGCCCAAGCCCAAGGAAAAGGGAGAGTTGACCTTGGGTTGCCACCTCACCTTTACATGTTGGACTTCCATGCATATAACTCATGTTTCCAAGCAAACATCATATCAAGATCACTTCTTTTTCTCTCCTCTCTCCTTGTTTCGGCCGAGAGCAACACCACACACACACAAAACACTCACAAACTCTCTCTAAAATTCACTCAAGGCTTCTTCTTCTTCCCTCTCCAAAATCTCGAGTTCTAGGAAGCATTCAAGAGGAAATCTCCACAAAATTCTTCATCTAAGGTAAGATTATGCATAGATCTATGGTTTAAATTCTTTTGTTATCAAAAATCCTTTCCTAATCTATGCAAAAATCGTGATCTTGTATCCTAGAACCATCTCAAAACTCGAGATCTTCTTCAAAGGGAGCTAAGGCCAAAAACACTTCATTTTCCTTCCATTTTTCCTTGCAAAACCGAATCAACACCCCAAGGTGAGCTTCATACCCCCTATTTTCTGTTTTTATGAGTTTTGTGGGGGGGGGAATACAAGTGAAAGTGTAGATCTATATGTGTTTTGTATGCCTTGTGTGATTTCCATGCTTATATGTATGCTTTTATGTGTTTTTATGTTGGATCTAGCATTAAAACCCATCAAAACCGAGATATACCTTGTGTTAAATGATTTTAGCTTCAAATATATTTCTAAACACAAAGTGTTTCAAGAAAAATGGTTAAGTGGTTTAGTAATAATTTTCTTTGGGTTAAAAACACAAATTTTGGGCTTAAAATGTGAAAAATGCAAAAATAAGGGCCCAAATTGACATTTCACAGATTCTGATGGATGAAGTGTGCCAAAACAGTTTCCATAAATAAATTTCTGGAAATATACTCATTTAGGGGATTAAAAACATAAATTCCAAGCTTAATGGGCTAAAAATGAAAATTTCGGCCCAATAAGGCCCATTATGCGAATTTTTCTGTTTTGGAGGGCCAAAACTGTAACATTCTGTAAAACAGCAGACTATAAGTGTTCCAAATCCTTTTCAAAGGTTTAAAATGCTTTTTAAATTTAAAAAGGACCAAAGTTGCAAAAATTTTCCAATTTGGGCCAAAATTGTCAAAGTTGCGAAAAGAAGGGATTAAAACCGAGAAAACTGCATTTTCAAGGACTTAAACTGTTTTCTATGAAAAATTTGCTGAAAAATATTAATTTCAATAACTTTTGGTGTTAAAATGTCAAGAAAAATAGTTTAAGGACCAAACCGGGAAGTATTTAATAAAAAGGGTTGAAAATGTAAATTTTACAAATAATAAGGGGCTGAAAACAGGAATATTTCAAGGCTAGTTCAATGTACACAATTTGATCAAATAATTGCACCGCGACTATCGACGAAATACAATACATTACAATACCCAAAAGTCGTTGTTAAACGAATTGGCTCGGTCTCGAGCCAATAGAAATCTACAACTACTAACACTACGACACTACGATTCATACAAGTAACGTTTGGTAATACATATACATGCGAGTGTGCACAGACGTCTACGCACCATCTTTGGGCCCCACAAGTGTAAAATCTTGTTCGTTGAGCCTAGCTAGCCCAATGACCTGATCTTAAGGCCCGAAGACATTTTTTTTACGGTGTGTTGGGTTTTACCGATCCGACACAACGTAAATGGACTTTCAATGGCTTGTATACCACCGGTCCCCAAGGGTCCTTTGGTATTGCTAGTAAAGTCTACATTTCATGCGAGGCGGGTCGGGGACCCCTCGTACATTTTATCCCCAACCGGCTAATGGAGTTACCGGGGTCTTCGTGACCTCTTTCTCTTCGGATGTGGGACTTTACCTAGTCAGGGCGATTGGATAACGCGATTAGTATTGACGACGCCTTCGGAGTCGTTAGTATAACTATAAACTGGGCGTTTGTGTAACGCGGGTTTGTAGTAAATAATCCTGCTCGAAAACCTTCCAACGTCGCCTGGGACTGACACTATACGCTATGCAATGGTTTCAATGTAACATCACGTAATTCAAGGAACTAGGAGAACATCGGGTTTTCCTAGGGTTTTCAATACTTACAAATTTGAAATGCATACATTCTAAACGAACATTTTTTTTTTTACAAGTATAGGAACAAACAAGCATACCTATGGATCTTCACAAACGTTTTCGGAAACTTATCTTTTCAGAAAATATCGGATTTTCTGGTGGTTCTTCAAACAATACAAAAATTCGATTTCAAACACTACTTATGAACTCACCAACATTTCATATGTTGACGTTTTTCAAAATACTTGTATTCTCAGGGAGCCAGTGAATCAAGGGAAATCATATCCAGTGACGGTTGCGGTTTATTTTTGTATGAATTGAACAACTTAATTTTTGGGGAATGTAATGTTTAAACAATGTATGATATGTAAACACTACTGGTTGTACTATGTTGATGAATGGTGACGAATGTTGTTATGTTTCATATATATTCAATGTTATGGTATTCAATTGAGTCACGACAGCCCCCGGACGTTTCCGCCGTCTGGTTCGGGGGTGTGACAATGATCTCAGAGAAGATGAACTCCTTCATATGGACATCTAGCTGCCCAACTCCAGAGCCCAAGCTTGATCCCTCACCGGTGCCTGAACTGCCGACTAGTCTAGTGCATAATACCACCATACTGGAAAACACATCATAACAAACATCAAAATACTCATCGTATCTCGAGGGATAACATATACTGCAAGTTCCCTGGGTTTATCTCAGCCTTCCTTGATTCGAGTACATATCCTCTGCTTTTAGTAGTACGGGCCCATAGTACCTTCCTCATCTATCTGTACTTTTCGCATGAACTGCCTTGACTTCACCAAGTCCCTTCTACTACTACTGCTTCACGTACTAATCTCATCCTAGGATTTCCCTAGGGTAATCACCATACCACTCTCTGTCATTAGCTACATAAGAATTCCCTGATATCTCCTCCAAACTAGCTCGCGAATACCATTACATATCAGTAAGACTATATACTTCTTCGAGTGAGAGGTCCTACCCTACAATGGTTAGACTCAAAAGAGAGCTATGAAATAAGGCTAAACCTAACCTTCTGAAATTATTTAGTCCTCGTAGTATGTAACTTAGCATTCGTTTACTAGTTAGTTAGAGATAACTAGAACTCCTAAAAGCACAACGCAAATAGCATTTGGGCATTAAGTACACATAATCAAGCATATCTAAATTAGGCTATCATATCATTGACTAATCAGTACTAGCATGCAGTTCATAAAGCTCATACACATATAACAGACACATAAGGCATCCTTCCTAGATCCTTAGCCCCAATCCAGCATGTAGTTCTCTTAAACATATCATAACATAAACTTGTCTGGATAATTTGGGAGTACTTACTTGAGCTCGGCTGATTGCATGCACCACACCCTTTTCTCTTTTCAAAATTATTTTCCCTTTTCGAAATTCTTTTCTCTTTTTAAAGTTCTTTTTTATAAAAATGATTTTCTTTTAAAATTTTTCATACCAAGTCCTCAGTTTGAGTTCAGACACACCCGAGAGTGTGCCTGAATCCGTCAAACCAAGGCTCTGATACCAACTTGAAACATCCCAAAAATACGGTCCAAAATTTTCGTTTTAAAATATAAATAAAAAACATAATTGCCATGCATCATATAAAATCATAAGTTGTGTATCTCAAAAATATCATAAGCAATTTTCGATATGTCAAAATCATGTGACAAAAAATCAAAGTAAATCATCCCAGGCTAAAAGATGTGGTGTGTGTCATGAAATCATCCCGAGCTCTTCCCCTTGCTAGCA
Organism: Lactuca saligna; assembly: GCF_052625555.1. NCBI lineage: Eukaryota > Viridiplantae > Streptophyta > Magnoliopsida > Asterales > Asteraceae > Lactuca > Lactuca saligna. Next base: position 221,947,118 of record NC_136421.1, on the reverse strand, counting down.
GAAGTACTTGAAACCAAAACTGAAAACTATAAGCACGAAGCTTAGTGAGTCTACCCAAACTACGTCATACCATACACATAACATATAACATGCATCTAGGAGATATGGGCCTCGCCTACACTCAAGGAGATACAAGCTCCCGTCCACACTCGGCTAACTATGAGATATGGACCTCACCCACCCTCAGCTATCTTAGAGATACGAGCCTTGCCCACACTTTGCTAACTAGGACATATGGGCCTCACCCACACTCAGTTGGCTAGGAGGTACGGGCCTCACCCACGCTTTGCTATCCGGGAGATATGGTCCCCCAGCTACACTCCACTAACTAAGCATACATACAAGTATCACGCAGACAAAAAGTATAACCATAATCTACCAATTCATATTCATACTCAGATAATACTAAGATATTGGCCCTGCCCATACCTAGATACTATTCATAAATGATTCTAAGATACGGGCCCAACCCACACTTAGCTACTAATCATAAACAATTCTAATATACAGGCCCAACCCACACTTAGCTACTCTACATGGGCCAACATTGGTGCCTTCAACCCGTCCTTACCGAAGGAAACTCACCTCATAAGCTAAATGTGAAGTCCCGTGTGAGGAATCTCTGACGGTTGCTCTAATGACTCCCTAACTATCATTACCATAATAACACTTAGTCGGAAATTGATAATCCTTCTTAGGGTAAAATAACCATTTTACCCCTAGTCAAAGTCAACATTTTGGTCAAAGTCAACATTCTAGGTTGACTCAACTCGCCGAGTTGATTCATCAACTCGCTGAGTTCTATAAATCACAACCATGAAATCACGATCCAACTCGTCGAGTCACCCCCTGACTCGCCGAGTTTCCTGGTTACTCATAGTCGCGATTTAGCGAGTCAACTCGTCGAGTCATCCTCAGAGTCGTCGAGTTCTACCATATTCAACATCGAGACAAATCGCCTTAACTCGTCGAGTTTCTGTGTGAACTCAATGAGTTACTCTGTCTGTTTGGGCCATATTAACGGATTAAGCCCCTACACTTCATATCTAAGCTTCTTGTTTCTCATACATACTGACAACGTCCTTTTAAGGGTAAAGTTTCCAACTTTACCCATTAATACCCTCATTTAACGGGTTTGGCTCAAACCCTAACTCCCTAGAACTTAGATCTTAGTCCATAAGTCATCCATACTCCAAACTAAAGCATATAAACATATATCTAGGCCTTAGGCATCATTTGAATACGTAAAGCTTCTGCCTTTTCCTCCATGCATGGCCTTTTGGGGTTTAAAAGAATAAGATGACAACTTAGAGCTTACATGGCGCTTCCATGGCCATAAAGTTTGTACCTTTATGCCATGTGAGTCCTTCAAGATCATAAATCTGAAGGCACACACACTTGGGGCGTCCATGTCCCGAAGATCATGTTTCTTGGACCAAAAACCCCATGAAATGATAACAAATAGATCTAACAAGCTACAAAGCAAGTTTGAGACTTGCTTAACAGAAAATGAAGAGGGTGAGATGTTGTTTTTGGATCTACTAGCTTCATTCTGAATCCCCAAGCTCCTCCTTCTTCAACAAGCTTCAAAAGACTCAATAATCACTCAAAAACAACTCACAAGCTCATATAAGGCACATGGTTTCATGGATTAGGGTTTGGGACTTGGAGGCTGGAAATGAGGCTAGCAAGTGGGGATTAAGATGCTTAAATAGGGTGCAAAACCCCAAAATTAGGGTTTCACTCTGGCAGCGCTACTCGTCGAGTTGAGGCACTCAACTCGTTGAGTAGTTAACTTAAAATCCCGCGTCCATTATGGTTTCTACTTGACGATTTTGTGGCTCCCAACTTGTCGAGTAGCTCTACACAAATGAATAAATTATAATTAAATGTGTACTAGGAACCAGGCGTTACAAATAGAATCAGGCGGACTGGCTTTATGTTAAAGGCCAAGGGAAAGCGAACCAGCTATGTGTTGAAGGCTTATAAGGCGAACCAGCTTTATGTTGAAGGCCAAGGTGCGGACCAGCTATAAGTTGAATTCAAATACGTGTATGCATTGTATATATGTTGTGGTATGTGGTATTTTGAGGGAATTCACTAAGCCTCGACTTACAATTGTTGGATAACTACTTTATATGTTGTTCTTCGGATCGAGGAAAGGCTCTCCCATGACTGTACTTGCATCTAAGGCAATAAATAATACTTAAGACTTCTATTAAGACACACTTTTATAATTAAATATGTAATATAATGTGTGTAACACTTATAATTTGGATAAATAAAAATGAAAAAGTTGCCAGTGAAAATCGGGACATTACAAATACAGACACAAAGGAGGTCGTTTGCTTTTACTACCAAGAGAAAGGTCATTGGGTATGTATCTTCCCCAAGTACGTGGAAGACGGAATTGGAACTTCAAGTACTTTTATGATTGAATTTCATGGTACGTCAAATTCTAATTCATGGGTTCTTGATACTGGTTGTGGTACTCATAACTGATCGAATTTGTAGGAACTAACGTAGAGTAGAAGGTTGAAGCATGGTGAGCTGAACCTGATCATGGGTAATCGAGGAACTACAACTATTACAAGAGTCAGGAATTACAAGTTCATTCTATATAATGGTCATTCTTTTAGTTTGTTGAATTGTTGCTACGCGCCACATATGACACAAAACATCATTTCAGTTCACGCATTGTACAATGATGGATTTCGTTTTACTTTTGATAATGAATTTGGTTACATTTTAGTTTATAAAAAATGGTTCATTTATTTTCAAAGCTAGTCCTTTCGTGGTGTTTTTCAGAGTGTTGTGTGTAGGCAACACTAATAATCATGCTTGTGGCATTGTTGTCTTGGCGATGTAAACAAGAAATGCATCGCCAAGCTCCAAAAGGATGGGATCTTGGAATCGTTTGACTTGGAGTTGAAGGATGCATGTGAGTCTTGCTTACTTGGAAAGTTTCCAAAGAAAGATTTCAGAAGAAACTTTGAACGAGGTAAGGATCTGTTAGACCTAATCCACACTGATGTATGTGGACCATCAAATCTACCACAAGGCATGGTGAACGTTACTTTGTGACTTTTACTAATGAATTTAGTAGATATGGCTATCTACTTGATTAACCATAAGTTATAAACTTTTAAAGTGTTCAAGAAATTCCTAAAGGATGTTGAAACCAACTAGGCAAGAAAATTAATATGCTCCGATCCGATAGGGGTGGAGAATACTTAAGTCTTAATTTTATCGATCATCTAAAGGGTTGTCGGATTGACTCATAGTTTTCTCCTCCTGGAACACCACAATTGAATGGTGTTGTTGATAGAAGAAATCAAATTCTACTTGATATGGTTCGATATATGATAACTCGAGCTACACTTCCAATAACTTTTTGGGGTCACACCCTAGAAACAACCGCTAATATATTAAACATCCTACCAACTAAGAAGGTCACTAAGACACCATCCAAATTTTGGAATGTGAAACCTCCCATACTTTTACATTTGAAAATTTAGGGTTGCGAAGTTTTTGTGGATCGTGAGGTGCGATAAACTAGAACCTAGATCGAAAAAATGTTACTTCATGGGCTATCCTCAAAAATCTTTTGGATATCTTTTCCACAATGCTTCTAAGAAAAAAGCGTTTGTTGCTCGAAGAGGCTTCTTCCTCGAGAGGGAGCTCACGTCCAAAGAAGCTAGTGAGAGCCCAATTGATCTTGAATAAATTCAAGAGTCAAATAGATGAACTTGCGGTTGAAACTGGCACTCAACCAGAGGTTGATCAATTTGTTGAGTAAACCAACATAGCTCCAACTCCTACCATTTGTAGATCTAATAGATTTTGTATCCCTCCTAAGTTTTATAGTTTCCATATAGAAACCAAATGAGACATAATGATCAATGATCGTACATTGGTGGATATGGATGAACCATCCAACTATCGGGAAGTGAAGGCATGCTCTAAATCTACTAAATGGAAGGAGAGTTTGAAATTTGAAATCCAATCCATGTATGATAACCAAGTTTGACATTTGGTTGATCCTACGCCCAACATTAAAACCGTTCGGTGCAAGTGGATCTTCAAAATGAAGACCGGCATGGATGGGAATGTGAACACATATAAAGCTAGGCTAGTTGCGAACGGTTACACTTACACTCAAGAAATTTATTATGACGAAACCTTATTACTAGTAGCTAAGAGACTTGCCTCTCTCTCTCTCTCTCCTATACACGAAATTCATAACACCTCTCCTAGGGTTAGTGAATTTCGTATAAACTTTATTGAAGATTACATGCTGACATGATATGCTGACGTGTCAAAATTGATTTTTTTTCCACAAAAAAACACTAAGTTTTCACTTTTTTCGATTTTGACACTAAGTTTAATTTTTATTTCAATTTTGACACTATGTTTTCTTTGTTCCAATCGAACATCATTTATCAAATTTTGTTCAATTTTGTCTATTTTCCATTTGAAACCGTATAAATATATTTTTTATTACATTTTAAACCGTATAAACATATTTTTTTTCATTTAAAAACCACATTTTTATTTAAATACAAGTTGTTTTTTTCTTACATTCAAAGCATTAGTTATATCATGAGAATCAAACTAACCATAAACTTCTAATATGATGTAAAATTTTGATGGTTTGCAAACTTTATATCTGAGTTTTGATCGACTATACACCTCCAAACCTCCAAACACATTTTAAAGTTGCATATTTAATATAAAATACAGTTTTTATATAACTAATACATATTTATATATAAAAATATGGTTTGAGTGTAAAAAAAATGTATTTATACAAAACTATGGTTTTTAAATGAAAAAAAACATATTTATACGGTTTAAATGTATTAAAAAATATTTATACGGTTTCAAATAGAAAATTGTCAACATTGAATAAAATTGGAAAAAATGATGTTCGATTTGAAATAAAAAAAACATAGTGTCAAAGTTGAAAGAAAAAATTAAACTTAGTGTCAAAATCGAAAAAAAAATGAAAACTTAGTGTTTTTTGTGAGAAAAAAATTCAATTTTGATACATCAGCATATAATGTCAGCATGTCACGTCATCAAAACTGATACGTCATCATGTCACGTCAGCATGTAACCTGGATAACCGATCAAGTGGTCAGAATTGTAACAAATTGAAAAACACAGTATCAAAATTGACACAAAAAAACACGGTGTCAAAATCGAATTTATGTGTAAAAAATATGTTTTTTATGTCATTTACCCTTATAAATATCATATAGAATCCAATACTAGTAATAATAATGAATAAATGGAACATAGAATATGAGATGGTAGGGATGAGCAGCGGAACTTCGGATACCAGAACCTTCTCAGAACCATTGGTTTTGAAATTGCAACCGTCTTAAGTGGTTTCGGTTATGGTTCTTATTTACGGAACCGCTAACCACTGGGTACCCGACGGAACCGATATATATATATATATATATATATATATATATATATATATATATATATATATATAGAGAGAGAGAGAGAGAGAGAGAGAGAGAATATACATTACAACCCCACTTAAGCTTAGGTACTAAACCTCTAAAATATGTCGTTTTAACAGTAATGATACTCGTTTGAATTTCACTTGGTAAAATATATCGTCTCCAATAACATTTCTTCCCTCCATTATCGTTTTATCATCCTTATTTTTTTTTTCTTCATTATCGTTTATTACTTCACCCTAGTAAACAATAATAGTTTCCATCATCACAAAGGTAGAAGAGATCAATGTTTTTTCTTCCTTATCAAAACTATTGCGTACATCATTAATCTACATCTTCAAGCATTAATCGTGAATCCCTTAATCGTAATCTTTATATAGTAAAATAATGTATTTTCATGAGGTTTAGTACCTAATCTTAGGTTGAGCTGTAATGTATATTCACTATTCTCATATATATATATATATATATATATATATATATATATATATATATATATATATATATATATATATATATATATATATATATATATATATATATTAATCATATCTTGAATTTTAAGAGCTATAAGATACAAAATTTTATGTACAAATCAATTATGCATAAATAAATCATTAATACTTGTCAAAAGTTTGAAGGTTTCAATTAATAAAAGTTAATAAGAAATTTAATTTGGAGTAAAATGAAAATTTTAAAATATTAAGTTCAAATATATAAAATAATTTACATTTCTTAAATTGGACACTAATAATAACTAACTTACATTAAATATATAAACATATAATATAAATATAAGGTCTAAAAATAAATATTTTATTTAAAAACAATAATTCTTTTCAATATATAATAACTAATAATAAAATCTAATATATATATATATATATATATATATATATATATATATATATATATATATATATATATAGATTTTAGCACGTACTTTATACGGTATCTTGAATAACATCATTTAAAATTCTAGAATTTGAAGTAATTTGGTTTGAACCATTAAAGTTTTTAATAAACATACACATTTTTTTCCGTTATGTTATTCAAGCTATTAATATTTTCTAATCATCTTTTTTAATACGTAGCAAATTACATATTGATGTTGTCCATAACTTCTTGTAAATTTACAATAGATATATTTTTATAACTTTTAAAAATTCAATAAATTTAACGAACCGGATACCCAGTATTATAACCGCTACCCACCGAATTTGGTTCTAGTTCCAAAAAATAATCAAAATAGGTAACCACGTCTACAGAAAATGTAATTAGTTGGAGTACATGTATTGAAATATGAAAAATATATTCATCTTTACTTCATTTATTTCCTCATGGCCAACATCTTAACCAATTTACCTTCATCAATATGACCCACCATCTTCACATTTATCTCAAACTCCGTAAACACCATAAAAAATCTCATGTTCGGCACTATCTCAGACTTTTCTCCGTCCTCCTCACCAAACAGCTTGTGAGGTAAAGCTCCACTATAAAGAAAAACTGTCGTTGAAAGAAAACGAGGAAAACACCTCTGGTAATGAGTGAAAGATTTTGACTTATATAGAAAACTTTGTTCTTGTTTCTCCTCCTTAAAAACGAGAGCTTAAACTCTTATTTACATTCATGAGAGTTTTCAGATCAGGTCGATTAGGTTTTTTTTTCTCAATTACTTTTTAGAATTCCTAAACCAACAATACGTTCAAGTACTGCAGTTGAAACCCAGGGATGAATGCAAATTGAAAAAACATCAAAACATCTCTTAAATCCATATGCATTAAGCCATTTAAGGACAAACAATATCCTTGCATAAAGCAATAAGGTTCTCCAATTGAGTACAAAAAACATGACAAGATTTGATAAATCATATGTTAAGAACATAATCTCAACCAAGAACAGGGAAAATTCGAGTGATATGCTCCAAGGGAATGCTGTCTGCAGTACTTCTCTTGAGGTCCGGATGATTAAACTCATTACTTGGAAGTGAAACAAGTTGCCCTTTCCCTTGTCCCTTTGTCACTACCCAACCACTGTTTGCCACGTGGAGCTCAATAAATTTATCCAAAGACACCCCCTCAATATTAGTCGCCTGTTACACCACCCATTTTACTAGAAAATTTGAAGGGCATTTACGTCTTTACACAAACAAGAAATGAAACACGTGAGAGAGAATAATACCTCAGCAATAACAGTTCTCGGGACCTTTTGGTATGTTAGAGAGAGAACATGAACTGCATATCTTTGAATTGCTTGCTCAAATCCTGTATTAAAAGTGTTTTCTTTAACCTTTTTCAGCAAATTTAAATCATTTTGGATATTTAATTTCTGAAAAAAAAAAAGGCAATTGGTGGTGATAGATGCCTGCATACCTGGCACAACTTCTAGAATATGCCGGTTTTTAGCTGCTTCATCCCAAAACTGACGAAATTTGGCAGTCTACAAATTGTAGGATATATTATATAAACGCTAAATTTAAAAAGATTAATATTTTTAGAAGAGCTAAAATGCTAAAAGAATCCATATAAACACACCTCAAGATAGTGGGAAAGAACTATAAGAGTCTTGAACTGCTCATCCATTTGCTGAAGATTGAAAGAAAAAACAATTTGGTCAAAATAAATAAACCACAACTGAATATATAATATATAAAAATAGAAAAGACCATGAGAAAAAAAAAAAAAGCACCACTCTTTCTGGAATCAAAAAGAGGCATAAGCTGAAATCTGGAGCAGGCATGGCCATAAGAGCCTGCATACAAGATTCAGTAGTTGATATAATGGGTTTGGATTAGAAATAAATATAAGAGAAAGATATTGTAAATGTGTGATATTCAAATAAATTAGCAAATGCAAACCTTGATCAAAATCCGGGCAACAATCTGAGTGCTCATTCGCTCTGGCTCAAACTGTGTACAAAGTAAGCAAAACAATATGCTGTTCATTGAAGAATAAAAAAGGCAGAAAAGATTTAAAAGATTTATGGAAAGCAACTGAAAATTGAATTACCTGATAGAGGCGAAGAAGACAAAGGTTTGCTTCTAAACTGTAGGTCTGTGATGAAACCTGAATATTATTCAGCATTGTTATATAGAATCCTAGTAAAGATGTAAGTGAAGTGCATGTACAGATACCAAAATTTCTAAAGGTGATAAATGATCCCAAAACAAAGATGTGACCAAGTGTTAGGTGATGATCATAAGTTGATTAAAATTATGACTTGCAGACAGATGATAGACTAAACTTCCAGTTATGGCCTATTATGCAGAAGAGCTTCAATGTGTCATCATAAACCCCAAATATGCATGTTCTCTCAGACTTTAACAAAGCGCCAATTGTTTTCAATCAAGATTATTGCTAGAAACATAAGCGACATTTAGATGTCTAAAACTATACACGGACAAATAATTAAACTAAGAAGATTCTTCTTCTTTTTCTTCTTCTTATAAAAGAAGTAAGAAAGAAATTGACGGGCACAATATCAAAAGAAGAGGCAGTGGTGATCAAAGTGATAGAGATATCATCCACAAAACCAAATCCAAGCCTATAATCGCATGGCAAAATGTAAGCAAGCAATTCAAGTGTTCCTAAAAGTTGAAAACTTGGTATTTCGTGCAATTCAGTGAACCGGATTGATAAACATCAACTGCGAACCTTCTAGGATACCTCTCAAATTGTCGAAGAAACTAGGGTTCCAATCTACACTCCAGCGCAAATGTAATTTGGTCCCTATGTTTAATCGATTTTCTCTGAAGTAGTTTCATATGGCGGTGTACGGGGTGTGGTGTTTAGTCATAAAATAGATGAAGTAATATAGAATCCATCATCGATGCAGTTTGAACATCCTGTTTCAGTTACTGTTTAGGGGTAAATTGAAAGTTAGGGTTTAAGGGGTGAAAGGTTCTAGGGGATGGAAGAGATAGGAGAAACCATGAGCCAAAGAGGAGAAACCAGCGAAATGAGAATCAATCTTATTAAGAATGAATTAGAAAGTAGAGAGAAGGGTACCTGTTCGTTGACATAATTCTCTAGGTCGGGAAGAATGTCAGGATTGTAGGGATTGACAGCAACGAGTTGCTCGACGGTGTATGACATTTGAGACTGAGATTGAGACGGCTGCTCCCTCCCCATCTTGTTCGAGTTCTACCGGAATGTTTTCGCAGGACGACGATGGAGTGGCGTCTATGTGATTGATCACTACGTTTCTCCCGTTAGGGTTGGGAATTGGGCCTTCTAATGGACTACATATCAATGACAATGGATCGCAATATATTCAGTAGGTCCAATACAAGTTATTTGGGTTAATAACATAAGATTGGATTTGGATTTATCACACAATTTATTTTAGTTTTTTATTTTACTAAATAAAATACTTGATATATTTTACAATTTTATCAATATCAAACATTACCCATTTATTTGTTTATTGTTTATCATCTTACTATCATGTCAAGCTTTGGTATGCCATTGTTTTCACCTTAGGGAAAAATATCAAGCCATGTAGCAAATCATTCACAATTACACGTTGAATATTAGTTTTCATCTTTTGAAAATAAATCCTCATTTATTTGTACAATAATAAGCACATATACTACATTGTTTATACGCACAAAGTTCGGTTTTAGTGTTTTTTAAAACCAAATATGTTTCTTGTGTGTAATAGTAATACTAGTGTATAATAATTACACGTTGTCTTTATCGATTAGAATCCAAAAACTAAACATCCTTGTCATAAATCCATTCAATCCATAATGCTTAAGCTATTTAACGTAAATGAACAAATCCCAAGTTGTCATTTATATTTTCTTGTTTCCATGTCTTTCTTTGTTTCTTGTTTTGGAATTAATTCTTGCAAACCTAACTTCTAAAGTTATGATGGAATATCAACTCATACTTGAGTGTTGGTTCATCTCATGGAACTTTGTAGTGTTTTGTGAAGGTTTCCTTTCAAGAACAAGTTGTTTGGTAGACAAACTAACTATCTTTATCATAGGTTGAATTAGGTATAATACCCCTTTCATGTCAGCACTCTCCGCTACATGGTGCAACAATATATTTATCTTCTTTCATAAATTGGATATTTCTATGTATGTATGTATTATGTATGTATGTATGTTAGCTTTCATATTATTGATATCATAAAACATTGTTTAAAAGATAAGACGTTGACGTTTTGGTTGGCTAGTAATTTTACCTTCTCAAACTAATGTTTGTCTAGAGGTTATAAATTAGGCCAAGACAACACCATAATTTGGGTACCATGTTTTTTGAGGTTATTAAAAAGTTCATCACGTCATGATTACGAGACTGATTTTTTTTTACTAGTGGTGTGTTTTTGACTTTCTTTTATGTATCAAAAATATTGTTTTTATTTAACAAAAGCAACGGAATAAGAGTGGATAGTATAAACGAATCTCATGATTTTTTTTACCCTTTATTATAAAAGATAGGTTTCCGTTTTGGGAAAAAGAAAGAATTTCTTTCAAGAATCTGAACAAATCTCCAAATAGTGTAATTTTTGTAAAGAGTAAATTACACGAATGGTCCCTATGGTTTAGGGTAATTTGCGCGTTTGGTCCCTAACTTATTTTTTTAACTCGGAAGGTCCCTACTGTTTGTTTTTGTTACGCGGTTGGTCCCTATCTTACATAAAAAGACTATTATGCCCTTGATTTTTTTAATTTATCTAAATAAACACACCCCTAATCCTACCCCATCACCTTACCTCACCTACCCCATCATTTTTTCCTCTTTAAATAATAGTCTTTTTAGATAAGATAGGGACCAAACGCGTAACAAAAATAAACATTAGGGACCAAACGTGTAACAAAAACAAACCATAGGGACCTTCCAAGTTAAAAAAATAAGTTAGGAACCAAGCACGCAAATTACCCCAAACCATAAGGACCATTCGTGTAATTTACTCTTTTGTAAACCACTATCTTCAAAAATCTCGTTGGCATGTGTTTTTCTTTTCTCAACACGACGTCGTTTTCATGTTTGCGAAAATCTCATTGGCATGCAAAAATCTACAAAAGCATGTATTTTCTTGGAAAAACATGTATTGTGATGTAAATAGATTGTGAAAATTAAAATCCATACTACGAAAATTAATTATGGAATTGGTACCTTACTAATTCATGTTTTTTTATAAACCGTGTATCATACCAATTATAGTTGTTATAAAAAATTTATTATCGGTATTGTATCAAATATATTTAGTATCAATATATTTAGTTACCGACTAGTTTGATTGGTACAAATTGGTAATGGTATATACCGAATTCTTTTAATTTTCTATTGTAACATTTTAAAATAAACAAATACATCATGAAATTTTGATGTTTAGTGAATAAATTAGTTACGCGTTTCTTTTAATTTATAAAAAATTCTAGAGTAAATTATTGAAATCGTCCCTATAGTTTGGTAAAAATTGCATGTTTGGTCCCTAACCTTTTTTGCACTCGAATCGTCCCTATGGTTTGATTTTATTGCGTTTTTTATCTCTATGGTTTGGTCAACATTGTATGTTTGGTCCCTAACTTTATGTATGTAAGGGACGAAAAACGCAACAAAGTCAAATCATAGGACCGATCCGAGTGCAAAAAAAATGTTAGGAACTAACAAGTAATTTTGACTAAACCATAGGAACGATTTCAGTAATTTACTCAAAATTCTATTGATATAACGCTAAAGTAATATTTTAATTTTGTGTTTTAACATGGTAATAATTATTTGATTAATACGACAAACTAACTTATATAACGCTTTTAAAATTATAAACACTAAACACAGTTAATTGAAATACATGATTTTGTTTATATATATATATATATATATATATATATATATATATATATATATATATATATATATATATATATATATATATATATATATAAATAAAGATCAATTCTAATTCAATTGGTCACATGTAATTTTATCATAATTTTGAGATATTTATTTTCCATTTTTTTACTTTATTTTTTATTTTATAATATATCATTTAGTTGCAATATGCCATAATGACTTTTAATTTCAATTTTCAATTTCAATTTCTAATAAATTACAATTTAAACATTCATATTTAACAGTTTGTTATAATTAACCCGTTTAGTGGTCTAACAACTAAAAGCGTAATTTTAATTTATTTATTTTTCGCATGTTAATTTTTTATTTTTTAAATATTTTTCCTCATAATTTTCATTTATTTCAAATTTCAAATTCATATAAACTTCCCGTTTAATCATTCGTATTTAACATTTTGTTTTAATCAACCCGTATAATATATACGACTCACAACTAGGGATGTCAAAAACACCTGTGGAACCCTGAACCCGTAAGGGACTAAATTTAAAAAAAAAAAAAAAAAAAAAAAAAAAAAAGGGAGCAGGAGCTGAAGCGGGGGGCAGAATTAAACTCCGCTTATTTTTGGGACCGAGGTCGGGAGTTGGTATTTCCGTCTCGTACTCCCGCGGGGGCCCCGATTGTACATTTATGTAAAAATATATATATTTAATATAAAATACATATATCAAATAGATTTTCTAATATTAGATTTAGGTTAGGTTTCACTTTTCCGTTTCAATTAATGGATATTAAAGAGGTAGTGAATTGATCATATATTTTTTGATATATAAATATTTTATATTGTAATATTGGATTTGTCGTATTTTATAATTTTAAGATTGCTGGAATTGTCGTTTTGTAATGTTGGATTTTTAATTTTTTAGTTTCTAAAATATTATGTTTTTAAGCTTTTAAAGTTATTAAAAATAGGCTTTTTAGTCTAAACCAAAGTAGTTGTTTAGTAAAAAAAAAACGCATTTTAAGCCTATAAACAGGGGGAACAGGGGCGGGACTGGGGGCTATGTAAACGAAGGAGCCGGGGGCGAGGGTAACAACTCATTTCGGGGGCGGGAGCGGGAGCAACTATTTCCGCTCAAGTTTGGTCCCGTTGACATCGCTACTCACAACTCTCTCTCTCTCTCTCTTTCTCTCTCTCTCTCTCTATATATATATATATTGGTTGGTACAATATTATCATGGTACTCAAACTTGTGTACAATTACCGTACTAAGATTGGTCAATTGGTACGCTACTAAGAACCAAATGTACTGTCTGCCAACTTTTTTTGGCTATCAAACATGTTGGTTGGTTTTTATGGTAAAATTTTGAAACACCTACTATTCATGAACATATTCTAACCTTTTTGTTTAAAGAGTCTATCCATACATAATAGTTTCTCTCCATAATAATAATTTATATTTTAAAATGTTGTATTGTACAATTTAAAATAACATAAATTATACATAAAATAAAAATATTGTATACAAATCAATATTTTTTATTTTATTTAAGGTGAATGTATTTGATCCATTTTATGAATATATCAACTCTCGACTTTATTTTTATTGTTATTTTAGTTGCTCTTTAATATTTTCGGTTTAACTTATTATTTATATTATTTCCTCGTTCTTTTATTTTCGGTTTAACTTATTATTTATATTATTTCCTCGTTCATCATTAGGCTTTTCTGATTTATAAGAATACATTTCTCCTGATTTGATAGAAACATGGGCTGCAACACGTATTTAGATTGAGGTATCCATAAATAATCAAATATGAACATGAATAAGGGTGTGGTACGTAGTGTATGTGAGGGAATATCAACTTTGGGTATTGTTTATTATTTTATTTGAGTTCAATTTATTGGTTAAGTGATAAATAGTTGGTGTAAAAGGATATAGAGGTGGTGATGCCGCAACCATTAATCGCATGAATGATTCTTTGATGCGAAGCAAGTATTGATTGCATATTTGGGATCATTTTGGGTCATTCGAGTAAAAGGAATTCGAGTAAAAGGATTCTGTTGTCTTAATTTCCGAAATTAAAAAGCTATGTTTTTTTTTTTTTTTGAACGCCAAATCTAAGGTATATTTTGAAATAAGTAAGGTTATCTTATGTAATAATTTAATAACTAAAAAAAAAGTTATTCACCGAAAATGATCACAGTTTTTTTTGTTATATATACCCATATAAGTCAAATTTGGGTTTACTGCTTGATACACTATGAGGATCTCGTTGGAAGATTGTCACTTGTGACTAAGATGACCCATAACCAAACTTGTGAGAACTTGATTTGGGTTCTCACATTCTAACGGTGGGAAGCAATAGTGTTGAAGCCATTAAGATGGAAAAGAAGTCCACTAATGATAATAAGAAAGAGACATTATAGTTTGTGGGAATGGGGAGAATTTCACATCAATGTAAATGAGTTTTGTAGAGTTTATCCCATCCGTAGAGTTTATCCCATCAGCGAATTCTCGAGCACATTTAGCAATTAAAGATGTTATTTTGTGATATTTTCTAGAATATGGATTATTACTTATATATGGTCACTTTATATGGTCACTTTAGTGAACAACTCTAATTAAAATCTTAATAAAAATTATTTTTATTGATTTTTGTTTACATAACAGGCCACTAAATTTGTAAAATCATTATTAGTTAAGCCATTATCAAACAAATGAATAGGTCATTTGGTTATGCTTACATGGCGGGCTTCATATTTTAGTCGCTAAGATCATCCACATCGCATCTTTCAACAACTTGCAATATATTAATATGTCACATCCACATACTTCTTTCAAGTATTGAAAGCCTTGTAAAAAAAAATGCTCCATATTTATAAATTGTTAATTGCTTATTTATTTAGTTATTCTTATGTGGCATGTATTGCAAGTTCTCCACATTGCACCCGATGTGGGTGCTCTAACACTTGTCAATGTGACAATGACATGGCCTCCACATGGCTTTTTTAATTAGAATTTTTAATGATTTTAAGTTATTATTATTATTATTATTATTATTATTATTATTATTATTATTATTATTAATTAAAATTATATTTCATTTTAAATCAAAGACCATCTTCCATTTTCCTCTAAACCAACTCTCTCAACCTCCTGCCTCCTATAATCTTCTTCCACCCACCCATTATCTAACTCGCTACACCACCACCTTTCGTCTTCCTCGAATTGTAACACCCGAGTGTCATTTAAGCTTTTCATTCTTTAATTATTGTTTTAAGTCCAAGGAAAGGTAAAAGCATTAGGTGAAGCATGATGGAATTAATCGCAAAGTATTATCAACGCGACTGTAACATCCATAAAAATCATACCAAAATTAAACTTTTTCAAAAAATTTCAAAACCATTAATCACTACAAAACTTGTTTTTAAAATATTATAATATCAGAGTATCCTACAAACAAGTTATAAACATGAGGAGTTGTACGATCATGTCTTTGCCTTCCCACGATCATCTGATGTACTTGAAACAAAAACTGAAACTGTAAGTCCAAAGCTTAGTGAGTTCCCTCAAAATATCGATACACTACAAATAACACATACAAATAACATGTATTGGGTCCACAGCTTTACAGACTGGATTACCCCTGGCCCACAATGTGAGTGTGGATTGCCTTCTGGGCCTACAACTCACATCTGGATTGCCTTGGAGCCCACAGTACGAATCTGGTTTACCCTACCCGACCCACAGCTCGTATCGGAATGCCCCCGAGCCCACAGTACGAGTTTGGCATACCCTACCCGACCCTCAGCTCGTATCTGGAATGCTCCTGAGTCCTCAGTATGAGTCTGGCATGCCCCGCCCGGCCCTCAGCTCATATCTGGAATACTCTAGGGTTTGTTGGCTACTACACGGAGCAGTATAACTTCAACCCAACCCATATAATATGTTGACATATAACATAACTAATGCCCATACTGATAATCACATAATAATACAGGCAGTCCTACAGATCTACAAAACTGCTAGGATAACATATCCAACGGGCTGGCATTGGTGTCTTCGACCCTTTAGTATAGTGAGGATAACTCACCTCTCAACTGTCGAATTGAAGTGATAAACTCAAACTCTCGAACCACGGCCACGAACTCCACCACCTATATTTACCATAAGACCATTTCCATAAATTTCCAATTTACCAAAATACCCTAGAAATCAACTGATCAACCCTTGGCCAAAGTCCAAGTCAATGGTCAAGGTCAACAATCCATGTTGACCCGACTTGTCGAGTGCAGTTCACCGAATCGTCGAGTCCTTCCTGAACTCGAGAAGTCGTGAAATCCCCAGTTGACTCGTCGAGTTTCCCTGAAACTCGTCGAGTTCATGCATGTCCAAATGTTGGGAAAACCTTAGCTAACTCGTCGAGTCATCCTACTGACTTGCCGAGTCCATGCGGAAATCCTTGCACGACAATCTTCATCAGACTCGCCGAGTTGGTCATGCAACTCGTCGAGTTTCCCTGAAACTCGTCGAGTTTCCCTGAAACTCGTCGAGTTCATGCATGTCCAAATGTTGGGAAAACCTTAGCTAACTCGTCGAGTCATCCTACTGACTTGCCGAGTCCATGCGGAAATCCTTGCACGACAATCTTCATCAGACTCGTCGAGTTGGCCATGCAACTCGTCGAGTCCCTTTAGTCCTTTCTCCATAAAAATGATTTTTAAGCCATTCCAAAGCTCCATATTACAGATCAAGCTTCCCAAGGCATGTTTATCACGTAAAGTTGCGAAATTTACATGCATGCAAGGCTCTAAAGGCTTAGAAAATCAAATCCAATCTTGTAATGGGGTTTAACTCAAAAGGGAAGGTTCATACTTGCTAAACCTTGAGACTTTATAGCTATGGAGACCAAGGTAAGCTCAGATCTGAAGTTGCAACTTCAGATCCTAGCCCATACCCAAAAATGGCTAATATATGCTAGAAAAGCCCTAATGTCACACCCCAAAACCGGAATGGCGGAAATGTTCAGGGGTGAAGGACGTCATGTCAAGTATCACGAGATATATATATGGTAAGCAAGTAATGAACAACCATTTCATTTAGAAAGAAAGTGTTTACAATGTGTGTGTTCACAAAACATAGAAGTCATAAACAAATAACAAAACAAGACTTGAAGCTGTAATGCTCCATCTTCTGAATCCCAACACGAGCACCTGTCTAATAGTCTCCTGAGAATACAAGTTATTTGAAAGAGTTGATCAGCAATTAAGCTGGTGAGTTCATAAGATTTTAGTGATGTGAGTAAGCTGTAACATGTGGAAAATGTATAAGTAAAAGTGATGTAACTTGTAAGTTATGTTTTGAAAAGTTCGCCTGTTCCTCTAGAAAATCCTATATTTCCTACTTTAATGGAAGTTAAGTAAAATGACACTACAAACCTTTCTATGCATACTAAGTGGGTACAAGTAATATACACATAAAGTAAATAAACAATCGATTGTGCGCATCTGTCCTAAACTCACAACCCAACGGGGAACAACAAGTAAGGCGGATAGCACACATTCCATTGGTTGTTATATCGTTGTCATATATAACCTTGGTGTATTCACTTGTTACTCATGGAGTTATTTGTAATGATTCCTTTATATCTAATGGAGAGTTCTTTTAAGAAAACCTATATTTCTTATAGTAAAACATTGACTACGGTGATTACTTTTATAATAGCTTTGTTTATACTGCTATATATAATTTGATATCGGGTAGATAGTTAATTGGGGGAATTTGCCCTAAGCCCACATCCAACGGGAACAGGACGTTGGGGGAAGACCCACATTTAACTATCTATTGGATATTAGTCTTATATATAAACATGGTGTATAAACTAAGGTGACATAGAGTTAAGTCACTTAAAGTCTTTAAAACTGTGCTGGCTTAATAAAATGGATTAAGCCCTTAACTGGGAAATCGCTAGTTTTGTATACCAAAAGTACTGACTTTGAAAAGTAAGTTTTGTACTAGAATAACTGTGCGTTGACTCTATGTCCTGTGACCTGATCCATACCTAGTACCCTTATGATGACTTAATGTATACTAAGTATAAATATATATAGATTTGGGTAGATAATAGATTGGGTGACCTCGGTGCAAGCCCACATCCAACGGGAACAGGACATACAGCGAAGAGCACACATCCTATTAGCTGTCGGGATCTACTTAGCATATATGTATCCTATAGTGTATACATTAAGGAATCATAAAGTTAGCATCATGATCCTAACCTTTAATCGTAGCCTTCTACCAAGGCGTCTTCTATTCTGTGTTAAACCCAACTATTCCTTTATCAAATGTAAAGTATGTTCTCCATAGTTTATAACTATCTTGACTAGAAAATAGATTAACTTTCAAGTGGTATTGTCACTTTATGAAAGTAATGGGAAAAGTAAGTACACAGATGTCGTTTATAATAACATGCGGATGTACTAATAACCTAAAAACATATTTGTCTTATTACGGTCATAATATGAAAGCTAAAACCCCTACTAAACGCTCTCAATGAAAGGAGATTAAGGGAACCCAACGCAACCCCAGCAAATCCATGCAAGTCGTGTAATTCACATTAAAGTTATATGATCATGTATACCCAATATAACTATCACTAATGAGTTAGTGATTCATTGGCATAATTAGATCCTGTCTGTGTGTTCTCATGCTATAACAACTTAATTTGTTATGTTCTGTTCTGGTAATGTTTGATTCTCTTCACTGTTCGTTCTGTTCTTATATTGTTTCTTTGTGTGCTTCATTGTACTAGAAGTAATGAATAACATTCTCCTAAACTATACCTATAATAGTTTACTAATGCTCTACTTGGACTGTTACTGAAAAGACTCATTTCTCTACTAAGTTATGCTTTTACTTTAAAAACGGAGTTTTGTATAACTATCAAGTAACATAACTTTAAATGAGTTTTGAAATGTTTTGACAAATTAATTAACATAAGTAACATTTTTAAAGATGTTTAATAGCAAACATTTACACAATTATCATTGTGTTCAACCTGTATCCCCCCTAAAACAGTTCAAATAGCTAAAAGATTCATTACGAGGTATGAACTCACATGATGTGGGTGATTCAAACGGGTATGCGTGTAAGATGAGAAGTTCCACGAATGAATTACCGAGACACAATAAGTCCTAAATGACATATAAGGACACATATTGACATGAATATAGTGTTTATAACAACTATATGAAAGGAAACACCTTCCGGGACTAGGAAACACCTTGACCATGTGTTGGAATCACATGTGATTCAACATAGGAATGTATAAAGGCACTCACATGAGTTTACTACCATGATTTCACGGCCCAAGGGAGTTTATGGCCGTAAACTCATGGTTACTCATGGGTTAGTGCAAGTTTGAAGGCTAGGAGGTGATTTAGGGACATTAGCTCTACCCTAGGATGAGAAATACCACCTTCTATGGAGTTTTTGAGGAGTTCACAGCCCAAATGAGTTTACTACCATAAACTCATGGTCATTTATGTTAATGAGGGTCCTAAAGGTCATAAAGAAGCATCCTAAATTCAAGCCTAAGCCTTAGGAAGTGTTTGCGGCATCAAAACACCCCTAACTTGCATTTTCGGCCCTTAGACCATTTTGGCTTGTGTTTGCGGCCGTAATCACCTATGGGCGATGGTATTTTGATTGCTTTGAGTCCTAAACACATCATGGTAAAGTTCTAGGCTAGTGTCTTGGCTTCAGGAAGGCATTTAGGGCACTTTGGTACCATAAAATGGCGTTCACGGTCCAAGAGCATCCTTGGCCGTGAACTCACTTTTAACCCTTGAATGTTAATGTTTTTGAGGCCTAGACATGTCAAGGGTTGTTCCATGTTTGGTTTCCAAGGTTTAGGGGGACATTGGGCACACTTTGGCCCTAGATTTAGTGTTCACGGTCCAAGAAGATCTTGGGCCGTGAACACCATTTCCTTGGTGTTTTGGCTTGATTTTCATGTTATTAAGGAATATAACACACTTATATACACTCTAGGTTAAAGTACTCACAATTCGGGTGAAGATCCTTGAGAGAGAAATCGGGTTTTCTCTTGTTGGAAATGTAAGAAATGAATTCCAAATGGCTAAGTTTTCCTTATATAGTCTCGGGGGTTTTGGTCCAAATACCATTTTTGGATTGTAAATTCCTACTCTTGAAGTTTTTGACACTTATTGTTACGTAATAAAACCTAGGGTATCCTCTCTCCTGATATCTCTTGAAGCACTAACTTCAAAACACTCAAACTTACTCCAACAAGCTTGAAAGTTAGTAGAAACAGTTTTGACTTCTATTGAAGTGGATGGTTGTACAGAATGGAAAGTTTTGGGTTGTCACACCTAATCTTCAACATAATGAGATCTAGAAGGAAGGAACATCAAGGTAACGACTTGTTACCTTCAAACTGATGTCAAGAAGCAGAAGAGTCAGATCTACTAGCGCCTCTTGCACTACTCCTCTTATACTTCAATTCTTATCCTTGAAAAACACCTTCGAAGCTTGAAAATCACACAATAATGGAGCACACATACGAATTAGGGTTTCTGGACTCACAAGGGGTTGTAAGTGGAGGCTAAGGAGGCAAAGGATCCTTTAAATAGGGTGCAAAACTCCGAAAATTAGGGTTTCGTCCTTTAGCTCCAACTCTTCGATTCGTATCCTCCGACTCGTCGATTTGGTCACTTAAACATGTAGCCAAAAACATTCCTACTCGATGAGTCAGGGCATCCAACTTGTCGAGTAGAGTTTTCAATATGAAAAATAAAGCTGTAAAATTAATACCTGAGAGTCGGGGCGTTACAGTTCTCCCCCACTTGAACTAGACTTCGTCATCTAAGTCTGTTGTTGTGAACATCTCCGAATTGTGCTCTCATATCTCAGTCTCCGGCTCCTATGTCCACTCAGACCCTCTTTGGTGCTCCCATTGTACCTTTACCAAAGGTATCTCCTTGTTCCGCAGAACCTTCACCTTCCTCTCTAGAATGGCTACGGGCCTCTCCATATAATTTAGGCGCTCATCAACCTAAATGTCATCCAATGATACTACTGCCTCGTCGTCCAAGATGAATTTTCACAATTGCGAAACGTGAAAAGTATTATGGATCCGACTGAGCTCTTCAAGAAGATCTAGTTTGTAAGGTACCTTGCCAACCCTGACAATGACCCTGAACAACCCGATGTATCGGGGACCCAATTTTCCCCTCTTCTTGAAGCAGATCACACCCTTCCAGGGAGAGACCTTCAGGAGTACCATGTCACCAACCTAGAACTCTAACTCTGATTGGCGTCGGTCAGCGTAGCTCTTCTGTCTACTTTGTGCAGTCTGTAACCGCTGTCTAATCTGCTAAATATTCTCAGTAGTTTGTAAAATTACCTCTATCCGCCCCATCACTCTGTGACCAACCTCACCCGAACAGACTGGGGTGCGACATCTACGCCCGTACAACAACTCAAAAGGTGTGGAACCAATACTAGAATGATAAATGTTGTTATAGGCGAACTCTGCAAGGGTTAGGTGGGAATCCCATCTCCCACTGAAATCAATGACACAAGCCCTCAACATGTCCTCGAGGGTTTGTATAGTCTGCACGCTCTGGCCGTCGGTATGTGGATGATATGTTGTGTTAAAATGCAGCAGCATGCCCAGCTCCTCGTGGAACTTCTGCCAGAAGCGGGAGGTGAATCTAACATCTCGGTTGGAAACAATAGAGACCGGAACTCTATGGCGAGCAACGATCGCACGAACATACACGTCGGACAACTTCTCGGCCTACGAACTCTCCTGTATGGCCAGGAAATGGACACTCTTGGTCAATCGATCCACCATGACCCATATAACATCATATCCCTTTGTTGTCCTCGACTACTTGGTAGTGAAGTCCATTGTGATCTGTTCCTATTTCCACAAGGGAATCTCTAGAGGCTGCAGCTTGCCATGCGACCTCTAATGCTCGGCCTTGACCATCCTGTAGGTCAAGCACCTCTCGACATACCAAGTGATTTCTTGCTTCATGCACGACCACCAGTAGCTCAAACTCAAATCCCGCTACATTTTGGTGGATCCTGTGTGAATAGAGAAGTGAGACTTATGAGCCTTCTCCATAATCGTCTTCTTGACCCCACTAGACATCGGAACCCATACCCGACCACATCGGGTAAAAAATCCCCGACTATACTACACAAATTGGGTGTTCTCACCCCTGATCCTCTCCAGTTTCCAGTTCTTTGGTTGCATGCCCTCAGCCTGAGCATCTCTAATCAAACTCATAAGTGGAGAATCCAACGATATCCTCATACATGTCGTTGGTATGGAAGACCCAACTGACTTGCGGCTAAGAGCGTCCGCCACCATGTTTGCTTTACCTAGGTGATAAAGGATCTCACTGTCGTAGTCCTTGACTACATCTAGCCACCTGCGCTGTCACATGTTAAGGTTCGGCTGATCCATGATGTGTCTCAGGCTCTTATGATCCGTGAATATGGTACATCAGACCCCATAGAGGTAATGTCTCCGAATCTTGAGAGCGAATACCACCGCTCCCAACTCTAGATCATGAGTAGGTTATCTCGTCTCATGCGACTTCAGCTACCGTGATTCATAGGCTATCACCCGTCATCTTTGCATAAGGATCGCCCCCAATCCCGTGATGGATGCATCACAGAACACTACAAAATCCTCAACTCCCTCTGGGAGAGTCAAGATTAGAGACTCGCATAGTCGATGTTGGAGGGTCTCAAACGCCCTCTGCTGCTCGAGGCCGCACCGAAATCCACCCCATTCCTCGTTAGATGAGTGAGGGGTATTGCAATCTTGGAGAAATCATGTATAAATCTCCGGTAGTACCCTGCCAATCCCAGAAAACTCCTGATATCCGAAGAAAATTTCGGAACTTCCCACTGCATAACCACCTTGATTTTGGCCGAATCGACCAAATCCCCTCCTAGTTAACGAGATGTCCGAGGAACTGAACCTCTCGTAACCAAAACTCACACTTTGAGAACTTAGCATGAAGCATCCCAAAAATACGGTCCCAAAATTTTGCTATAAAAATTAATATAGAACCACAAATCAACCATAGTCATTAAGAAAATCATGTATCATGTATCTCAAAACATCATATCAAATACTGTGTCAAAATCATGTGAGATAAATATCAGAGTCTAAGACATCCCAGGCCAAAAATGCGGTGTGTGCCATGCGATCATCCAGAGCCCTTCCCATTGCTAGTGGAAGTGTCTGAAACCAAAACTGAAAACTGTAAGCATGAAGCTTAGTGAGTTCCCCAAACTACCACATACCATACAAATATCATGCAACTTGGAGATACGGGCCCCGCCCACTCTCATGGAGATTCGGGCCCCGCCCACACTCTACTACTAACATACAAGTATCACACAGACAACAAGTATATCTATCAAGCAATCACATAACTATACTCAATTAAGACTATGAGATCCAGGCCCCGCCCACACTAAACTACTACGAGATTCCTGCCCCGCCCACACTTAACTACTAACATATCACATAAACGGGCCGGCCTTGGTGCCTTCTACCCGTTCCCAGTGAAAGGAAACTCACCTCTCAAACTGAATGTTGAACTCGTACGTGAGAAATCTCTGTTGGTTGCTCCCATGACTCCTCGGCTACCACTATATAATAATACTTAGTCAAAATATGGCAATCTTGCTTAGGGTAAAATGACCATTTTACCCTAGTCAAAGTCAACGTTTTGGTCAAAGTCAACCTTTTAAGTTAACCTAACTCGCCGAGTCATCCTATAGACTCGTCGAGTTCTAAAACTCAGATTCCCTGAAATTGCAACTCAACTCGCCGAGCCACCCAAAGACTCGTCGAGTTTCCAGGCTACCCATTCTCGTGACCGGACGAACTAACTCGTCGAGTCGTCCTCAGACTCGTCGAGTCCTAGCATAATCAGAAAGAGGACATGATGATCAAACTCATCGAGTTCCTTGATAACTCACCGAGTTTCATGAACAACATCAGGGTTCCTTGATCGGACTCGTTGACTCCCCAAAGGAACTCGTCGAGTCCGTTGCCGATCTAACCTAAACAACTAATTTTACAAATCCAGGGCTCCAAATTAAAGATCCAAATCGTTTCCATGGTCCATTTCTATAAAGTTGGAGACTTGATGTCTTTTCACACCTCAAATGGACCCAAAATCAAGTTATAGCAACCTACTTCAATGAACATGACCATTACTTGGACAAAAACGGGTTCAAGACTTCTTTTATGATTCTAGAGGCCAAATATCACATGGAAAAGGGATTTCTTGGAATACAACCCATGGAGGATAACTTATCCTTCTCAAAGGGGTCAAAAAGACCCATAAATCAAAACTAGAAGAGATCTATTCATGGATTACCAAGCTAGCAGCTTTTTACCTTGAGAGGTTACCAAAGATGAAGGAAATCCCGAATCTTGACCTTCTCCACAAGCTTGATGGCTCCAAGCTCTTCCAACTCCTTTTTATATCACAAAAACACACTCAAAAGTTGAAGAATCTCTCAAGAATGAAGCTCACAAGGAATTAGGGTTTTGAAGGACAGGGAGGCTGGTAAGGGAGGCCCCAAAAGGGGTGTAATAACCCAAAAATTTTAAAAGAAATTCAAACTTCCAAAAAAAACCCATTTTTACACAATTAAAAGTAATCAAACATCAAGAAGTTCTAATTGTTTTCAAAATGTTTTCATATCAGAGTTCCCAGAAATCCAGAATCATAAAAACGGGGATGTGTACGTCACACCTTCGCTTTGCCATTGTCAACTGATGTACCTGAAACAATAAACGAGAACATGTAAGCTCGAAGCATTAGTGATTTACCCCCAAAATACCAACCTCTATCATCCAATACAAAATAATAATAATTAACAACATGCATATGAGCCTTCAACCTGACTGGACCACCTCCTACGGGCCTACAACCTATCTGGACCATTCTCGAGCCTTTAACATGACTGGTCTGCCTCCTACTGGCCTACAGCCTATCCGGACCGCTTCGGGTATGTTGGCCTCAACCGCACAAAGTAGGACACCACCTCAACCCAACACATCCATATATGTCGACATATAATTAACACATAATCATACAATAAACACAGATCATGCTAATTGCTAAACATAGTAACATACTATCCATCAAGATACCAATCTAACTGATCATGAATATGGAACACATACTAACTCCAGGAATAAATCCCAAGCGACCGACCTAGTGTCGTAGACCCTGTTGGTATAGCGAGGATAACTCACCTAGTAATAGTGCAGAACTGAACTGAGAGTCTTCAACTGCAATGCCCGACACCCTCGACTGAGAGATAAAAGAATACGAATTACTCAGCTAGACCCAAATTGTCCAAATCTATTATTGGCCCAATTTATTAAATTGGGCCCATCACTCTATTTGGTCATAAAATCCCATTTTAATCTAAGTTGAGTCCAAGACTTACATTGTACATGTAAGTCTAGAAATCATCCTTCTTTAGGATGGTTTTAGTGTTATAAGTACTTATGGAGCAAATAGGCTCAAGACTTAAGGGATTAAGTACTTCTTGATTAAGCCCATGTCATGGATATGCTTTAAGGATCTAAGACTTAAGATCTAGACCTTTTGGTGTATCTCAAGGGATAAAGTTTCCAACTTTATCCCTTTAGACAACATTAACGATCAGATCATGGTTTCGGAACCTCTAGGATTAGAGGTTTTGGCTTAACTCAGTAAGACAGATCCATTTCCCACATCATGGCCTAGGCTGCCATGGCATGGCGACTGGAGAAAACACACTCTTTTGTCGTTTAGGGGCCACGGCGTGTCGAGTCAACTTTGACTTGCATTGACTTTTGGTCAAACCCCTAGTTTTGGATAGGAAGCTAAAGGTATACTTTATATGGTTGTATAGGTGGTTTGTAGCATCTGTATTTGCAATCATCGTTTGCTAGGTGAGTCTCCTCACTATACTCGTGGGTCGAAGGCATCAATGCCGACCCACTGGATTATGTTTTTAGAATGATAGTTTTCTTTGTGACACTTACTGTTATTTCTATATATGCTTGTTGACTTTGTGACTCTTGTTGATATGATTGTATGCTTAGCTATAGTGGGTGAAATAGACACAGTACCGGTTAAAACATACCAAAGGGGTGAAATAGACCCAGTATTGGTTGAAAGATACCGAAGGGGGTGAAATAGACCTAGTACCGATTGAAAGATACCGAAGGGGATAAAATAGACGTAATTTAGTTTTGAACTGTTATGTATGTATGGTAAGGGGTATTTTGGGAGAACCTCACAACGCTTTGTGCTTGCAGTTTTATATTTATGATTTCAGGTACTTCCAGTTCGAAAAGGAAGGGCGCGGTATGATTGTATCGCATCCACCTGCATTTTGAATTTTATGACATGATTTATACTCTAATAAATATTTTATACATTATCATGTTTTGATTGGTTTTTGAAATGAATGAATGATGTTTCTGTTGGTTTAAAATGAAATTTTTACTTAGTAATTTTTGGGACGTTACATAAAATTAATATAGAATTAGTTTGGGGTTAATTGAAATTAATTAAAGGTACAAGGACTGAATTGTAATTGTTCAAAAGTTGAACAAAAGAACTTCCATAACCCTCCATGGTATGGGTGGTTTTAGGGAGGGTTCTAGGATTTTTGGAAGTCTCCTACAACTGATAAGGATAACTGCCTTGAATAGATAAAATCTAATATTTTATTATTCAAATTAGGGTTTATCCAATTATCTTGGAGATCCCTGTAGGGTTTTATGTACTCTAACATCCCTATGGTGCACATACAACCCTAATGCTTTGGATCTAAGTTTTCTCTAATTTTACATGCAACATTTGTTTCCAAAGCATGAAGCCTAAACTAGCATGCAAAATTTGATATATGAATCATAATATAAGTTAAAAGATTACCTCTTGATGTAGCTAGTGGGACTTTCACCTTAAGTGAGCTTAGCACCCCAAGTGTTGTGCCTCAAACAAGTCACAAACACCAATATACAACTAAATGGATATGAGAGAGGTTTAAGAGACTAGAAATCAGATTCTCTTCTTGAAATGCAAGGTGGTAGCCGATTTTAGTGCATAGGGTTACATATTTATAGTGTAGAATTCCAAGAGTCATGTGTAACCCTAATATTACACTTAAGCTTATGATCCATGCATTTTATTTGGATTACCACTTCATAGATTAACCCATAAGCATATCCCATCACAAATCAATCATGGATCATTAGCCCAATTCATATGTATTACATGATTTACATAATCAGTCCCTATTAATTCAATTAGTCTCTTTTGATCACTAAATCAATTCCAAATTAATTCTTGATCAATGCTATTAAATAATCTGATTTCTCAATTAATATATTATACTTATAATATATTAATAAATAACTAATAACCTCTTACTCAAATATCCCTCTATCAAACTGTTCTGGTGAAGGCAACTCGAAATGGACCATGCTACTATCGGGTCAAGTACATACTAATTATAGTTATGGGCTTAGACACCTAATACAACAGTCTCCACTTGGATAAATCTAATAACTATAATTGCCAATGTAACTTAAATCCGATTAGTAATCATATCTCTCATAAAGTTGTTAAAATCTGATGTTTCCATTAGATAAGGGATCATAAATCCTCTGTTCTTTAAGATATTGTGTGGACAAAGACATGGAATTAACGTCATACTCATTGTCCAACATTTTGTTTCCCGATTTCTGATTTGTTTGACATAGAACTTAATTGAACACATCAATTTAGTTCTGACCGGGCCCGACACATAAGTCAGAACAAAATCATCGGCGTGGCCCAATATATCGCTTTTAACCTTCTTAGGATAAAAGGAACAGATAAACTTTGACTTATATGCTTGTACTAACTACTCGTTAAATCATACATAACATCACGTTTTATAACACCAAGTTACTGATGCATTTACGCACTATCACTGTACAAGCTATATATATATATATATATATATATATATATATATATATATATATATATATATTGGTTTGAAGACTATATGATATTATCATCTCATAATCACTTGTGATAAATTTCATGAAGTGATTCATGTGAGTGTGGGTCAAATCCAATACTCAAATCTTATTTCAAGAGCACTTATAAATGTATGTAGCAAACTTTGCAATGTCTAACTCCGTAGATAGTCTTACAAAAACCCATTCATGATGGTCTACTTTCATAACCTACTTCCAAAGTATGATCGACTGTGGATAGTTTGAATAATTTAATTATTCTGGAAGTCAAAACATGCAAATTGAAACAATAGTAAATAATTAACACAAGATAGTAACTTTACTTATAAATAAAACTCATTTTATTCAATCATCAAATGTCAATTACAAATTAGCTATTACAAGTTTCTAAATATCTATCTAATCATTAAAACTAATATTGTTCTTTAGCCCGATACTCCTAGCGTGCTGCAAGTACTCAACCTTGCCCAGTCCCTTCGTAAGGGGATCTGTTGGGTTCTCCTCTGATGATACCCCCTTCATTACGAGAAGTCCTTATTCTATTTGATGTATTATGAAGTGATATTTTCTGTCGATGTTCCTGGATCAGCCATGACCCCTTGATTCCTTGGCTAAGGCGACCACACTCTCATTGTCGCAGAAAATATCTATAGGCTCATTTACAGCCAGTACAACTCCAAGGTATCCGATGAAGTTCTTTAGCCATATCGCCTCCTTCAACGCTTCACTTGCTGCTATGTACTTTGATTCGCACGTAGAATCAACTACAGTTTCATGTTTAGAACTCTTCCAAGTTATTGCTCTTCCATCCATGGTAAATACCCAGCCCGACTGAGAGCATAAATTATCTCTATCGGTCTGAAAGCTATCATCACTATACCCTCTCACTCTCAAGTCATCACTCCCACCGAGGGTAGCGATCCAATCCTTAGTCCTCCACAGGTACTTAAGAATGTTATTTACTATAGTCCAATGAGATTTAACAGGGTTCCCCTGATATCTACTAACCATGCTCAAAGAAAAGGCTACATCAGGACAAGTACATGTCATACCATATATGATCGAGCCAACGATAGAAGCACATGGTATTCGACTCATTTCTGCTATTTCTGCATCTGTACTCAGACTCTGAGTCTTAATCAGTTTGGTATTGCTCTGGATAGGTAATTCTCCTTTCTTGGAAGCCTCCATGCTGAAACATTTCAACACTTTGTCCAAGTAGATACTTTGACTAAGTCCTATTAGCCTTTTACTCCTGTTTCTCAATATCCTTATCCCAAGAATATAGCCAGCTTCTTTGAGGTCCTTCATAGCGAAAAGCATCCCAATCCAGGACTTAACCTCCTGCAAGGTTGGGATGTCATTTCCTATGAGCATTATGGCATCTACATACAACACGAGAAAGCTAAATATACTCCCACTAGATTTGATATATACACAGGACTCATCCTCGCTTCTCGAAAAGCTAAACTCTTTGACTTTCTCACCGAAACAAAGATTCCATCTGCCAGATGCTTGCTTCAATCCATAAATGGATTTCTCAAGCTTACACACTTTATTCCGATACTCTACATTAACAAAACCCTTTGGCTGATTCATGTACACATCCTCCTCGGGTTGAGCGCTAGTGTTTGAGGTTCCTTCATTACATAACTCTTGAAGCTCTTCAAGGTCAATTTGCCTCCCACTATCCTGATGGCATATGAGTTCTCTCTCGTGAAAGACTCCTCTCCTCGCAACAAATACAACATTGTCACTCAGTCTATAGAAGAGATATCCAAAAGATTTTTATGGGTATCTGATGAAAATACATCGCTCACTACAAGAATCGAGCTTATCATGAGTTTCTTTTCTCACAAAAGTTTCGCAATCCAATGTGACAACCCGAACCTTTATCCGTTAAAGTTTACCGTTTTCCGTTAAATAAATTTCATATTTTATTTGTTCCGTTAATTTCTATGGTTTGGAAAAATCATTTAAGTTTTATATAATTAAATTTATATACGAGTCAGAACCAAAAATCGTGCGAAAAACCCGATTTTCCTTCAAAAAGCCGCAGTTTCCAGCCTGACTGGTGTTCACGGCCATGAACCCGATCACGACCGTAAACCCGTTCATGACCGTAAACTAGTTCACGGCTGGTGGACCCCACCACCGACCATGAACTCCCTATATATACGTGATTCCTACCCTCATTTACACTTTTTTGGCCGAAAACTCCCCCGTTCTCTCTCTAACCTCTCAACTGCAAACACCAAATACCCTCTTTTCTTCCAAGAATCACCTTTGGGGGTTATTGTGGAACATCTAAAACACGTTTTTCGTCGGATCAAGCATCGTTGTTGTAACACCCTGTTTATTAAATGAATAAATAGATAAAGTTGATGAATGGATAGTAGCCCTAAAATCAATAATTATATAGCAAGGTGTGATTTCGAGAAGCTGATTGTCACAATTTCAGTGGTCAGTGGTTAAAAGTGTAATTCCGGATTAGTTGTAAAGAATTTTGAAGGTCGAGGGTTGTTTAGTAAATTAAGGATTTAATTTGAAAGGAACTTTAGAAGCAGGGGCCAAAAAGGTAAATTTTGGATTTAGTTTGAAAAAGAAATGGCAAGGAGGGGGTGGTTGTGACAAAAGTGTATTGAAGTTTGGTATATACATGGGACTTGAACCCGATGACTTATACCCTCTCATATGAAGGTTCAGCAGCAAATACCCTAACCCTAATATGGAGAGTTGCAGCCGCCATCTTCCTTCTTCTTCTTCTTCTATCGACAGCCGCCAAGAGTGTTGGAGTCGGAAGAACTGCCACCACCAGTTATGCTATTCTTCCTATCAGTTCAGCCACCGAGTGAGCGGAGCACTATCATTGTTGTTTCGCTACCGACAAATGCACGAGTCAAGGCCGACTTCGGGGGCTGCTGTTCCTCTACGTTCTCCAGTATTGGTAAACCTTTCCCTCTCTCTCTCTCTCACTCTCTCTCTCGTCCTCCTTCCTTTTTCCCTCATGAGCATCGCCATCTCCGCCTGATGGCTATCGCCTCCCGATGATACACCTTTCCGGGTCACCGTAAGCCACCTGATATGTGGCGGTGCAGTGTGTGTTTTGTGTGTGTGTTTGAATCTCAGCCAATGTCATTTTTGTGCGTGTTTTAGTGGTCGCCGGAGAGATGTGTGGGTGAAGGGTTGGCTTGAGAATGCAAGAAGACCACCATGGCAGCCAGCCATGGTGGTTGTCACCGAGAGCTGCTGCCAAACGCCATTGCCACCCCAAGACCATCGTTGTTACCGCCGAGCGCCACCAGGTGGTGGTTGTGTTACTTTTCGAGCTTAGGGGTGTGTGTGTGTTATTTCAGTGACGAATGACTGGGTTTTTGCTGGCTGGATAAATCAATAAAGCCACCACCACCACCACCGTGAGGTGGTGGCTTCCGCTAAGCATCGTCGCCGGCCACCATGGTGTGGCTGTGTGTGTTAATTAGTATGTGAATTACTTAGTATGTGTGTTAGTGAGTGTGTGGATTATTTTGGATAAAGCATTGTAATTGTAAGTTCCAAAAGATTAATGAAAAGAAACTCAAACCACCACCGTAAGGTGGTGGCCATCGCCGAAAGCCGCCATTGACCACCACTACCCGAGGTGGTAGTAGGTGGTGCCCCACTAGCAAACAGATTGGTTTTGGGCCTATTGGGCCATCTTTGGGTGGAAAACTTTAATTATGAGTATTGGGCCTGAGACTTATTGGACCCATTCGATTGGATTGAATATTAAGCCTAATTATTCCATGTTATTTATCTAGCAGAGTAAAGGAATTAATGGATTAAGTCCTTAATGGACTAAGTGAGAAAACCCTAATTTTGAGAACTTATTGGGACACACACACACAAGAATTATTAAATAAGTAAAATATTAAATAATAAATATTGGCAGAAATTAATCTAAGCAATAATAGACTTAATGGATTAAGTCCTTAGTAGATCAATTCCTTAGTAGGTTAAGCCCTTAATGGGTTAAGTAAGAAACACTTAACCCTAATCGTCATTTTATGTGAAACCCTAATTTCACTTAGGCTTTGTGTTGGGCCATCCAAGAATAATCAAATGGACTAGAGTAATTAGTTGGGCTTTAGGGTAAGGCCCTAATGAAGGATTAGGCCTAATTTGGAAAATTGGGCCATAGATGGGCCATAGTTTGGGCCTAGATGGTTGTATGATATTGGGCCCTTGGGATGAGACATTTTGGATTGGACTGAACAATTGGGCCTAAAGGGAAGTCCATGTGGAGGTTTGGGCCCAATTTGGAAAGTTGGGCCATATGTTGGGTTTTGATCCCTAGTTGACTTTGGGCATATGGATTGGG
The DNA here is from genome assembly GCF_052625555.1 of Lactuca saligna. Classification (NCBI taxonomy): domain Eukaryota; kingdom Viridiplantae; phylum Streptophyta; class Magnoliopsida; order Asterales; family Asteraceae; genus Lactuca; species Lactuca saligna. The sequence goes on along the minus strand of NC_136421.1, from coordinate 221,914,368 downwards.
CCTACGGCTTGGGTAAGCCAAGCTAGGGGTAATGTAGTAATTATCCAAAGTATGTATTTGTAGTTATGTGTTAGAACCCAATTATTAATTGGGTGTTATTTTGGTGTTGACAATTTGGCAATCTGTCATCTAGCAGCTGGGGTTGAGTCTGCGGAACTTCAGTAGTGTTGGGTTGTGTCTACGGGACTTCAGCAGTGTGAGGTGAGTTTCCTTCCAGTAGGAACAGGTCTACGGCCACAATGCCGACCCGTTTAATTAGCAGTAGTCCCAGACCTCGGTCAGATGCAGTATGTAGTTTATGTGTTTACGCTAGTTGATATGATATGCTATGAAATGTTATGCAGTAGTTAGATTGCTTGATGTCTTTGTGATTCAAGCATGTCTTGTGTTATGTGTTCCGGACTTCGGTCCAATGCAATATGTAGTATATGTGTTTACGCTATTTCATATGATATGCTATGAAATGTTATGCTCAGTCAGTTTCCAGACTTCGGTCCGACACAGGGGACAAGGTCCCAGTCAGTTCCGGATTTCGATCTGATGCAATTAGTTCTGGGCTTCGGTCCAATGCAGGGGACAAGGTCCCAGTCAGTTCCGGACTTCGGTCCGATGCAGTTTCCGGACTTCGGTCCGATGCAGTGGGCAAGGCCCAGTATGTGTTTATATGTTATTGTATGGTATGTGGTAGTCTGGGGGAGCTCACTAAGCTTTATGCTTACGGTTTTCAGTTTTGGTTTCAGGTACTCAGTTTTCAAAAGAGGAGCTCGGGAAGATTGCAGTGCACACACCATGTGTTCAGCCTGGGATGTTTATACTCTGATATATTTGACAGTTGTTATGATATTTTGAGATACATTGTTTATGTTTCTTATATGACGTTTGATGAATATGGTTTTATTACTAATTTAAAACGAAATTTTCAGACTGTATTTTTGGGATGTTACAAGTTGGTATCAGAGCCTTGGTTTGAGGGATTCGGGTGCACTCACGAGTGTGTCTGAACTCAAACTAAGGAAGTGGTATAAAGTTTTCAATAGAAAAACCATGGTTACAAAAGAATTTTGAGAAAAGAAAACAATTTTAGAAAAAGTATAAAGAAAAGAGTTTTAGAAAAAGCGAAAAAAGTTTAGAAAATAGAAAAGGGTGTGGTGCATGCAATCAGTCGAGCTCAATTAAGTACTCCAAAATTACCCATACAAGTTTATGTTATGATTGTCAGTTTCAGTTTCAGTAGAACAGCATGCTAGAATAGGACTAAGGATCTAGGAGGATACCTTATGTGCCTGCTATATGTGTTTCAGCTTTATGAGAATTGCATGCTAGTATTGAGTAGACAGTAGTAGGATAGCTTGTTTAGGTTATGCCTGATAGTATGAGCTTAGCATTGTATGCTAGTACAATTTCTCGTTATGAGAATAGATTTGCTTGAGCAGTTTCCTGTGTCCGAATGCTGCTTGCTTTGTGCTTTGTAGGACTCTGAGAGATGGGAGTTAGCCGTTAGGTGAGTACGTCACGTCACATGTGATCAGGGTTGAATAATCTCAGAGTGCTGGATTTGGCCCTATTGCGCAGCTCTTGTTTGAGTCTAACCATTGTAGGGACGAGTCTTTTACTCGAAGGATTATCTGAGCCTCATCACATGTGATGGTATTCAGGTGATGGCTAATTAGCATTACAGGGAGGCCTTCAGCAGCTGAGGACTGGATTGGGTGGAGTCAGAGATTTACTTAGGGCAAGCCTAGGATGAGAGTAGCAGAGATCAGTAGTAGTAGAAGTGACTTGGTGGAGTCGAGGCAGTACTTGAGGAAAGAACGGATAGATGTGGAAGGTAGTATGGGCCCGTACTACTGAAAGCAGAGGATCCGTACTCGAATCAAGGAAGGCTGAGATGAATCCAGGAAACTTGTAGTGTGTGAGATACCTTGAGTTTTGATGAGCATTGTGATGTTAGTGGTGGTATATTACCGAGTATAGTGGTACTACGCGGTAGACTAGATGGTAGTTCTGGCGTCGACGAGGGATCAGGCTCGGACTCTGGAGCCAGACAGATTGATGATAAGATGAGGGAGTTCATTCCATCCAAGAATTTCACGCAGTATCATTGACCAGACTCCTGTGATCCTTAATGATCAAGGAGAGCATTATAGAGATTTGTGATGAGAGGCCGAGTGCATTCAGCACTGAGATAATAGTCATGATAGAGACCCAGATGTTTATGTTTCGGGAATTTAGAGTTTGTGAGGCTTCAGATTAATATGGGGGTTAGGGACCCCATTGTTAGCAGCAGATGGTTAGCAGATGTTGCCAACAATTTTCGTACCAGATGTTGTCTCGAAAGGAGACAAGATCTGGCTTACTTCCTGTCTCCTGAGGGATAGAGCACGAGATTGATAGGAAGAGGTCGGTAGTGAGTTGTGTGATGATGCGGTTAATGCTAGGTCATGGGATGACTTTTAGACCAGATTATGGGCAGAGTGTGACCAAGAGATTGAGGCGCAACAGTTAGCACAATGGTTGTTAGATCTCCACCAGACGACTGAGACCGTGGCAGAGATCACTGCCAAGTCTCGGGAAAGAGCTTATATGGTACCACAGTATGCAGTAGATGAGGAAATGAAGAAGGAAAGTTATCAGAGCATACTGTAGAATGATAGCAGGGAGATCGTGAGTATCTCGGGGTGCAAGACCCTGAATGATATGGCTTCTTGAGCCTGAGAACGAGATATGGGCTTGGAGCACATTAGGAAAAGGGAACCAAATCAGTTGTTTATATAGAAGGGTCTCGAGAGGAGACCCAAGATTTCAGATTAGCTTTCGAGAGACCAACGGGACCAGATTCGGTGCAACACTAGCGGGAGTAGGAGAGTACACCGTCATCTTGGTTTATTCCAAGACTGAGGAGTAGCACGAGAAGCACTTTTGGGAGGTGCTAGAGACTTTGAGGAGGGAGAGAATTTTCGCAAGGTTCTCTAATTGTGAGTTCTGGTTGCGCGGGGTACAATTTCTTGGGCACCTTGTCAATAAGAAAAATATTCTAGTAGATCCGACCAAGATAGAGGTCGTGATGCAGTGGGAGATTCTGAGGTCTCCAATTGAGATTCGGCGCTTCCTGGGTCTAGCGGGTTATTACCGGAGATTTATTCAGATTTTTGGAAGTTGTGTGATCTTTTGGATTAGTTGGTGTTGAAACTCTAGCACGGATAAGCGTGAGTTCTAGCAGATTGGTCATGGGTGGTGAGAAGGATTGGGAATTATTCCAGTTTGGTATGTTGTAAGGCATTAGCTGAATCAAAGTGGGGGAGAATCGCCCAAGGATTCAGAAGCGGGAGCAGTTTTGAGGCTAGGATAAGTTTTGCATCCTTTTCTGAAAGGAAGACAACCCATGTGGTTGTATGGTTCGAGGAGAGTGTGATATGGAAGTTCGAAAAAACTTGCCAATGATGAGATCGCGTTCTCAGAATGTTGCTAACAAGCCTTAGGGAATCTGGTTGGGGATTCCAGTCAGGACATGAGTTCAGAAGAGTGTGGGTCAAGTGCGTGTTCGATCCAGTATAGATAGTGTTAGAGTGTTGTAAGTCTGCGGGTGTAGCCATAGCATTCACTAGCAGCCAGATAGTGTTAGAGTGTTGCAAGTCTGCGGGTGTAACTGTAGCCTTCACTAGCAGCCAGATAGTGTTAGAGTGTTGTAAGTCTGTAGGAGTAGTCGTAGCATTCACTAGCAGTAGATAGTGATAAACTGTTGTAAGTCTACGGGTGTAGCCGTAGCATTCACTAGGTTGGTAGATAGCGTGATTGTGTTGTTACGGCGCGGAAAGAATAGTAGTACCCACCAGCTCGGGTGTAGCAGTAAGGATATGGAAATCCACAGATTAGATTTCGGAATCACCCAGAAAGATTAGATCAGGTTGAGTCAGTGATACGACTGCAGGAGTACCACTGTAGTTGTGGGATCAGGGAAGTAATGGATTGTATAAGATTGCGTGTGATATAGGGCTACCATCAGTTAGGTAGCAATCACTTTTAGACTGTATTTGGTGACGTCAGGATTCGACGTACGAACTCGATCGGTTGGATCAGGAGGTTGTTAGAGCCTCGGTGACATGATAACTAGTGGAAACTAGTTCCACAGAAGGATTTTGTTCAAAAGTCGTGTGAGGCGACTAGATAGGGAGTCCTTTGGCTCCGCAGCCGGGCTGGAACCCGATATTTCATATGACTGACGAATGAATTGAGACCAGGAAGGTCTTGATAAATGTTGGAAAGCAGCCATGTAGCAGCATGGTGTTTCAAGCGGTACAATGTTTCGGACAATCCAGTGTTCAGGCAGTTCAGTGTGTTAGGTAGTTCAAGGTTCAGGTAGTTTAGTGTTTCAGACAGTTAGTGTTTCAGGCAGTTCAGTGTTTCCAGGCAGACCAGTGATTCAGACAGCTTGGGATATGCTAAGTAACTTATAGCAGGATTATCTAAGTTTTGGTCAGTATAAGTGAATCACAAGGATAAGTGGATCTGTGATTTTTTTTTCCTAGTGGGGGCTTTGAGTTATCAGGAGATCAATAGGTAACTGAGAGGCAAGTAGAATGGATTCGGCAATAATGATTCAGTAAGAGTGGCCTGTCGGGGATTCAGACCATCTCGAGACAATAGGTTCCAGACGGAGTAGATGTGATCTTGTTGCCAGGAATTCGTTAATCTGCAGAATTTAAGGCCTTGTGATGTTTGGTCACAGTAATCCTGAGAAGGCTCGGGTGTGCCTAGGGTTGTGACCATGTTACTTGACTAGTTAGGCGTGTAAGGAATGACAAGAGATGATTTCGAGGACGAAATCTAATTTAAGTGGGGGAGAGTTGTAACAACCTGTTTATTAAATGAATAAATAGATAAAGTTGATGAATGGATAGTAGCCCTAAAATCAATAATTATATAGCGAGGTGTGATTTCGAGAAGCTGATTGTCACAATTTCAGTGGTCAGGGGTTGAAAGTGTAATTCCGGATTAGTTGTAAAGAATTTTGAAGGTCGAGAGCTGTTTAGTAAATTAAGGATTTAAATTGAAAGGAACTTTAGAATCACGGGCCAAAAAAGGTAAATTTTGGATTTAGTTTGAAAAAGAATTGGCAAGGAGGGGCTGGTTTTGACAAAAGTGTATGGAAGTTTGGTATATACATGGGACTTGAACCCGACGACTTATACCCTCTCGTATGAAGGTTCAACAGCAAATACCCTAACCCTAATATGGAGAGTTGCAGCCGCCATCTTCCTTCCTTCTTCTTCTTCTACCGACGGCCGCCAAGAGTGTTGGAGTCGGAGGAACCGCCACCACCAGTTACGCTATTCTTCCGATCAGTTGAGACACTGAGTGAGCGGAGCACTATCATTGTTGTTTCGCTATCGACGGATGCGCGAGTCAAGGATGATGTCGGGGGCTGCTGTTCCTCTACAATCTCCAGTATTGGTAAACCTTCCCCCTCCCTCTCTCTCTATATCTCTCTCTCTCTCTCATCCTACTTCCTTTTTCCCTCATAAGCATCTCCATCTCTGCCCGATGGCTATCGCGTCCCAATGATACACCTTTCCGGGTCACCGTATGCCACCTGATGTGTGGCAGTGCAGTGTGTGTTTTGTGTGTGTGCTCGAATCTCAGCCAATGTCGTTTTAGTGCGTGTTTCAGTGGTCGCTGGAGAGATATGTGGGTGAAGGGTTGGCTTGAGAACGCAAGAGGACCAACATGGCAGCCAGCCATGGTGGTTGTCGCCGGGAGCTGCTGTCAAACGCCACTGCCACCCCAAGACCATCGTTGTTACCGCCGAGCGCCACCAGGTGGTGGCTGTGTAACTTTTCGAGCTTAGGGGTGGGTGTGTGTTATTTCAGTGACGAATGACTGGGTTTTTGCATGCCGAATAAATCAAGAAAGCCACCACCACCACCACCGTGAGGTGGTGGGTGCTGCTAAGCACCGCTGCCGGCCACCATGGTGTGGCTATGTGTGTGTTAATTATTATGTGAATTAGTTAGTGTGTGTGTTAGTGAGTGTGTGGATTATTTTGGATAAAGCATTGTAATTGTAAGTTCCAAAAGATTAATGAAAAGAAACTCAAACCACCACCGTAAGGTGGTGGCCACTGCCGAAGCCGCCATTGACCACCACTACCCGAGGTGGTAGTAGGTGATGCCCCACTAGCAAACCCTAATGGGCTTAGAGATTGGTTTTGGGCCTATTGGGCCATCTTTGGGTGGAAAACCCTAATTATGAGTATTAGGCCTTAGACTTATTGGACCCACTTTTGGGCCATTGAGATTGGATTGAATATTAAGCCCAATTATTCCATGTCATTTATCTAGCAGAGTAAAGGAACTATCGGATTAAGTCCTTAATGGGCTAAGTGAGAAAACCCTAATTTTGAGAACTTATCGGGACACACAAACACACAAGAATTATTAAATAAGTAAAATATTAAATAATAAATATTGGAAGAAATTAATCTAAGCAATAATAGACTTAATGGATTAAGTCCTTAGTAGATTAAGTCCTTAGTGGGTTAAGCCCTTAATACGTTAAGTAAGAAACACTTAACCCTAATCGTCATTTTATGTGAAACCCTAATTTCACTTAGGCTTTGTGTTGGGCCATCCAAGAATAATCAAATGGACTAGAGTAATTAGTTGGGCTTTAGGGTAAGGCCTATATGAAGGATTGGGCCCAATTTGGAAAATTAGGCCATAGATGGGCCATAGTTTGGGCCTAGATGGTTGTATGATATTGAGCCCTTAGAATGAGACATGTTGGACTAGACTGAACAATTGGGCCTTAAGGGAAGTCCACGTAGAGGTTTGGGCTCAATTTGGAAAGTTGGGCCATATGTTGGGCTTTGATCCCTAGTTGACTTTGGGCTTATGGATTGGGCCTTGGGCTTAGGTAAGCCAAGCTAGGGGTAATGTAGTAATTATCCAAAGTATGTATTTATAGTAATGTGTTAGAACCCAATTATTAATTGGGTGTTATTTTGGTGTTGATAGTTTGGCAATCTGTCATCTAGCAGCTAGGGTTGAGTCTGCGGAACTTCAGCAGTGTTGGGTTGTGTCTACGGGACTTCAGCAGTGTGAGGTGAGTTTCCTTCCTGTAGGAACGGATCTACGGCCACAATGCCGGCCCGTTTAGTTTGCAGTAGTCCCGGACCTCGGTCTGATGCAGTATGTAGTTTATGTGTTTACGCTAGTTGATATGATATGCTATGAAATGTTATGCAGTAGTTAGATTGCTTGATGTCTTTGTGATTCAAGCATGTTTTGTGTTATGTGTTCCGGACTTCGGTCCAATGCAGTATGTAGTATATGTGTTTACGCTAGTTGATATGATATGTTATGAAATGTTATGCTCAGTCAGTTTCCGGACTTCGGTCCGACGCAGGGGACAAGGTCCCAGTCAGTTCCGGATTTCGGTCCGATGCAATTAGTTCCAGGCTTCGGTCCGATGCAGGGGACAAGGTCCCAGTCAGTTCCGGACTTCGGTCCGATGCAGTTTCCGGACTTCGGTCCGATGCAGAGGGCAAGGCCCTGGTTAGTTCTGAACTTCAGTTCGATGCAGTTTCCGAACTTCGGTCCGATGCAGTGGGCAAGGCCCAGTATGTGTTTATATGTTATTGTATGGTATGTGGTAGTCTGGGGGAGCTCACTAAGCTTTATGCTTACGGTTTTCAGTTTTGGTTTCAGGTACTCAGTTTTCAAAAGAGGAGCTCGGGAAGATTGCAGTGCACACACCATGTGTTCAGCCTGGGATGTTTATACTCTGATATATTTGACAGTTGTTATGATATTTTGAGATACATTTTTTATGATTCTTATATGACGTTTGATGAATATGGTTTTATTACTAATTTAAAATGAAAATTTGAGACTGTATTGTTGGGATGTTAGAGTTGTTCTTGAGTTTACGTCCGAGAACCCTTCAAAATTTCATAATTACTTCATGAACACAGTTCACGACTGTAAACCCTTCAAGAGGCTGTTCACGGCCGAGAATAGTTCACGGCTGCAAACCTTTTCACAACCATAAACCCTCCCTAAGTGGTGACTTTGACTGAAAACCCGCTTTCCTCGATTCAATCAAGTCTCGGTAACATTCCTTAAATAAAAACAAGTGTTTCTCTAACATTTTATCTAACGAAATCGCTAATATAGATGCATATATGTATTTAATTGTTATTAGGATTCCATTAAGTGCCACGTACATCAATCCGAGGGTCTTGATTTCCAGTTTCATTGTTCGACATTTCACGCAACTAAAGGTGAGTTCGTACCCTTATGCTTTTATGGGTTTTAACTTTTTCAGGGGGAATACAAGCCAAACACAAATGATTTTGTAAACTAATACAAAAGAATTTCAACAAGTTTAAAACTTATGCAATTGGTATAGTCAAACGATTTCCACATTGTTATAAAATACTTAGATATTTTTTCCTTTTTGTAACATGGTGAGCATAAGGGACGCTTTCAACTTGAAATTATAATTGCATAGTTTTGAAAGCATTTAACGAACCAGGTACACAACATTTTAGGCACACTATAATGGGTATAGTTTGGGAATTCATAACACAGTTTTTACCAATTCAGACTATATAAATGGGCAAATATATAAGCTATCATAGCTTAGGTTTATGATATTCATTACTACATTCGGATAACAAGAGTATAACGCTAAATAATTATTTAAGTATAATTATTAATACTCTACCAAGTATACAAATGGTTTCAAATACGAGAAAACAATACAAAACTACACGTAAACTAGTTTATACATGATTGTAAGACAATTCTTCAATTGTATCCTTCGGGGTACTGGTAAAATCCTCAACGTTTAGTGTAACCAGAGTCTCCTGGAGGGAGAGCGTAAGATTTGTGAATAGATCTATTCGGGACGGACAATCCCACACCTAAACTGTTAGCTACAGTTAGGAAGGCATGTCTGGGGTGACAAATATCATACCGTACGACGCCTGAAGAACGTCGCTGAGGTCATCAGTCATATCAAGCATGGTTATATGAATCACAATAGTACAAACTAACCTTTGTTTACGGGATTTCATTCTCCATGAGTTTTATTTTAATTAATAGAACTACGAGACATTACACTGGAGGATTCCAGGGATACAATACTGGGTTATATTTTAAATAATAAAACTACTATACATATAGGTGGTAACCAAGGTTTTCAATCAGAACATACAATACTTACTGGTAGTAACTAGGGTTTTCATACAAAAGGTTTTCATTCAAAACAATGATATACGATACAGCTGGTGGTATCCGGGCATACAAACCATTACTTGATACACAACTCAGAACACAGTAACAAGCATATATGTGAGAAAATATTGGATTTTCTTGGGAAACATACTTACATTTTACAGATACATTGACAAGTTTCCATTACCAAAATTTCTTTATGAACTCACCAGCTTTATGCTGATACTCTTTCAAAATCACTTGTATTCTCAGGAAATCAGTAGGCAGCTACTCCCACAACATTTTGAGAAGACAGGGTGTTTAGAGACACGTCTTTTACATATTCTGTCATACTTTTGATGTACACAAACAATAAATCAAATAGATTTAAATATTCATATCTTAATGTAATAGTTATGTTTACTTTGGTTACTATGATGCAATTGTTGTGATACAATACATGCCGTCCTCCACCCCCGAACATTTCTATCGTTTCGGTTTGCGGGTGTGACAGCCCAAACCTTGATGTGGTCTAACGAGGTGTGACACCCCAAAACCGGAACGGTGGAAAAGTTCTAGGGTGGATGACGTCATGTCAAGTATCACAACACATGCATTATAGTAATCAAAGTACAACAAAACATTGCATTAATAGTAATAGTTTTACATGGCTACATCAATACATCAAAGTAATACAAATAATCGAATAGATACAGCGCAATACTAAGCTATCTTCACCAACAGCTCCGAGATGTACCTGTCTAATGCTAACCTGAGAATACAAGTTATTTGAAAAGCGAGTATTAGCATTTTTACAAATGCTGGTGAGTTCATAAGTATAAAGTCACATTTCATTCAAATAACTTCATAAAGTAATAGTTTAAGTGTTTACAGTGTATTAGGGTTCTTTCCAGAAAATCCTATATTTTCTTTAATCAAAGCAGCCTTCTACCAAGACTGGTCAGTGTTATGTGGTAAAAAGTGGTTTTCCCTTAATTGCTATCATTATCAAAATACTGAATTTGATTATTAAACAAACCAAGAGACGACTGGGAAATAACATATGCCTCAGCAGTGAGGACTGCCGACTAAGGCAAAGGAATCATAGACTCCAGGAGAGTATCGAACGAATGATACGTCTGGCTCCGTCTAACAAATAGAGACACAGACCCCAGAAGGTACCAAATGAAAGGTACAGCTGGTAAGGCCCAAAACAGTGAATAAAGACCGCATGCAATATCAAATGAAAGATACGTCTAGCCCGGTATAAAACAGTGAATACAGTGGATACAGACCCTAGACAGCATCAAATGAGAGATACGTCTTGTAGGGTCAAAACAGAGGAGACAAACCCCAGACATTATCAAATGAAAGATACATCTTGTAAGGTTAAAACAGAGGAGACAGACTCCAGACAGTATCAAATGAAAGATATGTCTTGTAGGGTCAAAACAGTGTGACTCTGAAAATGAATTACCAGCATACAGTGTAAATTACTGGCGAAATACCATTACCTTAAGGCCATGAATTATAAGGTAACCCGAGATACTCGTAACCATACTAACCGAAACTAGAGTACCAGACGCCCTACAAGCGTCTATATAATGTGACATTTGTCACCCCTTGGCTTGGTGAGCCGTGGACTGTAGCTAGCAGTCAGGGTGCGGGGGTGTCAATCCCATATAGATCTATACACACAATGTCCGTTCTCCCTACGGGAGACTCTGGTTACCATCTAGACGACGGAGAAGGCCGTGTCCCGAAGATGCATCCCAAATAGTGGGTAATGACTTCCAAACAGTGGGTAGTGGGTTTCTAATGTAAGTGTTGACCTAGAGGTAGAGACTCTTAACTGAATTGACTAAAGAAAACCCGTATATCTATGCTTGTGTACATAATATATAACTAATGAATCAAACGACCTTCGGATGGACATCCGATCCCACCAGACCACATCTCAACGAAGAAAAGGAAATAGGGCGGACAAGCCTTCCTAAGTCCTTCAATCATTATTTATATGCATCTATACAAGCACAAACATACATCTAACTACGCTTGAGTGTGTATCAAGTGGTATCATACAGTGAAGTATAAGTGTACGGTGTAACATCTGAGTCGTGAAGTATAAGCGTACAGAGTGGGATAATCGAATCATGAAGTATATGTGTACCAAGTGTAAGTGTATCACGAAGTGGAAACGACGATAAGTGAAGTAAGGGCGTCTATTAAGTATAAGCGGCTACAAGTATAAGCGAAATAGAGACAATACCAAGTATAAACACATCACAAAGTGAAAGGGTTATTAAGTATGAGTTTAAAAAAAAATAAGTATAAGTAAAGCAGCAGTAACTAACAAGTAAAAGTATACATGAAAACTTTGGAAAAACCTTTATACTCAGGAAAATTGTATTTTTATTCTTTTGTAAATTAAGTGTGAAAACCTTTAGAAATCTTTGGGAATCTTTCATAAATCGGTTTGAAAATGGAACTTTGATAAAGCAATAAAAGTAAGAACTTGAACAAATGAAAACCCTTTTTAAAGCCATTTATAGTGTCCTACTAGGTAAAACAGTGTACAGTGGTAAAATCTTGTGCATGCGGGTTATCAATCACATGTGATTGATATAATAACTGGCATGTTTAACTTTTATTCTCCCCCTATCAAACATGTTAAAACATTTAAAAGGTTCATTAAGGGGTATGAACTCACCTGGTGTAAGTAGGTCCGACGAAGGTGCCGTTTGGGCGTTCGGTGTCACGCAAGGACTTGAACACACACAATGACCTATTTAACATATGATAACATATGTTCGCACACAATTAGTATATTTAATACTAATTAAACAAATATACGCGCTCACAGGAGCGGAAAACACTTTGGTTAAATGTTTGGGTGTCCCGGGTAGCGTTTAAGGGTGTGTATGGCTAAGGAATGGAGTTTACTGTCCAAGAGTAAACCCTTAATACCTAGTTTACGGCCCAGGGACTACTCACCATGAGTTTACGGCCGTAAACTCATGGTGAGGCTGTTCTAGGGTGCTAAAGTGTCTCATATCAATTGTGGAATTTTGCTAAACTCAAATATCAAGTGTGTGAATGGGTTTAAAGCACCTATATGGACCAACTTGGAGTTTACGGCCCTAATCAAGGGAGTGTACAGCCGTAAACTCCTAGGGACATATTCCTTGGGTGTTTTAAGGCTTCTACTTGCTCATGGAATTATCCTAAGTCCAAAACCATAAAGTGTGAATGAGTTTAAGCATGTAATGGCCCCTTTGAGGAGTTTACGGCCATAAGCAAGGGAGCTTAAGGCCATAAGCTCCTATACCCTCTTTCTTTTGGTGTATTAAGGGCTTAAATGGTAGTGGGTAATTTCCTAAGCATTTTGATAATAGTCTAAGGCCATTTGGGGGACAAAATTAATGTTTTGGGAATGTTTAAGGGTGTTTACGGCCCTGGTACATGCCTGGGCCGTAAACTCCTTTGGACCCTTCATTTTGTTGTGTTTAATTGGTCCAAACCCCAAATACTAAGTCCCTTAATTATGAATGAAGCCCTAGGGTGGTTTGGGAGTGTTTTTGGGGTATTTTGACATGGTTTAGAGGGGTTTACGGCCTAAGCATGTGCTTGGGCCGTAAACTCTCTTTTATGCCCTAAATCATTGTGTTTTGATGTTTAAATACTCCTAGGTTAGATCTCCAATTAGTTTCCAAGATTAAGGGTCAGTTTAAAGGCAAGTTTGGCATCATTTTAGGGGTTTACAGCCCTAGAGTGTTCTTGGGCCGTAAACTCCTTACTCCTTGCCTTCTTGGACGATTTTTGGGGTATAACTACAGCTAGTAATGTTTAGCACAAGCTAGGGTAAGCGGACTTACAATTTGGAAGCGTTTGGTTGCGGATTCGGGGCGAAAACGGGTCTAGAGAGAGTATAGAGAGAGTGTCAAAAGTCTCCAATGGACTCCACTCATCCTTATATAGGGTTCCGAGTCGGGGCTCAGTGGGATTTTACCCGATACTACCGTTAAACGGGGCTTTTGGTCGCACCCGATTTAGTGGTCGTAACAATAAAACTTAACATTTTCCATTTAAATGGAAATGTGTGTTATTTGTTTTTATTTCCTTTTATCACGACTTAACGGCATATTAATGTGAACCAATGGAATGTTTATTAAATTGACGCCCTAAAATTAATGGAACTTTTATACAGTGGAATATTCCGTTAATGATAACGGGGAAAATGTAACGGGACAACTTGGGTTGTCACATCATCCCCCCGTTAGAGGGAATTTCGTCCCGAAATTCAGGTCTAGGCAAGGAAGTAGGTATGAATGGCCAAGAAGAGGTAAGAGAGTACCTCCTACACAGTTTGTCCTCGCATTCCCATGTGAACTCTAGTCTGTGTTTGTCATTCCAACAGACCTTCACATACGGGATGCGGATTCCGTCTAGTGTAGCTAGTGGGTTCTGACTGGTGTATCTATGAAGTCAAGGTTCTCAATGGTTCCTATCAAGATGTATGAGGAACGAAGAGTGTTGTCAGGAATTCATATATCAAGTCTAAGAAGTGGATCGACCGGGTGTGAATCTTGTGGTATATCCGAAGGTAGTAGCGGCCTGAAAAGGGTTGGACCAAGTCTCCACGAGAATTCTCATATGGTCCTAAGCTCTCAGAATGGTAGGGCTTTTCAGTACTCAGAACATAGTTTACTTCTATGGCAAGATCATCACTGGTGTGATCGCCATTCCGAAGTTCCTAACGTTCTCACTCGCACTGTGTGTGTAGTCCTTCAGGTTGGTTCTTAGGAATCTCGAGTGGTCTTTGGTTTCGTGTTGCCTGTCAACTGGCTGATAGAGACTTTCTAGATTGTCAAGTGGGTTGCGTGACTATGGTTATCGGTTTGCTGTAGAGTGTCTATCTCAAGCTTGTGCAAAATGGACCTGCACTAATGAAGCTTGAGATACGGAAACCCTGGAGGTCGGGAATATAAGGTTTCACCAGACGAGTGTTGGACTATCTCGGGAGGTGGTTCTACTATCTCCACATGAGACAGTATTCGTGAAACACCTAATAGTCCAATTAACCTCTAAGACTTTTGTTTGATCTAGTGCGGAAAGCGCAGGCTCTTGCATAATCCCTAGACTAACACCAAGGCTTGTGTCAAGTCTATAATCTCTTCGGGATTCGGGACTTGAGGCTTAACGCAACTACTTTCACACTTCGATCGAGTATTCTTGGCTACGAAGGGTATCCTGTAGTTCTCGGTATCCTAGGGTTCACTTCGGAGAATGAAGTCTATCATCTACAGAGCGACGATGATTTCCTCCATACGAGAGGGTGGAGGATGATAGGCATTGCTCGTCTATAACTGGGCAGACGAAGTGCCTGAGTAGTGCGAGCATATTCTACAACTACTCCTCCGAAGGTTCTGAGTTTCCGTGGTCTAGGTCAAATCTAGTGAGTATAGGGCCTCACAAGTTTTGTTCTCTGGGTTCACGAACCTGATGTGCGAGGTGCGAAGGGTCTTTCTGGGGAATCTACGAAGAATGCTTTAGTTGGTTGTCATCTAATGAAGTTTCTACAGTGTCGTTCACTTCGGTGTTCATCTGACTACGAGGGGTTGGTCGACGGTGCACTGTACCCTTTCTTGGGTACTTCGGAAGGTTCGAGTTAAGAGAGACGATAGACGGATCGCATTAGGTGGATTATTTGTGTTATGTTTTAGGTTCGGGAGGAACTTTATTTGCCGACATGGATATGGAGGAAGTTATTTCTACACAACACTAAGGATGTACACACGGTTGCACGAAGTCAAACCGTGATCAATAGAGTTGTCGAAGTTGGCACACTCCGACATGATATAAAGTGAAGATTGATAGAGTCATGTGCCGAACAGGCACACCAGTTCTAGGCATCTCAGTTTTCGTCCTATGTATCACTACCGCGGATGCTGGGACTGATAGAGTTGACGCGGAACTATAGAGATTTCTAAGTGTTTCCGAATAGAGTATTTTTTTTTTTATTTTTTTTTTAACGAAGGAATTCTCACAAGGCATTTCTATAATCGCCTCACATATACTAGTCATGTATATTTAAGGTGGGGAGGACTATTGACTGAGCGACTCCGCCCTAAATCCACAACCAAACGAGGAACAGGAAATGAGGCGGCATTCGCTCACTCTAGGTCTGTCCATATTAAATATACATGGCCGTAACGTATATGTTTAGCCATTATAGTTTTACCTAATGAATTTTAAATTTTATAACAGTGTTGAGACTTTCGCCTTACTGGGAAGAATTTACATTTGAATTAGTATTTTATTGTTCTTAGTTTAGTTATCCGAGATCGAGAGACGTACCAAAATCTAACGAGTTCCTTGCCGCTTCTCCCTAAGCGGTAGTGTCAGGCTCCTTCTGTGTCTTTGTTGTTTCTTTCAGTTGGGCAATCCCTTTTGAAGTGTGCCTTTCCACCACATAGGTGACAAACTATATTGGTTGTCGCGCTAGTGGTTGGTGTAATAAGCTCAACCGGGGCTCTGCAGGTACAGGAGGTGTGCCCCTTCCTGTTGCATCTAATACAGTGGAGTTCCCGACAGACACCATGATGATGGTAGTTGCACTTGCCACAGTGGGGAAGGTCTCCTAGGTATGGTCTGCTTGAAGTCGGGAGGCAAGGGTTGACAGGGGTTGCTTCAGATCGTTGCCCTTCGGAAGGTCCTTGGTCCAAGGTACTTCCCTCCTCCATCTTGAGTTTTCTCTTTAGTGGGTTCATTTGAGGTTCTTGGGTGACTGGGTATGGAAGTGTTGGTTGTTGCTGTCCATTGCCAGGATCGGAATTCCCGATAGAGCCCTTGCTAACTTTTACGGTGTTAGTATTCAGGTGAGTCATGACAGCTGCTACGGCTGCTGAGACTGCAGCTTGGAACATAGCTTCATCGAATAAGAGAGTAGGTTTCTTGCTTGTGGACTGATTGCGCTTCTTCGGTGGCATGGTTTTTCCTACATAGAAAGGAATACAAGATGAAAAGAGACGATGGCTAACCCTGGACATTTCTGTCCTAAATGTATTAGGCATAATATTGTTCCCGTGCCTCGGGTATTGGTTGTCTGAGTGTCGACCTACATCCCTATGATGTAGTCCTGGTAATCAAGGTAGGAGTAGGAGTATCGGAAAAAGGCCATAAGTTGCGAGTCGTTCCTACTAAGTTACCTTTATACTGGGAAAGGTTTCACTCTCCGCCCTGGAGAGATTTGAGAACAGTTCGGAACGAAACTACGGAAAGAGAGGCTCATGAAAGCTCATGGCTATGCACTCTCAATAAAGGTGCGGGGATCCACCCTAATCGTGTATCTAGTAACGGGAATCGACGATTTACCTAACACATAGCGTGAGTAGTGTAACCACTAACTCACTAAATTGTATTATTTTAAGGGTTTATTAGTGTGACGAACACGAGGAAAAGACAATTCCCGGGTTCCATGTACCGGTTCCCTCGGTCTGCCTCGTATCTTCGACTGGAATCGGCGTGGGTTTCCTTCGGGTGGCTTCCTAGGGTTCCCTTCTCGTATGGACATATTGAATTTCCACTCCGCCTTCCTTCTGATTTCCGACTCTGGGTGTCACCACTTCGTGATGGATGACTGGGAATTTCCGAAGTTTAGGCGGATTTCCTCACTGATGTCCCTAAAAAAATATAGGCACCTGGTGAATTCAATAGTCTCGACCCATTCCATTTATTTCCGAACAGGAAATCTTCTCAATGAACCTTCTCTGGGTCTAAATCAACTCAACTGCCGGTACTGAAGTGGATAGGGTTGTCTATAGGGTTCGCGCGAGAAT
Organism: Lactuca saligna; assembly: GCF_052625555.1. Classification (NCBI taxonomy): domain Eukaryota; kingdom Viridiplantae; phylum Streptophyta; class Magnoliopsida; order Asterales; family Asteraceae; genus Lactuca; species Lactuca saligna. Next base: position 221,897,312 of record NC_136421.1, on the reverse strand, counting down.
GGAACTGTCTAAAGAATCCTAAGAGATTATTAACATTTCACTGGTTGATCCATATCGAGTCCTGCTACGATTACACAGGGTATACAAATCATATATAGCTTAGATCCGATAGGCCTTCGAATATGTGATACCACTCTAGAACCACATCCCAACGAGGAAAAGGAAATAGAGCGAAATCACACCTTCTTAGCCTATGGGATCCTTATTATATATAACCTTGGGAGTACACCCTCTGTAGTCGTAGGTATATCAATAAGGATCTTTTTAGTTATTCACGCAAGGTTGTTTATGGATTCTAAAATACCCCTATGGTATCTTAATTCTTGTTCGATTCTTATCTTCTGAGTTTCATTCTGGGATTAGTGTGGATCTTTTAGCGTTCTAAAATACTCCTATAGTATTTTAACTTTATGTTTGGCTCTAGCAATCCTAGTTGGTAAGTTTCAGACCTGTTGTACACCACTATCACTCCCAAGCACACGTTCATCGCATCTCGGGTAAATGTAGTTGATCAGGTTACATTTATCCCAGCTTACGATTACATAACTGCCCAGGTTTGACTGTAATGCTCAACATCCGAAGACTTTTATTATTGTTCTTCTTGTGATACTTTTGTTCGAGTGTTTAGATTTTGGATGTTATTATACTTTGGTAAAATATGGTTATATTTTAAAGTATAATCCTTGGTCAGAGCGTTTTATCCCTTTGTGTTTATAGGTTGTATATATTTTATGACTTGATATACTTAGCTCGCTATAAACAATGCTCTGATACCAATCTGTCACACCCCAAAACCGGAACGGCGGAAACGTTCTGGGGTGGATGACATCATGTCAAGTATCACAACACATGCATTATAGTAATCAAAGTACAACAAAACATTGCATTAATAGTAATAGTTTTACATGGTTACATTAATACATCAAAGTAATACAAATAATCGAATAGATACAGCGCAGTACTAAGCTATCTTCACCAACAGCTCCGAGATGTACCTGTCTAATGCTAACCTAAGAATACAAGTTATTTGAAAAGCGAGTATCAGCATTTTTACAAATGCTGGTGAGTTCATAAGTATTTAGTGACATTTCATTCAAATAACTTCATAAAGTAATAGTTTAAGTGTTTACAGCGTATTAGGGTTCTTTCCAGAAAATCCTATATTTTCTTTAATCAAAGCAGCCTTCTACCAAGACTGGTCAGTGTTATGTGGTAAAAAGTGGTTTTCCCTTAATTGCTATCATTATCAAAATACTGAATTTGATTATTAAATAAAGCAAGAGACGATAGGGAAATAACATATGCCTCAGCAGTGAGGACTGCTGACTAAGGCAAAGGAATCATAGACTCCAGGAGAGTATCGAACGAACGACACGTCTGGCTCAGTCTAACAACTAGAGACACAGACCCCAGAAGGTACCAAATGAAAGGTACAGCTGGTAAGGCCCAAAACAGTGAATAAAGACCGCAGGCAATATCAAATGAAAGATACATCTAGCCCGGTCTAAAACAGTGAATACAGACCCCAGACAGCATCAAATGAGAGATACGTCTTGTAGGGTCAAAACAGAGGAGACAGACCCCAGACAGTATCAAATGAAAGATACATCTTGTAAGGTCAAAACAGAGGAGACAGACCCCAGACAGTATCAAATGAAAGATACGTCTTGTAGGGTCAAAATAGTGTGACTCTGAAAATGAATTGCCAACATACAGTGTAAATTGCTGGCGAAATACCATTACCTTAAGGCCATGAATTATAAGGTAACCCGGGATACTCGTAACCATACTAACCGACACTAGAGTACCAGATGCCCTACAAGCATCTATATAATGTGACATTTGTCACCCCTTGGCTTGGTGAGCCGTGGACTGTAGCTAGCAGTCAGGGTGCGGGGGTGTCAATCCCGTACAGATCTATACACACAATGTACGTTCTCCCTACGGGAGACTCTGGTTACCAACTAGACGACGGAGAAGGCCGTGTCCCGAAGATGCATCCCAAATAGTGGGTAATGACTTCCAAACAGTGGGTAGTGGGTTTCTAATGTAAGTGTTGACCTAGAGGTAGAGACTCTTAACTGAATTGACTAAAGAAAACCCGTATATCTATGCTTGTGTACATAATATATAACTAATGAATCGAACGACCTTCGGATGGACATCCGATCCCACCAGACCACATCTCAACGAAGAAAAGGAAATAGGGCGGACAAGCCTTCCTAAGTCCTTCAATCATTATTTATATGCATCTATACAAGCACAAACATACATCTAACTACGCTTGAGTGTGTATCAAGTGGTATCATACAGTGAAGTATAAGTGTACGGTGGAACATCTGAGTCGTGAAGTATAAGCGTACAGAGTGGGATAATCGAATCATGAAGTATATGTGTACCAAGTGTAAGTGTATCACGAAGTGGAAACGACGATAAGTGAAGTAAGGGGGTCTACTAAGTATAAGCGACTACAAGTATAAGCGAAATAGAGACAATACCAAGTATAAACTCATCACAAAGTGAAAGCGTTATTGAATAGGAGTTTAAAAAAAATAAGTATAAGTGAAGCAGCAGTAACTAACAAGTAAAAGTATATATGAAAACCTTGGAAAAACCTTTATACTCAGGAAAATCGCATTTGTATTCTTTGGTAAATTAAGTGTGAAAACCTTTAGAAATCTTTGGTAATCTTTCATAAATCGGTTTGAAAATGGAACTTTGATAAAGCAATAAAAGTAAGAACTTGAACAAATGAAAACCCTTTTTAAAGCCATTTATGGTGTCCTACTCGGTAAAACAGTGTACAGTGGTAAAATCTTGTGCATGCGGGTTATCAATCACATGTGATTGATATGATAATTGGCATGAACTCACCTAGTGTAAGTAGGTCCGACGAAGGTGCCGTTTGGGCGTTCGGTGTCACGCAAGGACTTGAACACACACAATGACCTATTTAACATATGATAACATATGTTTGCACACAATTGGTATATTTAATACTAATTAAACAAATATACGTGCTCACAGGAGCGGAAAACACTTTGGTTAAGTGTTTGGGTGTCCCGGGTAGCGTTTAAGGGTGTGTATGGCTAAGGAATGGAGTTTACTCTCTAAGAGTAAACCCTTAATACCTAGTTTACGGCCCAAGGACTACTCACCATGAGTTTACGGCCGTAAACTCATGGTAAGGGTGTTCTAGGGTGCTAAAGTGTCTCATATCAATTGTGGAATTTTGCTAAACTCAAATATCAAGTGTGTGAATGGGTTTAAAGCACCTATATGGACCAACTTGGAGTTTACGACCCTAATCAAGGGAGTTTACAGCCGTAAACTCCTAGGGACATATTCCTTGGGTGTTTTAAGGCTTCTACTTGCTCATGGAATTATCCTAAGTCCAAAACCATAAAGTGTGAATGAGTTTAAGCATGAAATGGCCCCTTTGAAGAGTTTACGGCCATAAGCAAGGGTGCTTAAGGCCATAAGCTCCTATACCCTCTTTCTTTTGGTGTATTAAGGGCTTAAATGGTAGTGGGTAATTTCCTAAGCATTTTGATAATAGTCTAAGGCCATTTGGGGGACAAAATTAATGTTTTGGGAATGTTTAAGGGTGTTTACGGCCCTGGTACATGCCTGGGCCGTAAACTCCTTTGGACCCTTCATTTTGTTGTGTTTAATTGGTCCAAACCCCAAATACTAAGTCCCTTAATTATGAATGAAGCCCTAGGGTGGTTTGGGAGTGTTTTTGGGGTATTTTGACATGGTTTAGAGGGGTTTACGGCCTAAGCATGTGCTTGGGCCGTAAACTCTCTTTTATGCCCTAAATCATTGTGTTTTGATGTTTAAATACTCCTAGGTTAGATCTCCAATTAGTTTCCAAGCTTAAGGGTGAGTTTAAAGGCAAGTTTGGCATCATTTTAAGGGTTTACGACCCTAGAGTGTTCTTGGGCCGTAAACTCCTTACTCCTTGCCTTCTTGGACGATTTTTGGGGTATAACTACAACTAGTAATGTTTAGCACAAGCTAGGGTAAGCGGACTTACAATTTGGAAGCGTTTGGTTGCGGATTTGGGGCGAAAACGGGTCTAGAGAGAGTAGAGAGAGAGAGAGAGTGTGTAAAAAGTCTCCAATGGAATCCACTCATCCTTATATAGGGTTTCGAGTCAGGGCTCAGTGGAATTTTACCCGATACTGTCGTTAAACGGGGCTTTTGGTCGTACCCGATTTAGTGGTCGTAACAATAAAACTTAACATTTTTCATTTAAATGGAAATGTGTGTTATTTGTTTTTATTTCCTTTTATCATGATTTAACGGCATATTAATGTGAACCAATGGAATGTTTATTAAATTGACGCCCTCTAATTAACGAAATTTTATACAGTGGAATATTCCGTTAATGGTAACGGGGAAAATGTAACAGGACAACTTGGGTTGTCACACGAGGGAACCTTCCATGTTCATATTTCATGAGAGATTTTGGAAACCTTTTTAGTTGGGACCATATTAAGGATATGGGCGGTAGTCTCTAAGGCATACCCCCAGAATGAGATAGGTAACAACGCTCGACTCATCATGGAATGAACCATGTCCAACAATGTTTTATTGCACCTATCAGCCACACCATCAAGATGTGGTGTCCTAGGTGGCGTCAATTTTGAAACAATTTCACATTCCTTAAGATAGTCGTGGAACTCAATACTAATATACTCTCCTCCTCGATCGGATGAGAGCATCTTCCTGCCCAATTGATTCTCCACTTCTTGCTTCAACTCTTTGAACTTTTCAAAGGTCTCTGACTTATGCTTGATTAAGTAGATATACCCATATCTACTATAATAATCAGTAAAAGTCACATAGAAATGGTTAGCATCCTTTATGGAGGTTCTGAAGGGTCCACACACATCGGTACGTATGAGATCCAACAAACCCTCACCCCTTGCACATGAACCAGTGAAGGGTGACTTGGTCATCATTTCAAGAAAACAAGATTCACAAGTGTCATCCGACTATAAGTCAAATGACTCCAAGACTCCATCCTTTTGGATTTGGGCTATGCGCTTCTTGTTGACATGTTAGAGACGACAATGCCATAAGCATGCTTTATTCAAACCATTGGATGAATCAATGTGCAATACATTATTTCCTAAGTTATCTATAACAATCACAGTTTCATATATATATATATATATATATATATATATATATATATATATATATATATATATATATATATATATATATACCATTACAAGGTAATGCTTCAAAATAAAATGCACCTTTATAATAAGCATTAATACTACCAATTTCATTATTAAAAGAAAATGTAAAACTTTATACAAACTATGAAAAGAAAAATATTCCTCGCCATATCTGACGAGTAGCAACAATTATTAAGATTTAAATTTAAACCACTACTAAGCAATAAAGAACAAAATTAAATCTTGGTGACACGTGACTTTTTCCTATTCCCCATGATTAATTTCATCTTCCCGTCCTCCATATCCCTTCTTCTTTTTAGACCCTGCAAATCTGAACAAATGTGAAAACCACATCCTATATCAAGGACCCAAGAATTAGCTTGTGATGAGTTATTAGACAAAATAATATAAATACATGCAAAGGAGGGTTTGATCTTCCCATCCTTTATGTCGTGCAAGTATTTGGGGCAGCTGTGCTTCCAGTGCCCTTTTTCATGACAATGGAAGCACTTTGCTTCCATTGGATTTGGAGAGGTGGTGACAAAACCAACTTTGGTACCACTAGAAGAGGATCCAACATGAGACTTTCTTTTGTGGCTCTTTGAGGGAGCCTTCCTCTTCTTTCCCGTCCCATGTCCAATTACCAAGACAGTGGAAGCAACAGTAGAAGTTGGTATAACTGCTTTTTCTTTCAAACTGCTTTCAGCAGTTCTCAAGAGACCTTGAAGCTTGCTTAGAGTGACCTCATACTTTTTCGTATGATAGGTCATACGAAACTCATCATAACAAGGAGGCAAAGAGTGTAAAATAATGTCAATGGACAATTCTTCATCAAAGTTGACATGCAACTTCAGACAGTGGTCCACAAACCTTTGCATCTTTTGCAAGTGGGCCGTGATGGACTCTCCATCCTTCATTTTGGTCGTGATCATCGAGGCTATGATCTCATACCTTTCATGCCTTGCACATCGGTATGTATGAGATCCAACAAACCCTCACCCCTTGCACATGAACTAGTGAAGGGTGACTAGGTCATCATTTCAAGAAAACAAGATTCACAAGTGTCATCCGACTATAAGTCAAATGACTTCAAGACTCCATCCTTTTGGATTTGGGCTATGCGCTTCTTGTTGACATGTTAGAGACGACAATGCCATAAGCATGCTTTATTCAAACCATTGGATGAATCAATGTGCAATACATTATTTCCTAAGTTATCTACAACCATCACAGTTTCATATATACCATTACAAGGTAATGCTTCAAAATCAAATGCACCTTTATAATAAGCATTAATACTACCAATTTCATTATTAAAAGAAAATGTGAAACTTTATACAAACTATGAAAAGAAAAATATTCCTCGCCATATCTGACGAGTAGCAACAATTATTAAAATTTAAATTTAAACCACTACTAAGCAATAAAGAATAAACTTAAATCTTGGTGACGGGTGACTTTTTCCTATTCCCCATGATTAATTTCATCTTCCCGTCCTCCATATCCCTACTTCTTTTTAGACCCTGCAAATCTGAGCAAATGTAAAACCACATCCTATATCAAGGACCCAAGAATTAGCTTGTGATGAGTTATTAGACAAAATAATATAAATACATGCAAAGGAGGGTTTGATCTTCCCATCCTTTATGTCCTGCAAGTATTTGGGGCAGCTGTGCTTCTAGTGCCCTTTTTCATGACAATGGAAGCACTTTGCTTCCATTGGATTTGGAGAGGTGTTGACAAAACCAACTTTGGTACCACTAGAAGAGGATCCAACATGAGACTTTCCCTTGTGGCTCTTTGAGGGAGCCTTCCTCTTCTTTCCCGTCCCATGTCCAATTACCAAGACAGTGGAAGCAACAGTAGAAGTTGGTATAACAGATTTTTCTTTCAAACTGCTTTCAGCAGTTCTCAAGAGACCTTGAAGCTTGCTTAGAGTGACCTCACACTTTTTCATATGATAGGTCATACAAACTCATCATAACAAGGATGCAAAGAGTGTAAAAATAATGTCAATGGACAATTCTTCATCGAAGTTGACATTCAACTTCAGACAGTGGTCCACAAACCTTTGCATCTTTTGCAAGTGACCCGTGATGGACTCTCCATCCTTCATTTTGGTTGTGATCATCGAGGCTATGATCTCATACCTTTCATGCCTTTCACATCGGTATGTATGAGATCCAACAAACCGTCACCCCTTGCACATGAACCAGTGAAGGGTGACTTGGTCATCATTTCAAGAAAACAAGATTCACAAGTGTCATCCGACTATAAGTCAAATGAATCTAAGACTCCATCCTTTTGGATTTGGGCTATGCGCTTCTTGTTGACATGTTAGAGACGACAATGCCATAAGCATGCTTTATTCAAACAATTGGATGAATCAATGTGCAATACATTATTTCCTAAGTTATCTACAACCATCACAGTTTCATATATACCATTACAAGGTAATGCTTCAAAATCAAATGCACCTTTATAATAAGCATTAATACTACCAATTTCATTATTAAAAGAAAATGTAAAACTTTATACAAACTATGAAAAGAAAAATATTCCTCGCCATATCTGATGAGTAGCAACAATTATTAAAATTTAAATTTAAACCACTACTAAGCAATAAAGAATAAACTTAAATCTTGGTGACAGGTGACTTTTTCCTATTTCCCATGATTAATTTCATCTTCCTGTCCTCCATATCCCTACTTCTTTTTACACCCTGCAAATCTGAACAAATGTGAAAACCACATCCTATATCAAGGACCCAAGAATTAGCTTGTGATGAGTTATTAGACAGAATAATATAAATACATGCAAAGGAGGGTTTGATCTTCCCATCCTTTATGTCCTGCAAGTATTTGGGGCAGCTGTGCTTCCAGTGCCCCTTTTCATGACAATGGAAGCACTTTGCTTCCATTGGATTTGGAAAGGTGGTGACAGAACCAACTTTGGTACCACTAGAAGAGGATCCAACATGAGACTTTCCCTTGTGGCTCTTTGAGGGAGCCTTCCTCTTCTTTCCCGTCCCATGTCCAATTACCAAGACAGGGGAAGGAGCAATAGAAGTAGTTATAACAGATTTTTCTTACAAACTGCTTTCAGCAGTTCTCAAGAGACCTTGAAGCTTGCTTAGAGTGACCTCATACTTTTTCATATGATAGGTCATACAAACTCATCATAACAAGGAGGCAAAGAGTGTAAAATAATGTCAATGGACAATTCTTCATCGAAGTTGACATTTAACTTCAGACAGTGGTCCACAAACCTTTGCATCTTTTGCAAGTGGCCCGTGATGGACTCTCCATCCTTCATTTTGGTCGTGATCATCGAGGCTATGATCTCATACCTTTCATGCCTTGCACATCGGTATGTATGAGATCCAACAAACCCTCACCCCTTGCACATGAACCAGTGAAGGGTGACTTGGTCATCATTTCAAGAAAACAAGATTCACAAGTGTCATCCGATTATAAGTCAAATGACTCCAAGACTCCATCCTTTTGGATTTGGGCTATGCGCTTCTTGTTGACATGTTAGAGACGATAATGCCATAAGCATGCTTTATTCAAACCATTGGATGAATCAATGTGCAATACATTATTTCCTAAGTTATCTACAACTATCACAGTTTCATATATACCATTACAAGGTAATGCTTCAATATCAAATGCACCTTTATAATAAGCATTAATACTACAAATTTCATTATTAAAAGAAAATGTGAAACTTTATACAAACTATGAAAAGAAAAATAATCCTCGCCATATCTGACGAGTAGCAACAATTATTAAAATTTAAATTTAAACCACTACTAAGCAATAAAGAATAAAACTAAATCTTGGTGACAGGTGACTTTTTCCTATTCCCCATGATTAATTTCATCTTCCCATCCTCCATATCCCTACTTCTTTTTAGACCCTGCAAATCTGAACAAATGTGAAAACCACATCCTATATCAAGGACCCAAAAATTAGCTTGTGATGAGTTATTAGACAGTATAATATAAATACATGCAAAGGAGGGTTTGATCTTCCCATCCTTTATGTCCTACAAGTATTTAGGGTAGCTGTGCTTCCAGTGCCCTTTTTCATGACAATGGAAGCACTTTGCTTCCATTGGATTTGGAGAGGTGTTGACAAAACCAACTTTGGTACCACTAGAAGAGGATCCAACATGAGACTTTCCCTTGTGGCTCTTTGAGGGAGCCTTCCTCTTCTTTCCCATCCCATGTCCAATTACCAAGACTGGGGAAGGAGCAGTAGAAGTCGGTATAACAGATAGCCAATCGGATGTTTCGAATCCAATCATTGAAGTTCTATCCATCAAATATGACCCTTCCACATACGTTGAGTTTGAAGCATTGTTTGAAGTAGAAATATGAAAAGAAGGAGAAAATTTAGATTAGATAAGGATCCTTAAAATAAGACCCAAAATGGAATATTAAGTCTAGGACCCAACACAATATTTTACAATTCGGAAGAGGGATGTCGTAATCCAATTGCAAAATATCTGAAGGTAGGTAAATGAAGGTTTTCCAATTTCCACCATGAAAAACGAAAAAGAAGATTAGGTTTTTAATGAATTGAAATTCATAGATTCTTTTGAGATTCATTGAACTGTTCAATGTCATGTTTAAATCTCGATTATTCCCTTCAAGTTTGTGACTGGGATATCGAGGATCACAAACAGGTTGTGAATAACCATGCATATATGCTTGATACTCTCAGTGGTACAAATCACCTAATCAATGTGTCGGTTAACCACACACGCTCCATTGATCCATAATTAACATCAAGCTACCTTTTTACATCCTTTCTAGTCCCAAATTAGTGTGTCGGTTAACCACACATGCTCCACTAATGACTTAGCAAGGTGCAAAGTGAAATTTCAATGGGATACCACCATTTTCACATTTTTTCTTAAAGTAACTAAGATTGGGAACTTATAAAAGTTTAGTTACTTTAATAATTATCATTATACTTATTAATGAGAATTAATGTCCTATCCTACCCATTCGGCTAACGACCCTCCACGAGTCAAGGAAGTGGTGGGTGAGAGTGGACACCCATTAATTCACCATTTTATAGGCAGTAACCTTATACCCCCTTATAGACCGGCTTCGTGAATGAGACCTACAAACAGTAAGACTGACTTGTCTTATACATACATACATACATACATACATACATACATACATATACCTATACACACACACACACACATATATATATATATATATATATAAGTATTAAACTCTTAATATTATAATAGTATAAGGGTTGAATTTTAAACTTTTAAAATTTAGGGTTTAGAATTAAAGTTTCATAAATGAGACTCTTCAAGTTCCAAAACTTGAGGGAAAGTTTTGTAACTTGTCAAAATAAGTTAGAAGATTACCTCTTGATGTAGCTAGTAGGACTTTGGCCTTAAGTGAGCTTAGCACCCAAAGTGTTGTACCTCAAACAAGTCAAAAACACCAATATACAACTAGATGAATATGAGAGAGGTTTAGGAGACTAGAAATCGTATTCTCTTCTTGAAATGCAAGGTGGTAACGGATTTTAGTGCACATGGTTACATATTTATAGTGTGGAATTCCAAGAGTCATGTGTAACCCTAATCTTACACTTAAGCTTATGATCCATGAATTTGATTTGGATTACCACTTCATGGATTAACCCATAAGCATAGCCCATCACAAATCAATCAAGGATCATTAGCCAAATCCATATGTATTACTTGATTTACATAATCAGTCCATATTAATTCAATTAGTCTCTTTTGATCACTAAATTAATTCCAAATTAATTCTTGATCAATGCTAATTAAATAATATGATATCTCAATTAGTATATTGTATTTATAATATATTAATAAATCACTAATAACCTCTTACTCAAATATCCATTTATTAAATTGTTCTGGTGAAGGAAACCCAAAATGGATCATCCTACTATCGGGTCAAGTACATATCAATCATAGTTATGGGCTTATACACGTAATCCAACAATCCCTAGCTATTAATGTGATCCTTTAGCATCATAATTTCGTTCCTGTGCTTCTAGGAAAGATGAAATCCAAATTTCGCCACCCTTTCCTCTCCCTTCGTCATTCTAGGGTTTGGGTGTGACCCATTAGAGGCAACCATACTTTTGGTGCTTGCTTTCCAAGGAAAGTTTGAAGAAATTGATTGTTATAATCGATTATAGAAAAAGGTATGTAATTCTATATTTGTAAATTTGATAATACATAGGTTAGAATATTTTTCAAAGTATGTTGCTATTATGAGAAAAGCCATAAATATCTAGGATACATGTGCTAATAAATTGTGCTATGTAAATTCAGATATGGAAGCCATCTTCATTAATTTTTAATGTAACCTAGAAAACCCATGAAGGAGAACATAAACAATAGTAAGAGGAAGTCTCAAAGGGGAGGCATTGACGAGTTTTATGACAACTAAATGAACATGGTCGAATAAGATGGACAGACTAAGGTAGTAAAGAGGGCGTGGCAGAGGCGAGGAATGATAGAGGTAAGGATTACATGATCTATCCAGAGGGTAATAGAAAGAAGAGAGAAATGTAGTAGGTATCCATGTCTCACTTCCTTAAGGACACATCATCTCTCTCTCTCTCTCTTCCCATTTGATATCTCCTATCCATAAACCAATGGAAATGGTCATGTTTCTCACCCCTCTCATAAATCACATTACATTTTGATTTTGAAAGGGTTTTTTTCAAAATCATATCTCACTTGGTCACAAACTGAACTAAATCGAGTTCAAATGACATGCAAATGTATCTGAATCCTTTTGTGATCTGGATAAATATAAGATGAGACATATATCATAGTTGCAGAAAGATTACTGAATAATGTGTTAAACAAAATATGAAAATACATATAAAACATGGAAGTGTTTAGCTTATGGGTGTGTATTGTTATCATGTTTCAGTGACAATAGTCTTTTTATTTTTTGTGAAAAAGAATATGCATGCCTAAAATATTTAACAATGATATTTATTTATATTGTTCGATCTATTTAACTTATTTGCTTTAAGACATTGATAATTATATTCGAAACGTAACAGAGATTCTTATTTCTTATGATAATCAAATGTAGGATTTGCTATAAAAGTAAAACTTAACTCAAATACTCATGTCGATGTAGGAAACTTTTTCAATTATCAAGATTTGTATAAATAATGATACATAATGTACAAGTTAAAATGAGACACCTAGGTGGTGTTCTCGATGATAATTATCATCCTTAACTCCTTTTTCAAGCATAATGAAGCAATATCGTCCTATCTTAGAGGTTGTGTGTGGGGTGATAGGACCTAGATGTTTTTTTTATTAAACAAAGTTTTCTACTAAGATAATAATATTAATATTAACCAAAGATTTAAACTATATCAGTGTGTATTTTTCATTTTAACTTGAATAGAGATAAAAACTAAAACAAAATCCGACCATAAATACGGTCTGCATAAAGAAAGAAAAAGAGAAAAACTACAAATTACTCTAAACCATAAGGACTAATTATATAATTGAGTAATTGAGTAATAACCCATTTGCCATATGAAATAGCCCATGGACCGCTTTTAGCCTGTATAAAATACAATTTTCTAGTGATCAACATCTCCAGGAAGCAACACAAAAATACCCCACAATCCCCTCTACTATCAATCTCGTGTTCTACGTTTGGGGCCTTTTCGAGGGTCATGTTGAAACTCTCAAATGGGATTGTATTAATTAATTATGTACACTGGTAGTTGATACCCACTAAGAGTTTGTGGATGCGGTCTTGCATACCTATACACCATTCGTCTTCTTCTGAAAAATATTATCTCTTCTAGTGACTATCGTATTTAGTCATTTTGAATGTCTTCAAATCCAAAACACCTAAAAAACAGTGAGTAAATGGTATATTTATTGGGATGTAAAGCTACACAAAACTTTGGAATTAATTAATCATAAAATAAAATTATATTATAATTTACTATTACTTAAGTAATGTAATCCTGACATAGTTATACCCTATCACACTCTTCCCAAGTTGGGTAAACGGAATCATCAGCCATGTCACTTCAATCAAATACATCAGTGTTGAAGGTTTTCGGTACAACCGTCCACCGAACATCATCCCGTCTACGCACTATCAATTATAAGATCCACATCATGATGTGCTACCAAGCAAAAATTTTGTTTTAAAGTATTGTTATGAAAAGTGTAGTACATAATGAGCACACAATTATATAACTTACATCAAATTCCAACCAGTTTGCGTGACTATCCGCATATAAGCTCGTCCAAAACTTAATTGTCAGAATACCGGTGAAATAATGGTAAGAAAACAACAACGAACCATCTCGTTCTTTATACAGATAGTGTTTGGTAGGTTCTAAAATATTGTCCTATAGTGTTGGTTGTTATCATGAAACACCTTTCCTCTTCTTTGTATATGTGAGGACTTATGTTATATGGACATAACTTTTTGGCGCATAGGACGCCTAATAGGTGTTGTCGGTGGCGTTTTTTATTCATCCCGTGGAATCTATTTTACATCCGACGATTGAATACATGTAAACATTTGCTCAGGGGTGTGATTCAGCGGCTGTTCAGGTGTTCCTAACCTATAATCATCCTCCTATAAGTTATTGTCATTGTACTCTGTGCTACCAGCATCTTGCACGATAAATGCATGTACAGTTTAATAGCGATGCAAAAACATAAGGAACATAAAGCTAAATAAATATTTTATGGGAGTGAAATAATTAACAATGTACCTCCACCCCCTTCAAGGTACCAACATCATCTTTAGGAGTCATATTGATAAGTTTTAGAAGCATGGCAACAGTAGTGTCATGCTCTGCTAAACGATTATCCTATGAGCTCAAATATTCGTGACATTAACTGACCTCGTTTTGCAACTCACGGACCTCCTATTTCAGCTCAATAATAATTCGGTCATTATCAGTTGATGGTACAGTGGGCGGCGTTGGTGATGGTGGTGGGTGAGATGAAACAATCTGTGCCTTCTTTTTTCGAGGCTGGTGTGCAAGGGAGTGTTTGCATGATGACGTTAGGAAAGGTGGCCTATGAACTTCTGTGTCGGTAAAACTAGGACGATCAATCCACGCCGAGATAACTATCCGTCATTCAACACGACTCTCAGCTTCTGTCGGCTCCAACTTCTGTACAAGTCTATTATCCTGCTAACACAATTACAAAATTATAAATAAACATAAATTATACGTATAAAAGAAAATTATAAAATATATAATTAATCATACGTCGTTGATTTTTATAAACTGATCGCACTCAGTCATGTGTAAAGGTCTCAGTTTCGGCCATGTAACAACCCAATAGATCACATTCTCTTGTCGGGTACCAAACAAACTACTCACAACAAAACTCTCAAGAATTCACATCTAAAAACAATAATAAATTGTTTATCATGTATGTTACCTTAAAAGCATGTAAAAAACCATTTACGGTATACGTCAAATTTTTAGGTTGTTTCGGTTTTGGTTTCGTTGGATGTATAATTTGTCAACCTTACTGAATACAATCAATAGATGTTAGTACAATTGATCCCAAATTGTCCTCCCACATGGATATCTGCAACATAAAAAATTCCCAATTAAATTTGTAAAAAAATATTAGTAATGATAATTAATTGTAATCTGTAATTATAAATTTAATTACATGATACATGTTGAATTCATCAAGGTCGGATACCAAAACGAAATACTCCTCTAAACAGGTTGTTTAGCCAACCGCACATTGAACCCATTCTCTTACAAATATAGAAGGCTTACACGAACTGCATCCTCGTCCGACAAGTCAATAAGCGAATGATTAAACACATTCTTCATATCGTCTAATTTCACAAATATATTCCTCGCAACCATAGGAAACACATAGGAACAGAAGGCGGTGTTGGGACCAGAGGTAGGAAAATAATCTCCAAAGCGGAAGTCGGTGACAAGACAAAATTCTTTCTTCTCAAAAGACAACTCATAGCCCCGATTACAAAAACCATTTGCTTTACTTTGCTTCGGGGGTCCATGATAACTTCGTGGTAAAGCACGTAATGTAGAAGTAATCCCCATCTACCTTTAGAATGTCTAACCACCTCCTAAAACATGAATTCCAGAACATAGTCTCGCATGTCGGTTTGTCTGTGATTGCTGCAAGAATATCCGCATCGAGTTTGGGTTTACAAGACAATGTAATGGATGTATCAAAAACCATGTCGTTTTGCAAATAAGAGAAGTTGTTATTAACGAAATCCGAAACGAAAAGTGACCAAAATTTCGGACATGTTCTTAGTGTCCGGACCAGTTCCTCATGTTCTGGACTAGTTCCTCACATTCTGGATCATTTCGGAATGAAATTTTATGTTCTGAAACACTAGATTTCGATGTATAATAAAATTATATAAACAACTAAACTACTTGTGGGTTGGTCCTAATGCACTGGCATCATCTATTGGTACTCCGGAAAGTGGTCAATTCATTCCGGAGGTGCTCTTCGAATTCTGGAATTTATTTTTTTATTTCGGACAATACTTTCCGATGAATAAACAAGTTATATAAACAACTAAAGTAGGTTTAAGTTAGTCCTAATTTACTGGTATTTGCTATTACAACTCCGGTACGTTGTCAGTTCATTACAGATGATATAAATATAAACAAAAATCTTAAGTGGGAGTAAAGGATGTATCCGTAAAACAATCAGGTCATAATGATCGTCTTCCATATTTTTAGTTAGAATCAGAGAGTTGGAGTGATGTGTCAGAGATCGGAATCGAAATCGGAAAGTTGGAGTGGCGTATTAGAGAGTCGGAATCGATATCAGAAAGTCGAGATCTAGAATCAATTCGGCATATATTTCCTAATTGAAATTAAAAAATTTGGTCAGAAATACGGATACTCCAGAATGTTCATTCCAGAAGAAACTGACGGCCCACCAAAAACAACTCCGAATTTATTATGAAATAGTCTATTCCGGAGAATATGATATTTTACAAAAATTTATTCAAATGAGTTATTTTTTTAAGGGTAAATGACACAAAAAAACACTCATTTTACACAGAAATTCGATTTTGACACCGTGTTATTTTTTGTGTCAATTTTGACACTGTGTTTTCCAATTTGTTACAATTCTGACCACTTGACCGGTTAACCAGGTTAGATGCTGACGTGACATGATAACGTGTCAGTTTTGATGACGTGGCATGCTGACATTATATGCTGACGTGTCAAAATTGATTTTTTTTTCTCACAAAAAACACTAAGTTTTCATTTTTTTTTTATTTTAACATTAAGTTTAATTTTTTCTTTCAACTTTGACACTATGTTTTTTTGTTCCAAATCGAACATCATTTTTTCCAATTTTATTCAATGTTGACAATTTTCTATTTGAAACTGTATAAATATTTTTTTAATACATTTAAACCGTATAAATATGTTTTTTTTTTCATTTAAAATCCATAGTTTTGTATAAATACATTTTTTACACTCAAACCATATTTTTATATATAAATATGTATTAGTTATATAAAAATTGTATTTTATATTAAATATGCAACTTTAAAATGTGTTTGGAGGTTTGGAGACGTGTAGTCGATCAAAACTCAGATATCAAGTTTGCAACCCATCAAATTTACATCTTATTAGAAGCTTATGGTTAGTTTGATTCTCATGATATAACTAATGCTTTGAATGTAAGAAAAAAAAACACCTTGTATTTAAATAAAAATGTGGTTTTTAAATGAAAAAAATATGTTTATACGGTTTAAAATGTAATAAAAATATGTATTTATACAGTTTCAAATGAAAAATAGACAAAATTGAACAAAATTTGATAAATGATGTTCGATTGGAACAAAAAAAAACATAGTGTCAAAATTGAAATTAAAAATTAAACTTCGTATCAAAATCGAAAAAAAAGTGAAAACTTAGTGTTTTTGTGGAAAAAAAAAATCAATTTTGACACGTCAGCATATCATTTCAGCATGCCACGTCATAAAAAACTGACACGTCATTATGACACGTCAGCATGTAACCTGGTTAACCGGTCAAGTGGTCCGAATTATAACAAATTGGAAAACAAAGTATCAAAATTAACAAAAAAAATTACAGTATCAAAATCGAATTTCTATATAAAAAGAGTATTTTTTCTTTTTACCATTTACCCTTTTTTTAAATACAGAAAAAAATTATATAATTTACATAAATATAATTAAAATATCCAAGCCCACCAATCAAGGAGTAGGTAGAGTGGGGTGTACTTCCTAAATCAGTGGTTATGAAATAATTTCTTACGCTTAAATCTCAAGTTTTCTTATCCACGTCACTCGCTCACTCACTCTATATATTTTATTTTATTTTCTTAATTAAGTTGTAATTTTGTGACATGAACCACCTATCTGCCCCACCTTTCACCAATCCATTATGTTTATCGCACCTTAAAAAGCAATTATGCTTCATACACACCACCAAATAAATAAACAATTTATTTTGCGTATGAGATTTTGGATGCTATAACTTTAAAAAGGATCAAAAGTTTGCAAAATATTTATATTATTGTTGATGTTTCTTTATCACTTGCATAAACAATTACGAACAATACTTTATGTCTTCATCCTTTGACACACAAGGTTTATGTTAAATTTTATTTATTAATAATAAAAATAGAAAAACAATTTGTTAATCACAATAATCCCCACAGTATCATTTTGTATCAACTATAAGAGTTTTATATATTAGTCAATACATTATACTTTCATCCTTCAGAATAACAAAAGGGATCAAGATAAAGAGTAGTCCCCACCATCAATTAACCAAATCACGTTCCTTTGTCACTGCATATAGTGATTAATTATATCCCTTTCAATAAAGGGAAAGAACATAATCATAATCATACTACTGTGAAAATAGATAAGATAGACACACTAATGTAGTAATGTTTCGACTAAATAACATCACCTCTATTATCAATTCCATTAGTAGAAATTTAGAAAAAGATCATGTCATTCAGCTAAATTAACATCATCAAACTATGCTCCAAATTCATGTCTCTTTGCTTTCACAGTTTAAATACATGCTAAGGAAAAGATGATATATATATATATATATATATATATATATATATATATATATATATATATATATATATATATATATATATATATATATATATATATATATATATATATATATATAAATTAAAAACTTATAATAGCGACAATGACTATTTTTTTCTTGCTCATCCAAGACATTTGAGGATATTTAAATCCTTAGGTCTCGTCAATATATATATATATATATATATATATATATATATATATATATATATATATATATATATATATATATATATTCTAATAAATGAAACCTAAAATTGATCCGCGTCAGTTTTTTAGAATATCTTTTTGACATATGGTATTTTTCAATGATTTTTATTATTATTTTTTTGTAACAAACTAATTTCAATTAAAAATTAAAAATACACAATTATACCATAATAACATTATTATGTTTTATTTACTTAACAAATTAATTCATAATTAGTTACAATCGATAATATCATGGGTTTTTTTTTACATTTATTATTTTTTTATCTATATAAATTTTTTAAATATACTGATCGTGGTTTTCACGGGTTATAATCTACTATATATATATATATATATATATATATATATATATATATATATATATATATATATATATATATATATATATATATAGATCTTCTAATAAATGAAACCTAAAAATGACACGTGATAGTTTTTTAGAATATTTTTTCACATGATATTTTTCTATGATTTTTATTATTTTCATTTTTTTGTAACAAACTAAATTCATTTCAAATTTAGTAAGAGAAAAACTCAAACTAAATGTTATTACAATGGCTAATTTCAAAACATCAAACATTATAATGTTAGTTCATATCTAGATCATACTTTTGTTACTTCATATCTAGATCATTAATTGATATGATATTACACATCATATCCAACAAACTCTCATTTACTGGACCACAAAATCAAATCAACTATATGTTGGAAAAATTAATAAAAATAATATATTTTTATTAAACTTTGGATATATATATATATATATATATATATATATATATATATATATATATATATATATAGACACACACACACAAACACACTAGATGTATGTCCGCACAGAACATCGACAATAAAAAAACTCTTTTAATGAATAATTATCTCTTTTGCGAGAGCTTCGAAGCAATATATGATATGCCCAAAAGAGAGTATGAGTGAATGATATATCGATTCTCAAAGTTGAGTACTTGGAATGAAATTTGACAAACTAAATGGGTGTGAGAATGTGTCCTAAATGGGAGGAAGAGGTAAACTCTTAGTGAGTTTATAACCATAGTAGTGCAAGAGCTTACATGCTTCTTTGTATGATTTTACTCCAAGACTAATGTGTGCTATGACATTTTCAAGCAATTGGTCATCTTTGGTAGTGCGTGTAGCCACATTTTCATGTCAGTGGTCATCTTCATTAATACAATAAAGTGCCCAAACCCTAAGTCAAATACTAGAAAATTTATATGTTTACTTGGAAATTTAGGAAAAACATCTCAGTTGGGAGTTGGAATTAGATTCAATTTGTGATTTGGAAGAGTTTAAAGCTTAGAAATTGAGGAATCCAAATTTTAAGCTTTATATGTGAATTTAATGGTTGTTTTTAAGTTTAGAATTAAGTTCTTTATTTTCTTTACGGTTAATGAGATCAAATCATGTCACTAATAACTTGTATGAAGCTTATTGATGAATTAAAGTTCAGCAGTGAAATTTTAATGAAGTTCTAACTTTGAAGATGATATCTTTTTGATTTCAGTGGCAATAGAACTTCATAATACATCATTAATTAAGTTTAGATTATCAACTATATCATATTTTATTAAATATAATGGTTAGTAGAATCTTTCATCATATTTGGAGGCAATTTAAAAGTAATTACCCATTAGTTCCTTGATATTATTTAGTCATTAGGTGTTGAGAAGTTACCCAAACATCATTGAGAGATAAGTATGTAACTTTCCAAAAATCCAAGGTAAAATTTTCATTTTTAAACAAATAATCATACAACCAGTTGTTCCAAAACCGATCAAAGTGAATATATTATTTAAACATAAAGAGTAATATCATTAATTATCAATGCAGAAAACTCTGGGGGGATGTTGTACACCTACGCCGATTCCTTCCCTTTTGAACCGAAGTAACTGAAATCATAAATATGAAATTGTAAGCACAAAGTTTAGTGAGTTCCCCAAAATACTGCATACTACACACACACACACACACACATATATATATATATATATAATAACACGTCACTATATTGGGTACATATCAACCTCCAGGTCCGTACCAACCCCGAGTCCATAGTGACTCTATATAATAGCTTGTAGCTATGTCAGATCCGTATCAACCCTGAGTACGTAATGACTCCGAGCCCGTTTAGCTCAATACATAAATCACAAAAGAATATAAGCATGAGTCACAAAGACAACAAGCACGTGCAGTCATATTAGCAAGTGTCACAAAGACAAACATAATCCAATGGTCGGCATTGGTTCCTTCGACCCATGAGTATAGTGAAGAGACTCGACCCACAGTCTGAAAGAATTGCTGCACAAATCACTATTCTAAAAGTTTTCTCTACCGGTCACATATACAATTAATAGGAACCCAAATCTCAAACTATAAATCAAATTACCCAAAATTCCCTTAGGTCAAACATGTTCAACCCTGGTCAAATTCAAAGTCAACAGTCAAGGTCCAAAAGTCAATATTTCTTCCCATTAGAGTACGCCTTGCATACCAAGAGAGTACGCCCAATGTAATCTGATGTTGACCAAAAGCAGGGCGTTAATCACATACGCGCAACGTACCATCAGGTACGCCCATCGTACACAACCCAGTCCCAAAACTCCATTAAGATCTTATTTCATTAAGCCCTTATGTCTAAAACATAGATCTAAGCCCAAAATGATGTCCTAAGTCATAAAGTTTCCAACTTTATGACTTTGCATGGCCATAAAGCGTTTAATGTCCAAAACCCTAAGTTATTAACCCAATAAGACATCAAAACTCTTGTATGGAAGGGATAGAAAGGTCAAGATCATATTTTTATGGTTTATAATAGCTCCATAATGGATAAAGGTTCCAACTTTATCCATTAGAATGGTCCCAAAAAACAAGATATATCTTTAAGTCTCAAAGGGACCCAAAAGTGCATCTTTTTCAACTTAATCCATTAGGTCCAAGTCTCCAACATTCAAATCTGAATCAAAATGATGTTTAGATAGATAAAGTTTCCAACTTTATCCATAGCAAGGTAACAAAATTTCAAGATCTAAACTTTATGCACTTAAAGGGACCAAAAGTTTATAACGCCCAAAACTAGCTAGATCTAACAATATCATCACCAAGATTCAAACTTTATACCTCTAAAAGAAAGATCAAGGTGAACAAAGTCTCGATCTACAAGCTCCAATGCAACCAACACTTATTCAACGAGCTCCTTCTTCTCCAAGGTGCACTAAGAACACTCCAAAGTAATTAAAAACACCTTTTTTTTTTGCTCAAAAGGCTCAATCTAGGGTTAGGGTTTCAAGAGAGGGTGTTGGATAGGTGGAGGATGAGAATGGAATGAGTATGGGGAAGTTAAGGAGCTTAAATACGGCTCAAACCACGAAAATAGGGTTTGGGCGCTGATCGTGTACGCCCTACATACTCCTGTTATTCCCAACGTACTAGGGATGCCCTAGTTTTTCCTGCGTACTCCCTATACGCCATGCGTACGCAGCTAACCCAAAAATCATCCTAACTTCAAACGCCCATGACTTCTTTATTCCAACTCCATTTTCGACATTCTTTATATCCATGGAAAGGTAATGAGAAGAGCTACAATCCTACCAACTCTCATTTGCCTTAAAACTTTCCGAAATTAACAAAATTCATAAATGGCCCTAAGTAACGCTTTACGGTTATAACCCCATGCTCCAAAGCACCAACAAACTCTCAGATCACATGATCTACATTACCCACATCCAAATGGGTCTAAATCTCTCTTTCCCCTAAGGCTCGAAGCCTTATAATAATTGATCTTCGGGTCAAGGCCCTGAACTACGAAACGATTCGAAACAGGGTGTTATAACTCTCCCCTACTTAAATTAGATTTCGTCCTCAAAATTACTCCATGCCAACTTCCTGGCAACCAAGCAATCCAACCAATTCCTCTTAAATCCTACTCCATCGAAGAGGCTGACTCATACTCATATAGACCTTCCAATGCTACCATTGAAGCCTAACATTAGCAGGACTCAAACACCCAATTGGAGACCAATTATTAACCTACTAACTGACAGACCTGTACCTTACTGCTAAAATTTTTAAACCTCCAAACTTTACCTGATCTCCACACATTTAGGACCATCTCGAAACACATCAATCGCGAATTTCAACAAATTCCACATCCATAAGATGTACCAAAAACCTTAAATAACCCTTGACTCCCTGACAAACCATTACCCACCACTACTCCTACGAGCAAAGATGATTAATCCAAGAATTTTCACATTGCATCCAATACTTATCAGCTCAGGTGTACCCCCACCTGGAAAATCACTCGAGGCATTCACAATGAACTTCATGACTCGAGACTCCATAACCGACACCTAAACTTGGTAACGAAACCCCTAATAAAAGCTCGCAAACAAATGGTATTTATAATGCAAACACTCCGTAGAGACTTTTGGATGCACGACTAATACTCCCAACATCCTTTAACTGATCACTTTATCCAAACCAACTAGTTCGTGAGTCTCCCAACTTCCAAAAATGCATCGATACTGAGAGTACCATATGAAGAAGAAATAAACAATCATGATCACTGGGCCCACAACCTATGTTTAGAATGCTCCTGGTATTACACCAATCTTGTCGACATTGCATTATTCGCCTGGAAACTCATGACCAGCACCAAAGGGGCCTAAAGATACTCAACCTCATTCCACCGCCTTGTAGGGGCCACGTTAACATCCCTCTCAACGCTAACCTAACACAATATCATACTCTCTTACCACACATAATTCCTTTCATAATGTGTGTGTGTGTGTGTGTATATATATATATATATATATGTATATATATATATATAATAACGATAATGACCATTTTTTTCTCGCTCATCCAAGACATTTAAAGATATTTAAATCCTTAGGTCTGGACCTTTTATATATATATATATATATATATATATATATATATATATATTAGTTTCATTTTCTATTCTCTCTTATTAGTTGAGAAAAAGTAAAAATAAATTTTATTTCAATGGCTAATTTCAAAACATCAAACATGTGGTAGTTCATATCTATATCATTAATTGTTATGATATTGCACATCATATCACGAGGGCCTAAAGATACTCAACCTCATTCCACCGCCTTGCAGGAGCCCAATCAACGTCCCTATCAACACTAACTTAGCGCAACAATGTCATACTCCCTTACCACACACAATTAATTACACAGTACAAGCTGCTACAATATCTAATGAACTTACCACAATACACACCCTTAGGGAACCTATAACCTTACCTAAAAGAGAGAAGTACCAGAGTTTTAATGAAATGATGAACCTCAATCATTAACAAAAGACATCCTTATAAACGATCAAAACAAGATCATATTCCTTGATTTTAACTGAACAGAACCCATTTTTACGTAACTATCCGCAAGGATTAAGGTTAGTCAGAAAGACCGGCCGGAAGGCCAACGAAGGTAGCCAGCAGATGTTAGGACTACCAAACTGAGTATTGAAAGCAGATTGCAGGGCGATTGGCCGTAGAAAAAACTTCGAGGATGAAGTTTAGTTTAGGTGGGGGAGAGTTGTAACACCCATAGTCAGAAAGACCAAGAAAGGAAAGAAAACCCTAAGGTAAAGGGCCAACTCGTCGAGTCCAAGGAGGAACTCGGCGAGTCCGAGCGGGATCCGGGTAGAGGAGTAAGTTACCAACTCGGTGAGTTGGAGAATGGACTCAGCGAGTCTGGTCTGAAGAGGGAAACCCTAAATCCGGGACTTTGTGCACTATTTAAGCACCTCATTCTCTTCCTTAGGGTTCCTTTACACCTATTCTCATCCAGAACATCGAACCCTAGCCACCATATCCGTTTTTGAGCAAGATCTAGCCTTGGTGTTGTGATTTGAAGCTTGGAAGAGAAGGAAGTTCATAGTGGTGCAAGAGGAAGCCTTGGATCCAAAGTTGGGGTGACTTTTCAGAGCATTTGAAGGTAAGAAGTCATTACCTTCACTCCTTTTCTCATAGTTTCATTTTTGCCATGAGATTTAGGGCTTTTATGCCATATCCTAGAGCCAATTAGAGTTAGAAGTCCAGATCTAAAGTTGCTACTTCAGATCTAAGAGTATTTTTGCCTAGAGAGTCATAAAGTATCAGCCTTGGGGGTGTAGCTAAAGCATGGTTTTCTAAAACCCGAGTATGGAGTGTTTTGGGCCTTGATCTCCTTAGCTACATGTAAATTTTGCAACTTTATGTAAGGAATAGGCCTTGGAAGAGTGGATCTACAGTTTGGAGTCCCTGTATGACTCAAAAAGCCTCTGAATGCATGAAGGACTGAATAGACTCGACGAGTTCGAGTGGACTCGGCGAGTAGTATGAAGATTAGGAGGAACTCGGCGAGTTGGATGAACAACTCGGCGAGTCTGTTGAAGTTTGCCTTGGACTCGGTGAGTCTGTTCTTGGACTCGGCGAGTCAGGTCGCGAAACCCTGAACCCTTCGAGGTAAGACTCGAATCAGTGAGTCGGGTGGAGACTCAGTGAGTTGGATAGGACATGACTCGGAAATTGGTGGACTCGGTGAGTCATGGGTTGACCCGGAGAGTCGAGTCGCGAATGGAAGGACTCTGAGCATATGAACTTGGTGAGTCAGTAGGCAGACTCGGCGAGTAGGGTTGAACTGGAAGTTTGACTTTGGCCAAGACTTTGACTTTGACCAGAGCTGACTTAGTTGACTTTCGGGGGACAGTTAGACTAAGTGTTGCATTGGTATTGGTATCTCAGGGAGCTAGTGGAGCAGGAGTTCAGAGAGTTGTCAGATAGCAGCTAGAGGGGTTATCAGCTAGTTCAGCAAGTGCAGGTGAGTTTCCCTTTGTGTGAATGGGTCTAAGGCCACAATGCCGACCCATGTAGTTATGAGTAGAAGACCCGGGGGTTAGCCCCAGGCACAGTATGCTAGTATGATATTCAGGACGAGGTCCCATGATAGCGGGCAGGTGCCCAAGGAATGGTTTATTGATATTTTATACTTGTTGTCTGTGTGATACATGTATGTGTCTGGTAAGGAGGTGAGTATGGACGAGGTCCCGTATCTCACCAATAGCAGAGTGTGGATGGTGTTCCACATCTCATTAGCAGCAGATCAGGGGCGAGGCCCAAGTTAGGGAACGAGTGAGTGTGGGCTAGGACCATACCTTATTATCAGTAGGAGCATGGACGGGGTTCCATGACTCATCAGTAGCAGGACAAGGGCGAGGCCCAAGATAGGCGAGGCCTCAGGACATGATTTGTTAGTAGATGTTAGTTTATGTGTTGTGATATGCTTATGTGTTAGTATATGCTAGCGGGCGAGGCCCAGTGATAGGCGAGGCCTAAGCGAAACAGATATGTATCCGAGCGGGACTCGAAGCCAGGCGAGGCTTGGAGCGGCGGGGTCGTTGTAGCGGGCAAGGCTCGAGGTAGGGGCGAGGCCTAGAATAGCCGGCGTGGCCCAGTATGTGTAGTATGTGGTTATACATGGTATGTGGTAGGTTAGGGAACTCACAAAGCTTCATGCTTACGGTTTTTAGTTTTGGTTTCAGGTACTTCAGGTAGCAGAGGGAAGAGCTCGAGGTGATCGCATGGCACACACCATAGATTAGACAGCCTGGAAATGTTTTACTCTGATAATGAACATATGTTTTGGAAATTAATACTCTGATTATGTTATGGATTGATAATTATGTTTTAAGTAATGTTTTATGAAAGAAATTTTCAGTCTTGAATTTTGGGACGTTACAAGACAAGCCACATCTCAAACCGGTTCAACTGGACGCATAACATCCCCGAATCTTTAGAATATATAACACAACATAAGTTGGTCTTCCAAATAAAGACCAAGCGAACTCAAGGTTATTTAGAATCTCAGATGGAGACCTCGAAACCCTCCCAATCATAACCACCTCTAACATCAGAATCCCCTGCAGATGCACAAACAATAATTCTAACAGTCTACTCATAAAACCGACTTCCTATTTACAAACAAATGGGCTATCACACTCCCCTCCTACAAATCCCCAACCATTAATTCATCGCGAGGATCATTCCTAAATAAAGGGGGCAAGGTTCTCATAGTCGGGGTAGATCAGTGGCAACAAAAGTTATCACTTCCAATTCACCTTCCTTGATCACCTGGAACAATTAATTAACATTGGAACTAACCAAATTCAAAGGAAGCAGACCCTTGATCTCATCTTAAGGCAATGATACCACACCAATCCTCTTTTGCATTTCCATATTGCCATACTTGCCGCTAACAAACCGCAACCATCTAGCCCCATGATAGGTCTTCATCCCACCTCTAAAAATCTCGTGTCTGCTCTCACTTTCCTCCGAATATGGAAAGCTGGAAGAACATAACTCCCTTCGAAGATGGTGACATCCCAATCCGTTTACGAATTACTCAGCCTCATCCCAGAATGCAAACATTCATATAATATATCATATCAACATGTATGGGTATTATGGGGAGCACTTACTTGACCTCATCTGGTTGCACGCATCACACCCCTTTTTCTTTATAAAATCTTTTTAAAAACTTATTTTGTTTAGAAAAATCTTTTTAGAAACTTATTTTCATTCAAGAGATTACCAATCCCTCATCTTAAGTTCATACATACTCAAGAGTGTGCCTGAATCCCTCAAACTAAGGCTCTGATACCAACTTGTAAAGTCCCGAAAATCCAAGGTAAAAATTTCAATTTCAAACAAATAATCATACAACGAGTTATTCAAAAATTAATCAAAGTGAATATATTGTTTAAACATCAGAGTAATATCATTAATTTTCAATGCGGAAAACTCTGGGGAATGTTGTACAGTCAAGTTGGGCACTTCCCTTTTGAACCGAAGTAAATAAAATCATAAATATTAGATCGTAAGCACAAAGCTTAGTGAGTTCCCCAAAGTACCGCATACCACACACAGACACATACACACACATATACATAAGTCATAAAGTTTCCTACTTTATGAATTTGCATGAGTATAAATGTTGGATAAGATGTCTAAGTGCATAACTATATTTGGTATATACTTGACCCGATTTGGCATGGTCCATTTGGGTTGCATGGCATCAGAACAATTTAGATAGACTTTTGTGAGAAGAGGATATTTATGGTTTATTAATATATCATAAGTTCTAATATATTAATATGAATTATTTAATTAGTATTGATCAAGAATTTGTTTGGAATTAATTTTGTGATCAAAGAGACTAATTAAATAAATAGGGATTGATTTGATATATCATTCACTCTTATATAGTGGGATTTTGATCGATAGTTCTTCATGATGGGATAAACCCATATGGTTACCCATGGATGCCCCATGGAGGTTAAAACCCATGGATCATGAGGAACGTGGAAAGGTATGAGTTACATGGTGTAACCCTAATATACACACTATATAAAGAATCCTCATGCTTGTAAAATTGGCACTTAAGTGATTCTAGTGAGGGCTAGCCGATTTTGGTGCGTATAATCTACTATCAAGTTATTCCAATTGGTGTGGTGTTTTGTGAAGCATTTGAGGCATCACATTTGGGGTGCTAGGCTCACAAAGTCTTAAGGAATCCAAGCTACAAGAAAGGTATGTCATTCTACTAGTTTTTTGTATTACATATACCCTATGATATGCTAGTTAGGATGAAAACCTTGGAAAATGAAAGTTTGCAGGTATAATAGAGAAAACATGGATCCAAGGTTTCTAGGGTTGCATGTACACTATAGGAGTGTTAGAATGCTCAAAACCATCAGTGGTATCAAAGTCTAGGCTTATTATCAATTATACTTGATGCAAATTGCTAAAAAAATCGATTTTTCTGCTCACTGTTCAGTGAACTCGCCGAGTCCATGGGGGGGGCTCGATGAGTCCATGTGAAAACTCATCCAACTCGTCGATTTGGTTCATGCACTCGACGAGTCGAAGGCCCTGAGTGCAGAACTTCGAGTTTTAATGTTGGAATTGGAGCAGGATCATTACCCTAAATTATTTTTAGATTGTTAAACCTATTTTTGATGTGGTAATGATTGTGCTTATCCAATTTCAACGATAATTGTCAACGTTTCAAGGTTTATATTAAGTTCATATGATTCTTGAAATTTTTTTATTTGAATTAAGCATGCTTATGAGTGTCGTTAGATCATAGAAATTATTTGACATGCTTGTTAGTGTAATTGTTGATCTAAATGCTTTTTAAAGGACTCCATAACTTGTCCTCAAGTTATCGAATTCCAAAAGTCTTTTCCATTAAAATCATTAAAACTCATAAGTTAAATAAATGAAAGGTTTTGAATAGTTTCAAACCTTGCCCTCAAGTTTTGGAATTTGTAAAGTCACTTTAGAATACTTTAATTCCAAACCCTAGAATTTTAAAAAGTTTAAAATTCAACCCTTATACTTTATAATGTTATAAGTTAATTATATATATATATATACACACACACACACACACACACACATATATATATATATATATATATATATATATATATATATAAGATCAAGTCAATCTTACAGTTAGTAGGTCTCATTCACGAAGCTGGTCTATAAGGGAGGGGGGTATAAGGTTGTTGCCTATAAAATAACAGCTTAATGGATGTCCATTCTTACCCATCACTTCCTTGACTGGTGGAGGGTCGTTAGCCGAACGGGTGGGACAAAGACTATAATTCTCATTAAAAGTATAATGATAAATATAAAGTAACTAGACCTTTTATAAATTCCCAATCTTAGTTACTTTAGGAAAATGTGAAATTGATGCTAACCCATGAAATTACACTTTACACCTTGCTAAAGTCGTTAGTGGAGTGTGTGTGGTTAATCGACACAGTAACTTGGACTTAACAAGTGTGACAAAGGGTGGCTTAAGGTTTATCATAGATCGGTGGAGTGTGTGTGGTTAACCGGCACGTCGATTAGGTGATAAAATTAAGAGTACCAAGTTAATTTGCATGGTTATTCACACCTTGCTTGTGATCCTCGGTATCCTAGTCACAAACTTGAAGGGCATAATCGAGATTTAAACATACCGTTGAATTGTTAAATGAATCTCAAAAGATCTAGGATTTTCAATCCAATTAAAACATAATGATTTATTTCGTTTTTCATGGTGGAAATCGGTAAATCGTCATTTACCTACCTTCAAATATTTTGTAGCTTGGATTACGGCATCCCTCTTCCAAGTTATACAATATTATGTTGGGTCCTAGACTTAATATTTCATTTGGTTGTCTTATTAAGGATTCTATATCTAATCTAAAATTGTCTTTCTTCTTTTTCAGATGTCTTCCAACAATACTGCTTCTGGCTCAAACCCTATTGGCTGTTTCTCTTTCATGAACCTTTGTAGGAGAGTCATCTTTGATGGAACTAATTTCAATGATTAGATTAGGATCATAAGGATGGTCACTCTTTTTGAGGACAAGGAATATGTCCTCGACAATGAGCTTAAGGTTATCGATGAGTCTTCTGCTATTCTTGAGGAGATTGTTGAGTTCACTAGCAATGAGAAGGGTGCCACTAAGGTATCTTGTATCATGTTGGCTACCATGACAACAGAATTCCAGAAATCCTATGAAGATTTCTACCCTTAGGAGATGCACCTAGACCTGATGGAAAGATACCATCAGAGTGCTTGTTAGGAAAGGTATGAAATCATCACCTCCATGATAACAACAAAAATGAAGGATGGAGAGTCCATCATGGGCCACCTACAGAAAATGCAAAGATTTGTGGACCGTTTGCTAAAGTTAAATGTGAACTTTGATAAGGAGTTAGAAATAGATATCATTCTACACTCCTTACCCTCCTGTTCATATGATAGGTCATGCAGAACTGATCATAACAGGAGGGTAAGGAGTGTAGAATGATATCTATTGCTAACTCCTCATCAAAGTTCACATTTAACTTTAGCTTCTGCTATCAGGAAAAGGGGCACTGGAAGCGAAGCTGCCCCACGTACTTGTAGGATGTTAAGGATGGGAAAGTTAAACCCACCCATGTAGGTATTTACACTATATTGTCTAATAACTCACCTCGTACTAATTCTTGGGTCCTTGATACATGGTGTGGAATTCACATTTGTTCTGATTTGCGGGGCCTAAAAAGAAGTGAGGATGTGGAGCACGGAAAGATAAACTTGATCATGGGGAATAGGAGAACTCCACTTGTCACCAAGATTGGAGTTTATTTTTTATTGCTTAGTAGTGGGTTAATAACAGATTTGAATAAATGTTGTTACTCGTCTGAAATGGCGAGAAATATTATTTCCTTTCATGGTTTGTACAAACAAGGATTTACTTTTTCATTTGATAATGCATGTGGTGGTATTAATGCTTTTTATAATGGTGTTTTTTACTTTAAAGCCTTACCTTGTGATGGTGTATATGAAACTGTGTCGGTTGTAGACAACTTAGGAAATAATGTATTGCATATTGATTCTTCTACTAGTTTGGATAAGGCATCCTTGTGGCACTATCATCTTGGACATGCCAACAAGAAGTGCATATGCCAACTCCAAAAGGCTAAAGTCTTGGAGTCATTTGAATTAAATTCAGATAATAGTTGTGAATTTTGTTTACTTGGAAAAATGAATAAGTCACAATTTACTAGTACTTGTGCTAGGGGTGAAGGTTTGTTGGACCTCATACACATAGATGTGTGTAGACCCTTCAGAACTGCCACAAGGGATGCTAACCGCTTCTATGTGACTTTTACTGATGATTACAATAGATATGGTTATGTCTACTTAATCAAACATAAGTCAAAAACCTTTGAGAAATTCAAAGAGTTTAAACAAGAAGTGGAGAATCAGTTGGGTAGGACAATAAATATGCTCTGATCCGATCGGGGTGTTGAGTATCTTAGTATTAAGTTCCTTGACCATCTTAATGTATGTGGAATTGTTTCACAATTGGCACCTCCTAAGAAACCACAGTTGAATGGTGTGGCTGAGTGGCACAATCGGACCTTGTTGGACATGGTTCTTTCCATGATGAGTCGAGCTTCGTTACCAATCTCATTTTGGGGGTATGCCTTAGAGACTGCTACCCATATCCTTAACCTAGTCCCTACCGAAAAGGTTTCCAAAACACTTCACGAGATGTGGACTGGGAAAGTTCCCACTTTAGACCACATCAAGGTTTGGGGTTGCAAGGCTTTCGTGAGGCGCAAGACTCATGAGAAGCTCGAACCTCGAAGTGAGCGATGTATTTTCATCGGCTACCCACAGAAATCCTTTGGTTATCTCTTCTACAGACTGAGTGACAATTTTGTCTTCGTGGCAAGGAGAGGAGTCCTTCGTGAGAGAGAATTCATAAGCCAAGGAAATAGTGGGAGGAAATTGACCTTGAAGAAATTCAAGAGTCAAGCGGTGAAGGAACCTCAAACCCTAGCAGTAAACCCGAGGAGGAAACTCCTGTTGAGCTGATTGATGAATCTGTACCTCTGAGGTGTTCCACGAGTTTTAGGAACACACCTGATTATTATTATGGTTTCCATATTACTACAGAAGGTGATGCATTTATCAGTGATATTACACTAATAAAATTGGATGAACCTAACAACCTCAAGGAAGCCATGGCAGGCCCTGAATCTGCCAAATGGAAAGAGGCTATGGACAACGATATTTAGTCCATATATAACAATCAAGTTTGAAACTTGGTTGAGAATGTATCAGGTCGTAAGATAGTCGGGTGCAAATGGATCTTCAAGAAGAAGACCGACATGGATGGGAATGTACACACTTATAAAGTGCGATTGGTTGCGAAGGGCTTTAATCAAACTGCAGGAGTTGACTATGATGAGACCTTCTCACCAGTAGCAAAGATTAAGTATATTAGGGTTATGCTAGCCATAGCTGCATTTCATGATTATGAAATATGGCAAATGGATGTTAAAACTGCTTTCTTTAATGGAAAGTTGGCTGAGGATGTTTACATGAGTCAGCCAGAGGGCTTTGTTGATGCAAAGTACCCTAATAGAGTGTGTAAGCTTGAGAAATCCATCTATGGATTAAAACAAACATCTCGTAGATGGAATCTTTATTTCGATGAGAAAGTCAAAGAGTTTGGCTTTTCGAGGAGCGAGGATGAGTCATTTGTATATGTTAAGGCTAGTGGTACTATAGTTAGCTTTTTGGTATTGTATGTCAAAGAGTTTGGCTTTTCGAATAGAAGAAGGACTCCTCGTGGCAAAGAGGGTATCATCGGATGAGAACCCAACAGATCCCCTCACGAAGGGACTGTGTAGGGATAAGCATTTACAGCATGCGAGGCACATTGGGCTGAAGGATGATATTAGTTTTAGTAGTTAGATGGATTTCGAAACTTGTAATAGTTGAAATGTAATTGCCATTTGATGTTTAAATAAAAATGTGTTTTTATTTACTAGTATGGTACTGTCTTTTGTCAATCATTTACTATTGTTACATTTTTCATGTTTTAACTTCCAGAATAATTATGTTATGGTATATCATATTATTCAAACTATCCACAGTCGATCATACTTTGGAAGTAGGTATTGAAATAAGACTGTCATGAATTAGGTTTGTAGATTTATCTGAAATGTATTAGACATAACAATTGTTGCTACAACATTCATGAGTGCTCTTAAGTTCTGAGTATTGGAATCAACCCACGCTCACTTGTATTGCTTCATGGAATTTATCTCGAGTGATCGGGAGATGGTAATATCGTATAAGTCTTCAAACCAAGAGATATGAGTTGTTGACTATGAGTTGGTTGTACATTGATAGTACGAAAACGCATCAGTAACTTGATGTTATAAAACATGTTGTTGTGTACAATTTGATGATTAGTTAGTACAAGCATATGAGTCGAAGTTTATTTGTTCCTTTTAGTCCTTGGAGGATTAAAAGTGATATCTTGGACCCCTTGATGATTTTTTTTACTTATGTGTCAAGCCCCGTCATAACTTAATTGATGTTTTCTATTAAGTTCGATGTCAAACAAATCGGAAATCGGGAAACAAACTACTAGACAATAAGTACGACGTTGTTCCATGTATTTTTCTGGCTGATATCTTAAAGAGAGGATTATATGATCACTTATCTAAAATGGCACAACTTAGTTCCGCGAGACTTTTTAAGAGCTACGATTGTTGGTCGGATCCTGAAGTTGTACTTGCAGCTATAGTTATTAGACTTATCCAAGTGGGAGACTGTTGGATAAGGTGTTTAAGTACATAAATATATTTGGTATGTACGTGACCCGGTTTGGCATGGTCCATTTGGGTTGCATGGCATCGAAACAATTTTGGATAGACTTTTGTGAGAAGAGGATATTTATGGTTTGTTAATATATTATAAGTTCTAATATATTAATATGAATTATTTAATTAGTATTGATCAAGAATTTGTTTGGAATTAATTTTGTGATCAAAGAGACTAATTAAATAAATAGGGATTGATTTGATAAATCATTCATTCTTATATAGTGGGATTATGATCCATAGTTCTTCATGATGGGATAAACCCATATGGTTACCCATGGATGCCCCATGGAGGTTAAAACCCATGGATCATGAGGAATGTGGAAAGGTATGAGTAACATGGTGTAACCCTAATATACACACTATATAAAGAATCCTCATGCTTGTAAAATTGGCACTTAAGTGATTCTAGTGAGGGCTAGTCGATTTTGGTGCGTATTATCTACTATCAAGCTATTCCAATTGGTGTGGTGTTGTATGAAGCATTTGAGGCATCACATTTGGGGTGCTAGGCTCACAAAGTCTTAATGAATCCAAGCTACAAGAAAGGTATGTCATTCTACTAGTTTTTTGTATTACATATACCCTATGATATGCTAGTTAGGATGAAAACCTTGGAAAATGAAAGTTTGCAGGTATAATAGAGAAAACATGGATCCATTGTTTCTAGGGGTGCATGTACACTATAGGAGTGTCAGAATGCTCAAAACCCATCAATAAAGTGCTTAACGTCCAAAACCCTAAGTTCTTAACCGAATAAGATATCACAATTCTTATACGGAAGGGATAAAAGGGCCAAGATTACATTTTTATGGTTCATAATAGCTCCATAATGGATAAAGTTTCCAACTTTGTCTGTTAGAATGCTCCCAACAAACAAGATCTAGTGGTTAAGTCTCAAAGAGACCTAAAAGTTCATCTTTTTCAACTTATTCCATTAGGTCCAAGTCTCCAACCTTCGTATTTGAATCAAAATGATGTTTAGGTCTATAAAGCTTCCAACTTTATCCATAACAAGGTTACAAACTTTCATGATCTAAACTTTATACACTTAAATTGACCAAAATCACATAACACCCAAAACTAGGTAGATCTAACAATTTCATCATCAAGATTCAAACTTTATACCTCTAGAAGAAAGGTCAAGATGATAAAGTCCAGATCTACAAGCTCTAATGCAACGAACATTTTTCAATGAGTTCCTTATTCTCCAAGGTGCATCAAGAACACTCCAAAACACTTAAAAACACATTTTTTTTACTCACAATGCTCAATCTAGGTTTAGGGTTTCAAGAGAGGGTGTTGGAGAGGTGGAGGCTGAGAATGGAATGAGTTTGGGGAAGTTATGGAGATTAAATAGGTCTCAAACCATGAAAATAGGTTTTCGATGCTGATTGCATACCCCCTACGTACTCCTGGTACGCACAGCCTACTAGGGATGCCCTGTCATACCCTACGTACTGAATGGTTTTGAGCATAACAACATCCTATGTGTTAATACAACCCTAATTACTTTGGATCTAAGTTTTTCACTAATTTAACATGCAAAAGAAATTCCAAAGCAATAACCCTAGATCGAGCATATATATTTTGAAATTCATATATGAAAAGGGTTATGTAGATTACCTTTCTTTTTATGTAACAATAACAAGAATTACTAGCTTGATCTTAACCTTTGAAATCTTAGTGACCCCAAATGTTGCACCTCTAATGGCTCACAAATAGTTGTAGGAAGAGGATGAGAAAGAGAGATGATGGATATTGCAGGATGTCGGGTAGGGTTTCTTCAACGAAGCAGTGGCCAAAAACACATGTATAGGGGTCTTTAAATAGCTGAGGCTCCTAGGGTTTTTAGGTGGAAACCATAATCTCTTGCTTAGGCCCTAAGAAGTCCATGGACCACCTATTCTAGAAGCCTTGGACGAATTCTATAGGGCCTCCCTATAGATTTCGTCCACCCCATCAAATAGGAGTCCAACAACCCAGTTTTGAAACTATCAATGATTTGCAAAATAGTCCCCTTTCTTTTAATCAATTCCTTTAATCCCAAAATTAATTCCAAATGAATTTCTGGTTAAATACTAATTAAATAATATTATTTCTAATTAATATATTATTTCCATAATATATTAATAAATCATTTATTAACCTCTCTCTCCCTATATCATCTTGTCAAGCTGCTTAAGCGAAGGCTGCCCAAAAGGACCATGCTACTATCAGATCAAGTTCATACCAATTATAGTTATGAGCTTAAACACCTAATCTAATAGTCTCCCACTTGGATAAGTCTAATAACTATAATTGCAAGTATGACTTCAAAATCTGATAAGCAATCGTAGCTCTTAAAAGTCGTTGTCGAACTCTGACCTAGTCAGTTATGTGTCCTTAAGATAAGGGATAATATAATCCTCCATTCTACAAGATAGCATGTGGACAAAGACATGGAATAAAATCATTCTCATTGTCCAACAATTTGTTTACCGATTTCTGATTTGTATGAAAAGGAAATTAATTGAACACATCAACTCAGTCCTGACTGGGCCCGACACATAAGTCAACACAAAATCATCGAGGGCCCAAGATATCGCTTTTATTACCTTGGCGTAAAAGGAACAAATAAACTTTGACTTATATGCTTTTACTATTTACTCATCAATCATACACAATGCATTTTATAACATCAAGTTACTGATGCATTTACGCATTATCAGTGCACAAATAACTCGGAAACAACAACTCATATATCTTGATTTAAAAATTATATGATATTATTGTCTCATAATTACCCATTATAAATTTCATGAAGTAATTCAAATGAGTGTGGGTTTAATCCAATACTCAAATCCCCATTTCAAGAGTACTCATGAATGTTGCAACAAATAACTGCTATATCTAAGCACTTAGACAATCTTCAAGCCAATTCATGATAGTCTTAATTCACTACTTACTTCCAAAGTATGATACTCTGTGGATAATTTGAACAATCTAATTATTCGAGAAGTAAAACATGAAAAGTGAAACACAAGATAAACAATTGACAAAAGATAGCAAACAGTTACTTATAAATAAATCTCCATTAATTAATCATCAAATGTCAATTATATTTATATTGTTACACATTTCTAAAATATATATCTAATCACTAAAACTAATATCGTCCTTGAGACCAATGGTCCTTGCATTTCGAACGTTCTTAATCCTACTCAGACCCTTTTTAAGGGGATATGTGGGATTCTCTTATGACAACACCCTCTTGACCACGAAGAGTCCTTCTTCTACAAGATGTATGATGAAGTGATATTTTATGTCGATATGTCTGGATCTGCCATGATCCTTTGGTTCCTTGGTTAAGGCAACCACTCTTTCATTATCGCAGAAAATTTCCATAGGCTCCTTTATGGCTGACACAACTCCAAGGTCTCTAATGAAGTTCTTCAACCATATAGACTCCTTTGATGCTTTTCTCGCAGCTATATACTTTAAATCACATGTTGAATCAGCCACGGTCTCGTGCTTGGAAATTTTCCAAGTTACTGCTCCTCCATTGAGTCTAAACACCTATCCTGACTGAGAACGGAAGTTATCTCGGTCTGTCTGAAAACTAGCGTCACTATAACTAGTACTCTGAAGTCATCATTGCCATCGAGCATAAGGACCCAGTCCTTTATTTGTCGCAGATACTTAAGAATGATCTTAACCACTATCTAGTGAGCTTTAACCGGGTTCCCTTGATATCGACTGAGCATGCTCAAAGAAAAAGCCACATCATGGCGAGTACATGTCACAGAATACATGATCGAGAAAATAGTGGAATCATATGGAACTTGACTCATTTCTGCTATTTCGGCATCGATATTCGGACTCTGAGTCTTACTCGGCTTGGTGTGGCTTTGGATAGGTAATTCTCCCTTCTTGTAGTTATCCATGCTAAAACGCTTTAGAACTTTATCCAAGTAAGTACTTTGACTAAGTCCAATTAGTCGTCTACTCCTATTTCTCAAGATCCTTATTCACAGAATGTAAGCAGCTTCTCCTAGATCCTTCATAGCAAAACACTTTCCAAGCCATGACTTAACTTCCTGCAAGGTTGGAACGTCGTTTCCTATGAGCAGTATGTCATCAACATACAATACTAGAAAGCTAACTATAATCCCATTAGCTTTGACATATACACAAGGCTCATCCTCACTT
This sequence comes from Lactuca saligna, assembly GCF_052625555.1. NCBI lineage: Eukaryota > Viridiplantae > Streptophyta > Magnoliopsida > Asterales > Asteraceae > Lactuca > Lactuca saligna. The sequence continues at coordinate 221,859,289 of NC_136421.1, read as the reverse complement.
CTAGAGAATCCAAACTCTTTGATCTTCTCATCAAAGCAAAGATTCCATCAGCGAGAAGCTTGCTTCAATCCATAGATTGATTTCTCAAGCTTACACACTCTATTAGGGCACTTAGCATCTACAAAACCCTCTAGCTGACTCATGTAAACATCTTCACCCAACTTTCCATTAAGGAAAGTGGTTTTAACGTCTATCTGCCATATTTCATAATCATGAAACGCAGATAGCATAACCCAATGGATTTGATCGTAGCCACTGGTGAAAAGGTCTCATCATAGTCAACCACTGGGGTTTGAGTAAACCCATTTGCAACCAGTTATGCCATGAACGTGTGCACCTTTCTATCCATGTCGGTCTTCTTCTTGAAGATCCATTTGCACCCAAGTATCTTGCGTCCAGGCACATTATCAACCAAGTTCCAAACTTGAATGTCATACGTAGACTAGATCTCTTTTCCATTGCCTCTTTCCATTTAGCAGACTCAGAGCCTTCCATGGCTTCTTTGTAGTTAGTAGGTTCATCCAAATTTATCAGTGTACTATCACTGATAAAAGTATCACCTTTTGTAGTTATATGAAAACCATACAACATAGGCGAAATCATAACTCGAGTGGAAGGTCTAAAAGGTAACGACTCATCAGTCGGTTCAACAAGAATTTCTTCCTCGGGTTGGACTCTAGTGTGACTCTAGTGTTAGAGATTCCATCATCTCTTGACTCTTGGATTTCTTCTAGATCAATTATACTCCCATCATCCTCTTTGCATATGAGTTCCCTCTCGCAGAAAACTTACCTTCATGCTACGAAGACTGTGTTCTCACTAGGTCTGTAGAAAAAGTATCCAAAGGACTTTTGTGGGTAACCGATGAAAATACATTGATTACTTCAAGGTTCAAGCTTGTCGTTAATCTCTCGTCTAATGAAAGCTTCACAACCCTAATCATTGATATGCGACCATGAGGGAACTTTCCATGTCCACATCTCGTGAAGTGTTCTGGCAACCTTCTTTGTCAGGACTAGATTAAGGATATGGGCGGTAGTCTCTAAGGTATACCCCCAAATTGATATCGGAAGCGAAGCTTGACTCATCATGGAATGAACCATGTCTAACAAAATTCGATTACGCCTCTCAGCCACACCATTAAGTTGTGGTGTCCTAGGAGGTGTCAATTGTGAAATATTTCCACATTCCTTAAGATAGTCATGGAACTCGATACTAAGATACTCACCACTCCTATCGAATATGAGCATCTTGATCTTCCTGCCAAATTGATCTTCGACTTCATGTTTAAACTCTTTGAACTTTTCAAAGGTTTTTAAATTATGCTTGATTAAGTAGATATATCCATATAAGTTATAATCATCGGTAAAAGTCACATAAAATCGATTTGCATCCCTTGTGGCGGATATAAAGGGGGTACACACATCAGTGTGTATGAGATCCAACAATCTCTCACCTCTTTCACAAGTACCAGTGAAAGGTTATTTGGTTATCTTTCCAAGCAAACAAGATTCACACATATCATCTAACCTAAGGTCAAATGATTCCAACACTCAATCCTTTTGGAGTTGGGCAATGCGATTCTTGTTAACATGTCAAAGATGACAATGCCATAAGAATGCTTGGTCTAAACAATTAGACGAATCAATATGCAACACTATTTCCTAAATTGTCTACAATCATCACAGTTTCATATCCACCATCACAAGGCAATACTTCAAAATAAAATAAACCATTATAATAAGCATTAATAGAACCAATTTCATCATTAAATGAAAATATAAAGCCTTGTGTGTAAAAACCATGAATAGAAATAATAATCCTCGTCATTTCTGATGCGTAGCAACAATTATCCAAGTCTAAACATAATCCACTACTAAGATTTAACGAATAAACATCCATCTTGGTAACAGGTGACAATATCCTATTGCCCAGTATCAGGTTCACCTTCCCAAGATCCATATTCCTACTTTCTCTTAGTCCCTGCAAGTCAGAGAAAATGTGAAAACCACCTCATGTATCAAGGACCCAAGAATTAGAATGCGATGAATTTATAGACAAAATAGTGTAAATACCTATCGAGGTAGGCCTGATCTTTCCATCCTTGATGTCCTGCGGGTACTTAAGGCAGCTTCTCTTCCAATGCCCCTTGTCTTGACAATAGAAACACTTTGAATCTTTTGGATCGGAGACAGGGGGAGTAGAACCATACTTTGCTTTGGGCCCACTAGAAGAAGACCCATCATGAGACTTTCACTTCCAGCTTTGCTTAGAGGGCACTTTCCTCTCCTTCCATTTTCATTGTCCAATCGCCATGACTAGAGCAGTAGGAGGAGGAGGAGTGGATTCAGTAAAATTTCCTTTTAATCCACTTTCAACATTTCTCAACAAGCCTTGAAGCTTGCCCAATGTGACTTCCTCTTTGCTCAAATGATAAGTCATTTTGAACTGATCATAGTAAGGAGGTAAAGAGTGTAGGATAATGTCAATGGCTAACTCTTCATCAAAGTTCACACTTAGCTTAAGCAAACGATCCACATATCTCTGCATGCGTTTCAGGTGGCTCGTGATGGACTCTCCATCCTTCATCTTGGTTGTGATTAGTGATCTGGTTATTTCGTACCTCTTTTGACACACTCTTTGATGATAATTCTCCATCAAGTCCTAGCACATCTCGTAAGATCAATATTCCTCATAGAAACGCTATAGCTCAAGAGTCATCGTGGTCACCATATTACACGACACTTTGGTCGCGTCCTTGTAGTGGGCCTTATACTCAGCTATCTCTTTGGGAGTAGATTTTGACTCATTGATCTCGTTCAACTCTTTGTCGAGGATGTATTCCTTATCCTTGAAACACAAGGCCATTCAGATGTTTCGAATCCAATCATTGAAATTGGACCCATTGAATGTCATCTTTGCACATATTCTCAAGAGCGAGAAAGTGTTGTTGGAGGAGTTGTTAGAAGCGTTGTTTGAGGTAGACATCTGTAAAAGAAGAAGGACAAGTTTTGATTAGATAAGGAATATTCAATATAACACCCAAAATGAAATATTAAGGCTAGGACCCAACACAATACTTAACAATTTGAAAGAGGGATGCTATAATCCAATTATACATTATTTGAAGGTAGGTAAATGAAGATTTACCAATTCCACCACGAAAACAAAATTATCAAAATAAATTAGGTTTTAAATGAAATGAAATTCCTAGATCTTTGAGATTCGTTGAACTTTTCAGCGACATGTTTAATCTCTATTATACCCTTCAAGTTTGTGAATGCGATACCGAGGATCACAAACAAGGTGTGAATAACCATGCAAATTAGCTTGATACTCTCGTTGTCATTTACCGCCTAATCAATATGTCGGTTAACCACATACGCTCCATTGATCAATGATAATTTAAGAGCTACCCATTGCCACTCTTTGCTAGTCCAAGTTAGTGTGTCGGTTAACCACACACGCTCCACTAACAACTTGACAAAGTACAATGTGCAATTTCATGGATTAGCATCAAATTCACATTTTCCTAAAGTAACTAAAATTTGCGAGTTTATAAAAACATTTAGTTAATTTATATTCATGATTATACTTATTACTGATGAATTAAGGTCTTATCCTACCCGTTCGGCTAACGACCCTCCACCAATCAAGGAAGCGGTGGGTGAGAGTGGACACATTCAATCGCCATTTTATAGGCAGTTTCCTTATACGCCCCTTATAGATCGGCTTCGTGAATGAGGCCTACTAACGGTAAGACTGATTGTTCTTATACATATATAATATTAGAATTTTAATTTTATATAGTATAAGGGTGTATTTTAAACTTTTAAAATACTAGGGTGCTAGAATTTAATATTTAAAAATTAAACTTATAATTAAATTTTAAATTCCAAAAAATCAAGGGTGTAATTTGAAACATTTCAAAAATTACTAGTTCAAGGTTTAAATAATTAAATTAAGGAAATAAATTTGTCATTATCTTAAAATTTGATCAAATCAATCTTATTTGAAAAGGAAATCAGATTACCATGCTGATAATTCAATTTAAGGTACTAAAAACAAATTTTGGTAATTATCCTAACCGAAACAAGATTTGAAATTCGAAAAATCAGGCATCTGACGAGTCAACTCGTTGAGTCAGGCCATGGACTCATCTAGTTCATCCAATTCATTGAGTTCCTCAATGAACTCATCGAGTTCAGCAGATAGATTGCGAATTTTGTTTGCTTCAGCTTTGGACAATTCATAAAAGCATCAAATTCAATTGAAAAACATCCTAGCCTTGGATACCACTAAAGGGTTTTGAGCATATCAACATCCTATGTGTTCATGCAACCCTAATTGCTTTGGATCTAAGCTTTTCACTAATTGAACATGCTAAAGAAATTCCAAAGTAATAACCCAAGATCTAACATATACAATTCAAAATTTACATATGAAAAGGGACATGTAGATTACATTGCTTGCTATATAGTAATTACAAGAATTCCTAGCTTGATATTGACCTTTGAAAGCTTATTGCCCCAAATGTAGCACCTCTAATGGCTCACAAACACTTGTAGGAAGAGGATGAGAAGGAGAGAGGAGGGATATTGTAGAATTTCGGCTACGGTTTCTTCAAGGAAGAAGTGACCAAGAAACACATGTATAATGGTCTTTAAATAGTTGAGGTTGCTAGGGTTTTCAAGTGGAACCCCTAATCTCTTGCTTAGGCCCTAACCAGTCCATGGACCTCCTATTCTAGAAGCCTTGGACAAATTCTATAGGGCCTCCTATAGATTTCATCCACCCCATCAAAGAGGAGTCCAACAGCCCAGTTTTGCAACTATCAATGATTTGCAAAATGGTCCCCATTCTTTTAATCAGTTCCTTTAATCCCAAAATTAATTTCAAATTAATTTCAAATTAATTTCTTATTAAATACTAAATAAATAATATGAGTTCTAATTAATATATTATTTCCATAATATATTAATAAATTATTTATTAACCTTTTTCTCCATATATCATCCAGTCAAGTTGATAAAGTAAAGGCAACCCAAAATGACCATGCTACTATCAGATCAAGTTCATACCAATTATAGTTATGGGCTTAGACACCTAATCCAACACGTACTTCCCGTACGCCCTACGTACGTGGCTAACCACAAAATCGCCCTAAATTCAAATGGCCGTAACTTATTTGTTCAAACTCCATTTTCAATGTTCTTTATTGATGGGTTTTAGGCATAACAAAAGCAACTTAAACTTGTAAGTGTGCGTGCATCCAAAAAACAAGATCTATGTTTTCACTATTGAACCTATAACTATGAACATTAAAATAAGAAACCTAGAAACCCTAGGTTATTTTTGAAAATCACATAAAAGGGTTTAATACTACATACCTTATTGTTACTTTAGTAAATAAGAACGATCCTTATGTTGTTGAAGCTTTGGAAGCAAGCACCACAAACATCGCTCCTCTAATGGTTCATACCCAACACAAGCAAGAAAGAGATTATGGAGAGAGAAGGGAGGTTGGAAATTTTTTGGCCTAGCCTTCTAAAGTTATGAGTGTTGAATTATGAAGGCCTAGGCGTCTTTATATAGTGCAACAAGAAAACCTTGGATAACCCTAAAACCAATATAATAATATTATCTTGATTTGGTAATTATCCAGCTTCCTAATTATCCACATGGGATATTCTATAAACCCTAGAATATCCCATCCAAAACCATCTAAGCCTTTACCAAGAAGGTTCTAGAGCGTTTTGTTCAACTATTGAACAACTTCACTTTAGACCCTGCACTTTTAATTAATTCTTTTAATCCTAAAATTAATTCCAATAAATTTGTGATTAAATGTTAATTAAATATTATTATTTCTAATTAATATATTATTCTCATAATGTATTAATAATTTTTTTGTTTCAATTTATTAATCAATTAATAAATCAACATCTCTCTCCAAAAAATCATCATGCCTAGTTACTAAAATTGAGGGCAATAAAAAAGGACTGTGTTACTATCAATTCAAGTTCATACCAATTATAGTTATGGGCTTAGACACCTAATCCAACAGTTGATGGTTTTTAGGACTAACAAAAAAAATTAAACTCTAAAGTGTGCATGCATTCTAAAACAAGATCTATATTTTCACTATTGAACCTATAATTATGAACATCAAAATAAGAAACTTAGAAACCTTAGGTTATTTTCGAAAATCACATAAAATGGTTTAAGATTATATACCTTATTATCATTATAAAAAATGACAATGATCCTTATGTTTTTGAAGCTTTGGAAGCAAGCACTACAACTCTCCTTTGCCTTAAAACTTTCCAAACTTAAACCCAAAATTAATAAAAGGCCCGAACTATCACTTTACGGTTATACCATCGGGATCCAAAAGCATCAATCTAAGGCCCGAAGCCTTATGATAATTAATGTTCGGTTCACGACTCCGAATTACAAAAGGATTTGAAGTAGGGTGTTACAAAGTAGTTAGTGATTGATTACTTGATAGTCTACAAGTTAAGGTGAGTATTTTACCAAGAGTACATGTTCCTAAACCATTTTAGTATGTGATATTTTATAATTGCATTTTTATATGTATGATTTATGTTTCCAATATTGTCCTTTAGGGCAAAGGAATTTAATGAGAGTAAATAATTGGGAATTGGAAATTTTAGTGATCTTGATTACGAGGACATGTGCGGAATTGTAAATATCTAGTGAATCATGCAAACATCAAGAACACAAGGAGTAAATAAAATCATTTAAGCTTCATTAGAATAGCAAGAGTACAAGTGGGTTTTGTTATTTCTCTAACTAAACTAACACTCACAAATGGGTCTAACAAATTCGTAACTAATGGGAGTCACTCACTTCCTATTTATAGGAAAGACTCAACCCGTTTACAAACACAAGAGGGTAAGCCACATCCAATTAGAAATTTGAACCCTAACATTATCTCCCTCAAAGTTAGGATTGGATGTCCCGACTTCAGTTTCCAAATGAGTTTGCACGATCAATACCAACCCCCCTCAAAGTAACACCAATCTTCAAGTCCAAAAATGAATACCAGAGAAGCTTCGAATACCCTTTTCTACATTCTCCCCATTTTTATAATCAACAAGTGATTATAAAACCCATAAAGGTTTAGAAGCACTTGAGAAATAAACCTGACGAATCTCCCCCTCGATGTGTGCCAAAAACTAAACCGTGAAAAACTTGCACAAAAAACAATCACGAAAAGTCAAGAAAATTTTCCAAATTTGGTGAAATTTTTTACTTTTGGATGAAAGTTGCAAGAAATTCGAAATTTAGGTATAAAGTGTCAATTTCATAATTCTACAGAGACCCGTCACGCCAAACAACTTTCAATGAAAAACTTTACCCCAAATGCGAAAATGGGCATAAAGTTTCAATTCGCAAAAGGTTCAGAACCAAATTTAAAAATTCTCCTTATTTCTCAGAATTTGGGTAAATTCTGTTCAAATGCTAAAACGTCGGGGATTCAAAATGAAAATTTTGCATTTTTCACAAAACATTACTCCATGTCGAAAGTGAGTTAAAACTGCCACTTCTTTGAAAGTCCAGGGATGCGGAATGAAAATGTTTGTTTCTTCCCGACTTCGCTACTCATTGCCTTCAACGGCTTTCCAAATAAATAACCTTCGCTTTCCAGAAAACAAATGATGACCTTCTCATATGGAATATACAATCCAATAGTCCAATAGCAAAGCCTTTAACTTTAACTCAATTAACACATAGTGAAGTCAATTCAATCCACCCATAGCGAAGGTCTTTCAACATCCAAACCAATTTCCCAAATCATTGCCTATATGACTTCCAACACAATTAACCCAAGACACTTCATAGTGGATTTCAACTTTGACTTCAATTATAGGACTTTCGTTATCAGCATTCAAAGTCCAATTTGGACCTTTGATTGTGACTTCCTGACCACTAGCAAAGCTCCATCCAACTATTGAACTCCAAAAATGAATTTAGCCTTCATCCATTGAACAAAATTAAACCAACATCGGAACATCATCATACCTAAACCATACTCGAAATCCAATTTTGACTTTCAATTTTTTTGTCTATTCTAAATCGACCTTTGACAATCAAACCCAATTACAATCTCGATCGAAGTGACCCAAGCAAATCAAATTTCGATTTTGATTTCAATCACTCCAACTGATTTCGACTCCAATAACACATTCAACTTTGAATCAACACAATCTGATTTCTACTTCAATAATCAGATTGGTTCCCAAATTGACTCTTAGCATCAAATATAATTCAACCAAACATCAGTTTTTTAACTTGAAATTACAATAACAAATCAAACCAAATTGCTTTTGATTCCAAGGACATTAATATTGACTTCAACCAAATCATTCATAGATACTTGATTCGACTCAAATTCATAATTAGTCAAAATTGATTTGAAGACTCAAATCGATAAGCACCATAGTTAAATCGAAAAACAACATATGTTAATGTCAGCAGTGTGAGTTTCAACCTTTCGACTCCTACTGCTCGACATTCAATTATTATCTCAAATAGTTGATGTCGATACTTAAATGTTAGTTTGATGCAAGATAGATGATACTGAGAAACAAATTTACCGGATCAGTTATGAACAGTGTTCAAATTGATATAGGCTTGAATCAATAAGAAATATATCAAAATTGTTTGGGCTTGGAAATATGAATTAATAGACAACAAAAAAAAATTATGATTGGGCTTCATCTAAAAAAAATTATCGGATCATCAATGGGGTTGAAACGAAATAGATCCAATGAAACAAAACGATCAAATCATCAAAAAAAAAAACGCACGATTTTTAAAAAATTGATGAAATTCGAGTTTTGAGAAAAACCTTGATCGCTCATCGTCGATCTCAACATGACTTTTTTGGAATCCACTTGAGAATTTGAGACACCTTCTTGATGATTGTTTTTCTATTTGCAACACACGAATCAATCATTGAGGATCTTGGTTCTTTTGTTGAAACAAGAAAATCTGCAATCTTCACATTGTACTACCCACGATGCATGTTGTACAAACCACTCTTCATGTTCTTCAATGATTGATGGGATGTCAAGTCCACCAAGCAAATTACATCCTTTTTTGCAAATAAAACGTAATATAATGGTAAAAATGGGTATCGATCCTCGGGGTAATGGTTGTATTCAATTACTAATGCAATCTAATAGAACCAGTGTAAATAAACTAACAAAATACATTTAAACTAAAAACAGGGGTGTTGTGATTGCTTGAAAACTAAAAGACTTGAATAACTAAAAAGTTTGCAATTAAGCAGAATAATGAGATGCTCAAATATAGATGAGAATTGTTTAACCAAGGCAATTCAGCACAATGAACATTTGTGTGTTTATCATTAGGATTCAACATGAAGCTTATTATTCATCCCAAATTGGTTATAGCAATCATGAAGCATGATATACCAAGATTCCTCATAAGTAGTATGGGGGTTGGGGAAGCCCACAACACACCTTCTTAATCAAAATCAAAGATCCAGTTGAAGCGATTGAACCCAAGAAGATGATTAGCCTTAAGAATGAAGGAATCCCCAATTCCTATAGGATCTCAATGCTTACACATCCATAAAGGAGTTATGATTCACAAGCTAAAGATGACTTCTACCATCATAAAGCTCTTGTAACAGATTTAGGGTTTTTCTGTATGTAATGATTGAGAAGTGTACAGAATAAATACACAAGGCAACTCAAGAAAAGGAAACTATTCTATGGGATCCCTTGATACAGAATAATGGGATCCCTTGATACAGGATTACCTACAATTAAGATTATAATTAGCTACCATCTTTCCTACAATAAATACAGAATAATTTACATTTTCCCACACTCCCCCTCAAGCTAGTGAGTGGGAGTTTCCCATTCCCAGCTTGGATAAGATTCTTTCAAACATTGGTGTACTTAGCCCTTTGGTGAAGATATCTGCCAACTGTTCAATAATAGGCACAAATGGAGTATAAATTAAGCCATTGTCTAACTTCTCCTTGACAAAATGTCTGTCAACTTCAACGTGCTTTGTCCGATCATGCTAAACAGGATTATGAGCTATGTTTATTGCAGACTTATTGTCACAATAGAGCTTCATTGGTCCCTCCCAATTGATCCTTAGATCTTTAAGGATAATTTTCATCCACAATATCTCACATATACCGTGTGCCATTACCCTAAATTATGCTTCATCACTAGATCGTGCCACCACGCTTTGCTTCTTGCTTCTTTCTTCTCCATGTCACAAGGGTTCCTACTAAGATAGTGCAATACCCTTTTATAGATCTACTGTCAACTGATGATGTAGCATAGCTTGAATCGGTGTATGCCTCAAGTGTCACATAATTATTTCTTTCAAACATGATCCCTTTCCCTGGTGCTCCTTTGAGATACTGTAAAATCCGATGTGCTTCTCGCAAATGGGTTTCCTTTAGATTATGCATAAATTGACTGACCATGCTTACATCATAAGTTATGTCAGGTCTGGTATGAGACAACTATATAAGTTTCCCTACAAGGCGTTGATATATTTCTTTGTTTACACTTACATATTTTTCTGCATTTCCCAGTTTATGATTTAGGTCTATACGAGTACTAGCTGGTTTGCATGCACCTTGACATGTTTCCATAAGTAAGTCTATAGTTTACTTTTTTGGGATACAAAAACTTCCTTTTCTTGAATGGGCAACTTCAATTCCAAGGAAATACTTCAGTCCTCCTAAAGTCTTGATCTCAAATTCTTTGGCTAGATATTGGCTTAAGACTTGTTGCTCTATTTCATCATCTCCTGTTACGATGATATCATCCACATAAACTAGTAGGGCCGTTATCTTTCCCATTTTTGAGTGCTTCACGAACAAAGTGTGATCCCCTTAACTTTGCTTATATCCCAAAGCTAACATAGTTCTGGAAAATCTCCCAAACCATGCTCGGGGAGATTGTTTTAAACCGTATAGTGCCTTTTTAAATTTACACACCATATTGGGACTTGTTCCTTTTCTATAACCAAGAGGAACATCCATGTAGATATCCTCTTCGAGTTCTCCATGCAAAAATGTGTTTTTTACATCAAATTTATGCAACTCCCAACCAAGACTAGCAGCTAGGGATATAATTACCCTAACTGTATTCATTTTTGCAACCGGTTCGAATGTCTCAGAATAATCACTGCCAAAAGTCTGCGTATATCCCTTAGCTACCAATCTCGCTTTATACCTTTCAATTGACCCATCCGCCTTGTACTTCATTGTATAGACCCATTTGGATCCTACAATTTTTTTTCCCTTCGGGCAATTTAACCAACTCCCAAGTTTTATTGTTTTCTAGTGCTTACATTTCCACATTCATGGCTTGATTCCATTTTTCATTAGATAATGCCTCAGACAAATTAGTAGGAATGGTAATGGAGTTGAGATTGACAAGAAATGATTTGTATGTATGAGAGAACTTTTGGAAAGAGGTGTAGTGTGATAAGGGATACAATGGACTTTTTGTGCATTCTCTAGTTCCTTTTCTAAAGGCAATGGGCAAATTTTGATCACCTGTTTGAGATTCAATTTCACTTTGTAAGGGTATAGAATCAGAGATTATTACTCCACTTGAAGGATCAAAAGGACTAGAATAAGACACATGGACTTGATCAGGTCTAGGAATGTTGTTCTTTTGTCTTGAGTATACCAAGTTCTTTCTAAACCATGTGGATTCAGGTTCTGGAATAGTTTCGTGAACTGGAACCGTTGAGACTGATTCTGGATTAGGGACATAATCATGGGTAGGAGTACTTGGGGGCAGTTAGGTTGGGATAATTTAGGAATAAATGTGTAATGGGGTGATGTAGGAGATGATGAAGGAGTAAATGTGGATTGAGAATATGATATAACTGTTTCTATTTCTGGATCAGGTTTAGGGATATGACTAGAGTGAGAATGGGATGATGCATGCAAATATGTAGATAAGTCATGGAAAAGATCTTCCAAGCTTCCATTATCTTCCTTACAATTCTCCCCTGAAGATAAGGTTGGGTGAAGTAGGGATTGTTTTCGCTAAAGGTTACATCCCTTAAAACAAAGAACCTTCTAGATGGAGGGTGGTAGTATTTGTACCCTTTATGGGTTGAGGAATATCCCAAAAAAACACACTTTAGAGCCCGGGGATCAAGTTTGTTTCATTCTTGGCTATGGATGTGAACAAATGAAATACATCCAAAGATTCACGGAACAAGATTGTTGGAAGTGGACACATTCGGGTAGAAGGAAGAAAGTACATCCATCGGACTTTTGAATCCAAGAACTCGGGTAGGAAGTCTATTTATAAGGTAAGTTGTTGTGAGCACTTCTCCCCAAAAATATTTTGGAACATTATTTTGGAATAATAATTCCCTGGTTTGATCTAATAAATGCCCATTTTTCCTCTCTGACACTCCGTTCTATTGAGGCATTTTAACACATGAAGATTCTTGAATTATTCCCTCCTTTTGAAAATAAGAGGTGAGAATTTGATTGAAATAATCTCGAGCATTATCAGATCATATCCTTTGAATTTTGACTCCAAATTGGTTTTTTATCATTGAAATGAAATTAGGGAGAATAGTGCTAACATCTGATTTATGCTTTAACAGAAACACCCAAGTAACCCGTGAACAATCATCAATGAATGTCACGAACCATCGTGCACCCGACACATTAGAAATATTAGATGGACCCCATATATCAGTGTAAATAAGCTAAAATGGATAATTGCTTCTTTTATTACTGATATAAAAAGGCATACGCTTGTGTTTAGCCAGCTCACATACTTCACAATGAAGGTTTTCAACATCAATTGTTTTAAACAGAGAAGGAAAAAGAACTTTAATAATCCTAAATGAGGGATGACCTAAATGACAATAATGAAGTATGATTTGTTCTTTATTGGAGATAGCAAGTTCTGATATGAGTGAGTGAGAATCTGTTATGAGTGAGTGAGATGATCTGGGTGTTTTTTCAACTCAAGATTATATAGATCATCCTTTTACTTAGCAAGTCCAATCATCTTCCCTTAATCCTTTTCCTGAAGTACACAATATTTATCGGAAAATATCATAAAACAATGTACATCTCATGCTAGTTTTTATAGAGATCAGATCAGTGGACAATTTTGGGACATGAAGGTCACTTTTTAAAGGAATGGATGGGTTGATATGGATATCACCTTTACCAGCTACAGTGGTTCGAGTTCCATCATCAGTAGCATTTTTCTTGTTACTTGGACAAGGTGAGTATGTGGAGTAGTGTTTAGAATAGTGAGTCATATGGTTAGTGGCTCCCAAATCAATGACCCAAGAGTATTTTAGGTTTGAATCTAAGGCATTAAATCCAAATGAAAGTGGTTGTTTACCTGGGAATGAAGGTTCACCACCAGAAGGTTTTTCGAGAGAGCTGAAAAATAATATGAGCTTCTTTACTTCCTCTTGTTTAAGGCTTATTGGCTCTTGTTTGACTTCTTTTGGGGTTGAATTAACTACAATATGAGCTTGTCCTTTGTCTCTAATTGTTGCACTTTTCTGGCCCCATTCATGACTTGGAGGTTTGCCATGTAACGTCCAACATTTATCCCTCGTGTGACATGCCTTTTTGCAATGAGTGCACCATAACCCATCTCGATTTTGAGTTTTGAATTGATCGTTTTTCCTAGATCCAGACTCATAGTTGGTTCTATTTTCCTTTCCTATCTTGACATGTTCTGCTGTCATTACCGATCCATTCATTGGAAGGGTTTCAAGCATTAAACTTCTCCTGCTCTCCTCACTTCTAACAATGGCCAACACTTCATTAAAGCAAGGAACTTCAGGCTTTCCAAGGATTTGAATCCTTACTTGATCAAAATCAGAGTTTAAACCTACAAGAAAATCATAAACTCTGTCTTGTTCAATGAAGTCCTTGATTATTGCAGCATCTTCTGAGCAATTGGTATTCATTACCATATAATGATCGAGTTCTTGCCACAAAGATTTTAGTTGGTTGCCATACCCGGTTACTATTTTACTTCCTTGTTTTGCTGCCATAGTTTTGACTTTCACTTCATAAACTTAGGCTGCATCTCTGGCTTTGGAGTAAGTTTGTTGAATTGCATCCCAGATATCCTTGGTGTTAGCCATGAACATCATTGTATCACTAATCTTAGGGACCATAGAACTCCATAACCACGCCATGATCATGGAATATTCTTCATCCCATGCTTCAAGCTTGGGGTCTTATTGCTTTGGCCCTGTCCTAGTGAGATGGCTGAGTTTTCCCTTCCCTTTCAAGATGGTTCAAATTAGTTGGGACCATTTGAGATAGTTTTTTTCCATCCAATCAGTATTATGCATGGATGTGCTGTAAATCTCCTGGTTGAGAAACATGGGTTGTATATTGAGCCTCAGATTTTGACTTGATTCCTGTCATTCTTGTGGTACTAGGCTATAAATTCTTGGCGATAAAGGCCAAATAATCAAAGGGGAGAGGCAATGAAGGCCAAAAAAAAAGAACGAAGGCTAAAAAGGTTTCCCAACCTTCAGATGTTCTGATACCATAACAAATTTAGGTTTTTTCTGTATGTATTGCTTGAGAAGTGTATATAATAAATACACAAGGCAACTCAAGAAAAGGAAACTATTCAATGGAATCCCTTGATTATAGGGATTACCTACAATTAAGATTATAATTAGCTATCATCTTTCCTACAATAAATAAAAAATAATTTACATTTTCCCACATCTTGTTCTAAGTAAATTAAATAGTTCAATGCAAAACCAAAGAAATAATCCAACAATTTATCATTCAAGTACCAAGCTCATGATCAAAGTATCAAACACGCATAAGAAATATGAACTAGAACCATAAACATAAGATAAATGATAAATAAACAAGAATCCTTCAAAGACCCACAAACATTCAAAGGTTTTAGCCAAAGTTAACTGTAACACCCCCAAACCGAATTGGCGGAAACATTCGGGGGTGGAGGACGTCATGTACAATATCATAACAATGCATAATAGTAAAACAAGCAACAACATCATCCATTGCATTAATAGTATAATTTATACATGTGTGTTCAGAATGTATTTGCAAGACACCAAATATATATATATATATATATATATATATATATATATATATATATATATATAAACGAGTCTGAAAGTGCTCTGTCTTTTATCATCTGTACTTGTCTACTGGTGAGTTCATAAGTATTTAGTGTCAAATGTTGTATAAGTTTGAAGAAAGTGTTTGTAAAGGTTTGTTGTAAATGTTTGCAAGTGTTTGTAGTAAATGTTTGTATCTCTTAGAAAATCCTATATTTTCTACTAGAAATGTAGCCTTCTACCAAGACCCGAATGTTCTACATGTTGGTTTGTAAAAGTGAGTGTTTTTCCCAAGTATGACTATAATTACCAAAATATAGCTTACAATTCTGTTTATGAGACAAGATCACAAAGTGAATGCAATGGGAAAATAATGATGTACTGTAGTATTATATATAGTAACTACTGTTGTACTAACTACCTTAAATCAATTAATAATTAAGGTGAAATGTGATATGATTGTACCTATGCTTGATTGAATAGTAAAAACTCACGTTCGAGGACGTAGAAATGTTATGACATTCGTTACCCGTAGACCTGCAGGTCCCACTGTAGCTAGCAGCAAGGTGTAGAATAGTTAATCCAATATAAATGTATACACAAATTCACACTCTCCCTCCAGGAGACTATGGTTACAAAAGGTGACATGGCTGAATGTTTCCATGCATCGAAGTATTGGTTCACATTAATGCTATAGTATTATTGTATTTGTATAGTATGCTCTATCTGTTCTAGTGTACTGTATGTTCTCTTTGCATAGTGTATAGTATGTTCCTCCTTGTTTCTCATTATAGTATGTTCTTTTTGTTTCTTGTTATAGTATGTTTGAAGTGACTCATGTATGAACTGATTCTTGTATGTTTCATTGTACTAGAAATAGTGAGTAGTAGTCTTCTAAACTATACCTATTATAGTTTACTAGTTATGTTGTTTGAACGACTAAGTATGTTTGTACACCTTTGCTACCCAAAGGTATTGAACTTATGTAAGAACTTATATATCTATACATATATACATAATATATAACTAAGATTCAAACGACATTCAGACAAACAACCGATACCCTAATTCCACAACCAAACAAGGAACAAGAAATAAAGCAAGTTATTAGTCCTAAGTCCTTTCAACCTTATTTATATAACTGGATCTGTATAGACATGATTTTGACAATATATAGGTTTAAAAGAGTTTGATAAAGAGTTTAGCATATAAAAGAGTTTGATAAAATGTTTTGAAATAGTTGTTTGATAACACAGTTCTGAAGTATAAGAAATCCATATGTTTAATAGTTATTAATCACATGTGATTGATAGAATAACTATAATGTTTCAACTTGTATCCCCCCCCTCATAAAATAATTTAAAATCATTTAAAAGGTAAATTAGGGGTATGAACTCACCTGCAGTGAGTGATTCGAATGTAAGATCGATATAGGATGCTAAGTGTCAAGTGAAGCCCCGAGCACAAACGGATCCTATTAAGCATATAATGACACATATATGGATATAAGTAGTGTATATAGCGACTAATTATGCTAGGAAACCACCTTAGGGACTAGGAAACACTTAGATTGAAGTGTTACAATCACATATGATTGCATTAAGGGAGTTTACGGCCATGGTGTTTACGGCCAAGGTGTTTACGGCCAAGGAGTATACAGTTATGGAGTTTACGGCCAAGGCATACACCAACACAAGGGTTTACGACCATGTAAGGGATGTCATCGTTAATACAGAAACATAAGCATAAACAGAACTTACAATTATTTACACTAGTGATCTACATCTCTTTAAATCTCTCAGTGTAATGTCACTTCATATCGCCACCTGTGATGTAAATAAACTGAGTGGGTCAGGTTGGGAAACCTGGTGAGTACATAGGGTTTTCAACCCACAATAATATAATTATTATGTTTAATCAAACAATCAACCCAATTACCCATCCCCATTATCTTCTTTACTCTTTAAGGTTTTAACCTAAGAGTCATCTATCCTTCATTTGTTTATTCCGAAGTCCCTTACTTCCAGGGTTATAGGACTGACACTAAATCCATAGCTGCCAATGTTTGTTCGTAAAGCACTAATTCCATAGCTGCTATATCTTACTCATCGGGTACTAAATCCATAACTACCAGTGCTCAACAGGTACTAAGTCCATAGCTACCAATTCCTACAGGTACTAAATCCATAGCTACCGGTGTCTAATTAATAGGTACTAAGTCCATAGCTACCAACTCCTAACAGGTACTAAATCCATAGCTACCAACGTCTGACAGGTACTAAGTCCATAGCTACCAGTGTTTGTCCCATAGGCACTAAGTCTATAGCTGCCAATGTATACTCACATCATCTTCTATCTCTCATCATTCATCTACCCATCTCATACCCAACATATTCGTATATATAAAATACGTATACAGTTTAAGTTCTTTAAAACATGTATAAAACGTTCATCCATCATAGACAACAAGTATTCAGATAATATGCACACATAACACGTAGTTTATATAAAATACTTCATATCTATGTGTAAGATGAAAGGGACTATGCACTCACAACACGTAAATTATATAATAAATACTTCATATCTATGTGTAAGATGAAAGGGACTATGCACTCACAACACGTAAATTATATAATAAATACTTCATATCTATGTGTAAGATGAAAGGGACTATGCACTCACAACACGTAAATTATATAATAAATACTTCAATCCTCATAATCGGAGTTTCCAATGTTACATTGTCGAATTCTCCCATGTCAAAGCCTTCATAAAGTGGTTTCAAACGGTGCCCATTCACTTTGATTATTTGATTCCTTTCCAAATTCCTAGTTTCAACCGCACCATGATCAAACACTTTTATAACAATAAAAGGCTCGTGCCATCGAGATCACAATTTTCCCAGGAATAGCTTTAACCGTGAATGATAAAGAATAACTTTATGACCCAGAATAAAGTGTTTTTGGGTTATGTACTTGTCATGAAATTCCTTTTTCTTTTCCTTGCACCTTTTGAACCTTTTAATTATCTTCTTCTTGACCACTTCCATCATTGGATGATTCAATCATCTTTGAGCTTCCCTCTTAGGCTTACAATCATCTTCCATGAGTATCTTGTCTGTGCATACATTAGGGCTTCTCCCATTTATTGGCTCAATCACATCAATCCGATACAATGGAGAAATGTTGCTAGGGTACCTTATTGCTTCAAAGATGTTGAAGTGAATAGTTTCTCCATCAAACTCCATAGTTATCTTTCCTTTATGGACATCAATGATTGTGTGAGCGGTATGCATGAAAGGTCTTCCAAGGAGGATTATAAATGATTTGGAAGGAGTCTTCTCTTCAAGATCAATGACATAAAAATCCATGTGAAAAACAAGTTGATTAACTTGTACTAACACATCCTCCAACACTCATATTGTTGACACACTTGTCTTGTCTGCTAATTGAATGATTACTCCGGTTTCTTCCAAAGGTCCAACATTGAGAGATTGAAAAACCGAATATGGAATCACATTGATCGAGGATCCAAGATCTAACATGGCACTTTCGACATGCAAATTACCAATGGTACAAGGGATAGCAAATATTTCCGGATCCTTGCATTTGGGAGGTAACTTCTTTTGGATAACCACATATACATTTGAATTGACTTGAATCTTTTCATTTGCCTTGAATTTTCTCTTCTTGGTGCATAAATCCTTGTAGAATTTTGCATAATTTGGAATTTTCTTAATAGCATTAAATAGTGGAATGTTGATTTGGACCTTGTAGAAAGTTTCAAATAATTCATTTTCTTCCTCTATCTTCTTAGAAAAGGCTTACCGGGAAGGAAATGGTGGTGGTATGACCAATGGATTGATGGTCTTGTTGGAAGATTCAGGTTGATAAATGTTTGGAACAACCGGTTCCTTTTGAGGAACTACAACCTTTGTAGGTTCAACAAAAATAACCTCATCTTCTTATTCTCTTGAAACTCTTTTGGGGTGGCTTTCTCCAAGTGTTTTCCCACTTTTCAAGGTAATTCCATTCACATTTGGATTCTTCTCGGTTTGAGATGGAAGTTTACCCTTTTGTTCCATCTTTTTGAGAACGGTGGCCAAGTCTCCAATTTGTGCTTAAATATTGGAGAAAGTGTTTTTGGTCTCTTGTTGAAATTGGGTTTGACTTTGAGCAAGAGAAGTAACAAGTTCTTGAAGGCTAATTTGATGGTTACCACTTGTTTAGCGTTGTTGTGGAGGTTTTTAGTAATTTGGAGTAAGATGATATGTGTGTAGATATGGAGGTTTTTGTGATGGATATTCAGAAAATTCGGGTCTCATCATAACATGTGGTGGGTTTTGCTTTCGTGGGTATGAGTTGTTTGGGTTATTCCTCTAATTTGTATTGTATGTGTTATGAAATCCCATGGGTCGTGGTTAACCTTGATATCCTCCCATGGCATTATCATCCTCCAGTTCACTTCCAAGTGTGGGACACTTATCCGTATAATGCCCTATCATTGCATACATACCACACACCATCAATTGTTGACCACTTCCCATCACCATTTGACTTAACACATTAGTCAAATCCAATAGCTTTGATTCCAAGTGTTGGGTGTTGCTAACTTCACCAACCACTTGTGGGGAATTTCTCTTCATGTCATTTCGAGTACCGAAATTTCTTTGATTTTGAGAAATGGTACCAAAAAGTAATATTATATCTTGAGGTGTCATGTTGACGATGTCACGACCACGTGAAGCATCAATCATCCTCCGATCTTTTTCATTCATACCCTCATAAAATTGTTGAAGAAGTAGTTGTTTGGGTATGTTGTGTTGAGGGCAACTTGTACACAAATTGTTGAATCGCTACCAAAAATCATGAAAGGTCTCATTCTCCCCCTTGACAAATCCCCAAAATGTCACTTCTTTGGCTTGATATCCGGGAGGTGGGATAAAACTTGCTATTGAAGGTTTTGACTAACTCTTCCCATGTGTGAATAGATCCCGGTGGTAAGTTGAATAACCACTCTCTAGCTTTATCTTCTATGATGAGCGGGAAGGCGGCTAGCTTGAAATCATCCAATGTCACATGTCCGGGCAACATGCTAACACATATCATATGAAAGGACTTCAAATGCCTTTGAGGATCTTCTCTATCTAAACCATGGAACTTGGTGAGTTAATGTATGAAACTTGACTTCAATTCAATCTCTCGGTGGTTTGCGGGATAAACAATACCAAGAGGTGTATGAGTAACATATGTCTCCATCATTTTTCTAAGTGTCAACTCTTTAGGGGGATTGGGTGGATTGGGGTTAGTAGGATATGGTTGCATGTAGTTAGGAGGTTGTTGGTAAGGTGGGTATGGGTATTGTTGATGATTGTACATTTGTGGTGGACAAGGTTAGTAGTTAGGATATTGGTTGTATGGGGTTGTTGTTATGGGTACATTGGGTTTTGGTACATTGGAGGGTGTTGGTAATTAGATTAATTTGGGTAATGTATTTGTTCTTGAACTTGAAAAGCATTGTTTTGAGGTTGGTTGTTTTGGTAAAAGTTTTGGTTTAGTGGTTGTGGTGGTTGATAATTGGGTTGGTTTTGAGGAGGGGCTTGATTCAAAGGTGGCATATCTATGAGAGGTTCTTGTTGTTGTTTTCTTGGTTAATGGGGTGGGGTGTTTGATCTTGATTGTTTTGGGTTGGGTTGGGATTATAAGGTGGAGTGTGATTTATGGCTATGTAGTTTTCAAACGGAATGTCTTCAAAGGATTGACCAACAATTGGAGAACTCGGTTCGATGTTGGTATCACTTGAAGTATGAACTTGATCTTCTATGTTGATTAGTGGAGATGAGGAAGAAGCTTGAACAATATGTTTTTGCTTTGCTTTTTTGGCTAACTTTTCAACGTTTTTGCTTATTTTTAATATTCCGGATTGTAAAGTAGTTCATCGGTTCTTGTAGACCTAGGCATAAACAAAAAAATAACAATAACCGATTTCCGCGGCAACGGCGCCAAAACTTGGTGGGATGTCAAGTCCACCAAGCAAATTACACCTTTTTTTGCAAATAAAACGTAATATAATGGTAAAAGGGTGTATCGATTCTCGGGGAAATGGTTGTATTCAATTACTAATGCAATCTAATACAACTAGTGTAAATAAACTAACTAACTACAGTTAAACTAAAAAGGGGGGTGTTGTGATTGCTTGAAAACTAAAAGACTTGAATAACTAAAAAGCTTGTAATTAAGCAAGATAATGAGATGCTCAAATATTGATGAGAATTGTTTAACCAAGGCAATTCAACATAATGAACATTTGTGTGTTTATCATTAGGATTCAACATGAAGCTTATCATTCATCCCAAATTGGTTATAGCACTCATGAAGCATGATATACCAAGATTCTTCATAAGTAGTATGGAGGTTAGGGAAGCCCACAACACACCTTCTTAATCAAAATCAAAGATCTAATTGAAGCAATTGAACCCACGAAGATGATTAGCATTAAGAATGAAGGAATCCCCAATTCCTAGAGAATGTCAATGCTTACAAATCCATAAAGGAGCTATGATTCATAAACTAGAGATGATTTCTACCATCATAAAGCTCTTGTTCTAAGTAAATTCAATGATTCAATGCAAAAACATGGAAATAAACCAACAATTTCTCATTCAAGTACCAAGCTCATGATCAAAGTATCAAACAAGCATAAGAAGTATGAACTACAACCATAAACATAAGATAAATGATAAATAAACAAAAATCCTTCAAAAATCCACAAACATTCAAAGGTTTTAGCCAATGTTAACCAAAATAGAGAGTTTAGCCACTCATGGCAATAGAATAACAATCACAAAAGTCTAATTGCATAAAGAAACAACCAATAACTTGGAAAGATGAAAATAAATGAGTCTCAAGCTCCAAATTCGCCTTCTTCTAGTCTCCAATGGTGTAAAATCGAAGTTATGGCTGATAGATCTGATCCCCTAAGGTAATGGTGTGCCAAATGACCAAAATGCCCAAAATTGGGCAGTTGCGCGGGTACCCGCACGACGGAACTCCCACCCGCACAAGTGCTGCTGGAATGCAATTGACTCATTTTTCCTCCACTAACCATCCCACTACCAAAGATTCCCTTGGTCCCCTCCATATCCCAAATGATTCAAATTAACCAATCATCTTTTAGCTTCAAATATGGATGCTCCAAGCCCAAAATAATAATCCATGACCTATCTTCACAAGCCCACTTCATCCAAACCTTTAGCTTTTTAAGCCCAAATCTCCTTTGGTGGATCCGCAAAGCCCAATAATGCATCAAGAAGCCCACTAAGCCCAACTCCAGTCAAACCACAACCACAATGAGCTCCACAACCCTACAAAATATCTCATGAAAAATAGAAAGTACCCGACACGATCAATGATAAAGAAAATAAAGAATATACAATGCAATATAAATAAAAAGAGATAAAAATACTTAAATAAAGTAATAAAAATAAGGAAATAAAATAAGTTATCAACGATCTAGCATCATCTTCATAAGAATCGTCAACACTTTTGGGTTTTGAATTCATATTCATTGCAACACTTGATGAATGTTGCTTTGGAACCCAAATTTGCTTCATAGATTTTGGATTCATAACAACTTTTGAAGATTTTTGTGAAAAACCCCATTTATTCTTGCTATTGATCTTCTTCTCCGTTTTCTTCCTTTTTATCCTCTTGGATCTTGAAGATTTGAATTCAAGAACAACTTTATTCTTGACAGCTTCAACTTTGCATGTTTGAATCAAGTCTTTTGGAGTTTGATACATTTGAATTTCTTGGATTAAAGGCTTTCGATATGCCACCCTTCCTTCAAACGAATCGCAAGAACTCAAGCAATGATCGGTTTGAACTCCAATTAAAGGAAAAACTTTCACATCTTCATCAAAATCACATTGAGCTCCCAGATCTTGAAATTCAACAAACTTAAAAACATGAAGATCATTTGGGTCTTCAATAATAGAAACATATTCCTTATCGAATAATTCTCCTTCTATTCCTTCCTTTTGATTAGCATTCCAAGATATAATATATTCCTGGAAATTTGAATCAAACAATCAATCGTATCAAGCGGTTGAAATATCAACTTAAATTTGATCATCTTTCAATCTTGCATAAGAAATCAAAGTTTCCCATGAAATCAACCCGCCTTTCAACAATAACCAATAAAACTTTCAACAATAACCAATAAAATTGTTTCTCATTAACTTTGTATTTGATATCTTCAATCATCACGATCCAAGAATCATAAGCCAAATACACCATGATCACAAGAACTTGAAAATTTATAGAGAGAGAAAGTGATTATGAATGAAATCTCTAAAAAGAAAAAGTGAACAAACAAGTATTCTAGAGAGAAACTCGAATTTTGGATCAAATCAAGGAATAAATTCAATTTCTAGAACACAAACTTTCTCAAAGATGAAGAACCCACAACAATGAAGATTCACTCAAATCATGTAGTCATCATGGATCAATTCTTGAGAACTTCAAGAACACTCGCTCTGATACCAATTGTAGTGATCTTGATTATGATGATATATGCAGAATTGAAAATATCTAGTGAATCATGCAAACATCAAGAACACAAAGAGTAAAGAAAATCATTGACGCTCGATTAGAATAGTAAGAGTACAAGTGGGTTTTGTTATTTTCTCTCATTAAACTAACACTCACAAATGGGTCTAACAAGTTCTTAACTAATAGGGGTCACTCACTTACCATTTATAAGAAATACTCAACCCATTTACACATACAAGCGGGTAAACCACATCTAAGGAGAACTCTACACCCCAATAGAAATGGATGCATATGTGCTACATTGTTTAGTTGTAAAAAGTTATTATGTTTATAAATTGTTAATGTAACTTTTAGGATAATTAAAAGACTTCAAAATTTTTGATTAACTTGTTTCTTTACTTTAAACTTTTATCTCTTGATTGTCATATCAGCTCTCATATGTCTTGACAATTCAAAACATCAAGGACATAATCGTTTATGACTTATTCCAATAAAATATTTTTCTATTATATATATATATATATATATATATATATATATATATATATATATATATATATATATATATATTGATGTTTTGTTCGAATATATTTTCTAAATGTTTTTTTTATCTTTTATTATTTTTTTATAAATTTTTTTATAAATAATTTTTTGTTTAAAAAATATAAAAAAATTTGTTAGATGTGAATATCATTAACACATATTAGGTATACAATTATTTAGTTTAATAAGGTTATTGTATAGACTAATTGAAATTCGAAACGAGTGTCAATGACTTTGATTTCATTTTTTTTATATTATTTTTTTTATAGTTCGTTCCGAATGACAAACACTAATCATAATTCTTATAACTCAAACACACGTGTTAATGTTTTCAAGTTCATTTTTTATTTTTAGAAATTTTGTTCGTTTTCGAGTTATATGATTTCCTATTATCCATTAAATAACTTGAATCTATTTTGCGAATTTCGGTTAGTCTACCTATTAATCCTATTAAAAAATAATTTTATATCTAATCTATGTTAATAATATTCACTTTATCGAACTTTTTTATATTTTTTACGAGGAATATAAACGAACAAATCGTCAAAAAAAATTTATTCAAACAACACGTCAAAAAATTAGAAAAAATTTATTCAAAAAAATATAAAAACAATAAACGATATATTCAAAAAAAATGTCAAATAAAATCTAAATATTAAAAAATATAAATAAATAAAATAAAATGTAAGCGAGAAAAAAAATAAACAATAATATATATATATATATATATATATATATATATATATATATATATATATATATATGTGTGTGTGTGTGTGTGTGTGTTTGTGTGTGTGTGGTGTGTGCGTGAAAAACAAAAATATAAAAGGAAGGATAAAATGGTCTTTTTAAATGGACTAAGGATGTACAGTGTAATTTCTGTAAATGTAATTTCTTTAAACCAACGTCCTTCGTGCTGATTTGGTGGAGCATGTTGATAGGTGCTCACATTCAGCTGCTGGCAGAGTATTGGTATGATGATTTGTTTGACGAATCAGATGAGGATTTAGATATGTTCGTCAAGAGCGAGTATTCGGATGACGATGACGAGAATGACGTTGATGAAAATGACAATGACCATGATGTCGATGATAATGACAACGATTCCGAGTGATATATTTTGGTTTTTTAAAATTCAGATATTAATTATGTTTTGTAAGTTGTGTTTTCCTTTTAATATTTGTTGTATTCTAGTTTTTTATTTTTTTATTTTTTATTTTTAATCTTACTTATTTTAATGTAATTAACGAAGTGGTTTTTATTTTTAAGTAATTTTTATTTTCATATATATATATATATATATATATATATATATATATATATATATATATATATATATATATATATATATATATATATATATATATATATATATATATATATATATATATATATATATAGGATATAGATCCGGTAAGAAATTTTTTTTGGTAGGAAGGTAAGAAGTTTTTTTTCTACATATTTTTTTGACGAACAAAAAAAATGAATCACTAGATGATTCATTTGTAAGATGATTCACAAGAAAAAATTCTCAAAAAAACATCTTTATGATTCATTTTTAAGTAAATTAAGAAAAAATTAATTTTTATGACAATTTTAGTGAATAACAACAAAATCATTATATAAATAAATCATCGAAATGTTTTTTTGAGAATTTTTTCTTGTGAATCATCTTACAAATGAATCATATAATGATTCATTTTGTTTGTTCGCGAAAAAA
Source organism: Lactuca saligna (assembly GCF_052625555.1). Classification (NCBI taxonomy): domain Eukaryota; kingdom Viridiplantae; phylum Streptophyta; class Magnoliopsida; order Asterales; family Asteraceae; genus Lactuca; species Lactuca saligna. The sequence continues at coordinate 221,833,321 of NC_136421.1, read as the reverse complement.
ATATGTAGAAAAAAAACTTCTTACCTTCCTACCAAAAATTTCTTTCTTACTTGATGTTGACTCTCTCTCTCTCTCTCTCTCTCTCTCTCTATATATATATATATATATATATATATATATATATATATATATATATATATATATATATATATATATATATATATATATATAATCAAATTCAATTATTTTTATTTAAAAAAAAGAAGAGAATGAAGCTTCGCACATTCTCTAGCTTTTGGTGAGGGAAAGAAAAGCAAGGGTAAGAATGATGTGGTATGCAAAAAGTGAGGGAAGCTTTTGGTACACACCCACCGGCCGATGTCTTATTCGTTTGATACTGTGAATAGAGATGAGCATTAAAACCATTGGAACCGGAACTAGACCGTAACTGAACCAGATTTAATAAAACAATTCGGTTAGTGCTTCTCTATTTATAACAAAACCGATCCCGATTCCAAAACCAATTTAGTTCCACAAAAAAAGCGGTTAAAAAAGCGGAACCGGTTTTAAAATTCAATAACTCACTCAAAACATATTTTGGTTAAATATTTAATTATATACAAGACCCAAAAGACAACATATCGATGTTGCGTTTTTTTATGTTTCAGCATGTTTTTTTTTTATTTTGTCCTTATTTTTAAAATATCGTAACTAACTAATATGAAGTCGGAATTACTTGATTTTTTTTCCAACATGTAACTTAGTGTTTGTATTTCATTTTAGAATGTAAAAAATTATAGTTTGGTTAAAAATTGAATCCCATACAATCAGTGCAATGTTTTTTCATTTTTTTAATATGAAAGTTTAATTTTCTTTTATTTTTTGAAGCCAACTAAACTATGTGTATGTATTATGAATTGCATGGTCATTAGTTTTATCTTATTTATAACCGATTCAGATTAGAGAAAATGACAAAAATAGCCATTTACACTAATGACATTACAAAAATAGCCAAAAAATATCCAAATTACAAAAATAGCCAACGATTTCGCAGATGGAAATGCCCCATCTGCGAAATCAACATGCCATCTGCGAATGTACAAGCATCTAAAGCACTACTGTGCTGTGCTTTAGATGCTTGTACATTCGCAGGTGGTTTTTTTTTGTGTATATAAAGGGGTAATTTCGCAGATGGAGAAGGTCCATCTGCGAAATACTCTCATCCTATCTGCGAAATACTGAACTTTTTTGTAATTTTTTTTTTAGTTTGACTATGAAATGAATTGGTTTGACTACGAAATCATGTTGCTATATAAAAAGTTTTGTAGAAAAATATCATTTTGGTTGTTATTTGTTTAGGAACTTTCTCTACAATTTGCTCAAAAAATGATTGAATATTTGGTTTGTCTTGTAACCGGTGGGAGATGGCAAGTTAATGGAACTAATCTGGAATACATATGTCCACAGGGAGGTATTTCTGAACTTGCTTTGATATTTTCTGAGTATATTAGTTATAGTGATTTTGTATCTTTGATAAGAAGCAAAATTGGTTTGTTAGACAAATATAGAATTAGTCTTCGTTTCCACCATTCCGAATTAAATTATTATATAGCTATAGTTGAAGACATGGATGTTAGAATGTTGATAAACATAATCAAAGGTAGCGGAGGAAGTGTTGTGAAAGTGTTTGTGGTGGTTGATGAAGTTGAGGAGGTTAATGGGGGTGGTGAAATTGGAAACCAGCTTGTTGGTAATTTATGCAGTTATAAAGGGAGCAATGATCAGATAGGTACTTTCAATACTCCTAGTGTACCTCAGTTTCACAGTGTTGCTGAAAATGTTAATGTTAGTTATTCACCTATTCACTATGTGGATCCTGAGAATTACAAGCATGTTGGTGATGATGATGTTGGTACTTATCTTGATGATGTGGGTGGTCGTTGTGATGATGTTGCCGAACAAGAAGTTAAAGTTATAAGTAGGCGTGTGGTAGATAAAACTAAAAAGAAAAAAAAAATTCAAGTCAAAAAACTGAAAAAAATCATGTTTACGGGCATTATGTTGATGTTGGTGATGTATGTTTAGATATAACCGAGCTACAAAGCAATTCCGATAGAGATGAGTTGGGTGATGAAGTTAAAGTTAAGTTTCCCGATAACCTTTTTCACGGTATGCCCCCTGTACCAGCATGGCCAGTTGATATTAATGAAGATATCCCAACACAGATGATAGACATGAATCTTCAAAAGATTCAATGTGAGAGTATATTTAAGAACAAAGAACTTTTAAAGCAATGTATTGGTAAAAAATGTCTTCGAGAAGGTTTCCAGACGAGGACAAGTAGATCCACCAAATCAAGGTATGAAGTTGTGTGTGTTTCGAAAAATTGTTCTTGGTTACTAAGAGCAAAAGCAATAAAAAATTCTGATGGACTTTTCCAAGTGAATAAATTTGTTGATGTACACACATGTTCTTCAACATTGTTGCAACCTAATCATCGACAAGCAAACAAATATGTTTTGGGTGAATATGTTGCTGATGTTTTGGCTGAAGACTATAGTAGAGTTTATCGGGGAAAAGAAATTGTTAATGATATGAATGCTCAATTGAATATCAATATCTCATACCATCAGGCATGGCATGCGAAGCAATATGCATTGTTGTCGTTAAGGGGTACGAAAGAGGATTCTTTTACCAAACTTCCGGCGTATTGTCACAACTTGGCCAAACATAATCTGGGTACCGTCACACATATTAAAACAGATGCTGATGATCGCTTTGAGTTTTTGTACGTCGTACTCGGTTGCTCGGTTAGTATTATCATATTATATTAATTTTTTAATATTTGTTTTGGTGTATTTGAATAGATATACAATGTATTGTAGGTACGCGCTTTCGACAATTTTTGTAAGCCGACCCTAGTAGTAGATGGAGCTCACCTAAAGGGCGAGTTCAAAGGTACCATGTTACTTGCAGTTACTAAGGACGGACAAAACCAAATATTACCGGTTGCATATGGTATATGCAAAAATGAGTGTACCGATTCTTGGACATGGTTTTTTCAAAAACTACGTGAGTGCATAGGAAATATGCAGGAGCTTACAATTATATCTGATAGGTCTCCATCTATAGCAACATCCATTGCCAACATTTTTCCTCACGCTCATCATGGAATATGTGGTGTCCATTTGTATTTCAACATAGTATCTAGATTCGGCAAGAGTAAGACGGTTAAAGGAATTTTTTGGGAGGAGTGTAAGGCGTACACAGTTGATGATTTTGATGTTGCCATGGATGTTATGAAAAAGACAAAAGAACCAGTATGTGAGTACTTAAAAAGTATAAATCCAGAAACTTGGTCAAGAGCACATTTCAAAGGGAACTGATACAATCTTATGTCTTCCAACAGTGCGGAGTCTATAAATGCATTATCTAGACACGCACGTAAGGTGCCAATACTTATGTTGATCGATTTTTTTCGTGCTACAATGCAACAATGGTGGTTTCAAAGACGTAACTTTGCAGGTATTAAGTAAATTTTTAATATTAATGTTTTATTAATTTTGATGTTATTGATCTTAACTTCTTCATTTTGGTTGTTTTTTTAGCGGAAGCAACAACAATACTTACCCCTTGGGCGGATGAAATTGTAAAAGAAAACAAGAAAACTTTTTTACTAAATGGGATGTTTGCGTGATCTCAAATACGAAATGTGAGGTCAAAAAGGGGGCACAAAATGTGATTGTTGATTTCCAACATATGACATGTATATGTAGGCATTGGCAACTTGATGGGATACCTTGTGGTCATGTCATAAGATGTTTAACATTCAACAATTACCAAGACTGCTCGAGGTATGCATTAAATGCTTACTTTACCGAAGCACTAAGGAAAACATATGAGGAATCAATAAACCTTCTGCCAAAGCCATCCGAATGGGAGATCCCCGATGATTTGATGATTGTTAAGCCACCTATAATGGATAAACGTCAGCCAGACAGACCAAGAAACACAGACCGCATTCCATCCCAAGGTGAGGGTCCAATTATAAAAGAGTGTTCTACATGTGGTCAAATAGGACACACGAGAAATAATTGTACTGGAAGGGCGTCCGGTAGCGGAGCACGTCACATAATTTCTACTGCAGAAATGGCATTTAATATTGGTGGTTCAGCGAGTTGCTCACAAACCTTTAACGCTGATTTTGATTTAAAACAACCTTGAAATGAAGACTAATGATGAGTTGTTAACTTATTATGTATTGTAATATTTTTATTAAATCTTACAAGACATTGTTATGCTTTCATATTTTTGTTTAGTTTGTTGATTATAACAATTAATGAAGCCTTTATTTTATAAAATATAGTTTGCAGAATTTTTTTAACAATTACAACTTGTTATTTAAAAAAAAACAAACGATCCTTTTGCAACCTAATCTGTATCATGATAATATAACAACAATTTTGTAACTAGTTTTTAATAAACTTGATCTATAAGCGGTATTTATACATACTAGACAGTAATGACAAGTCCAACTTTGAAATGACAAGACAGTAATGCCAAGTTACTATAGTAACCTGCAAATCGTAGTGGAACCCTTAAGTGACATGACATAAATGACAGTTTGACATGATAAATCACTGCATAAAGCTGAAAATCGTAGTCCAAATGTAACCATTTCATAGTCAAAGTTTTAATTCGAAGTCTATTTATTTATATAAATAGATGTTTAAGTTCTAAAAACCAAACACCCAAATCACCTAAACGAAACGAACTCCCATTATTAGAAATGTCGTCGAATGCAGCAAGTTCTTCGAATGAAGTACCTGGTTCTAATTCTGAAAGGCCATAGACGACAAATGTCACAACTGGAAATTTTGTGTCTTGTAAACTATACACTCAAGCTAAAGTGAATCAAAAGCTTAAGAACATGCGTAACACCTATTATTGTGACAACAGAATTTCAATCAAATACACCATACAAGCATTACAAATAGCCAACATGCAATTGGAAACCCTAGAAGTTCTTATTTAGGTCCACTTTGGACTAGAACTTCCTTATTGGGCCTAATGGAGCAATAAACTTCCAATTTGACTATCTTGGGTTTAAAACTCTTAAATGGGTTCTAACTGGACCCACATCTATTTGTTTCAACATTTTGGGCTATGTTGGACCTAGAATGAAATGAATTAAAAGCCTTGATACATGAATGACCTAAACTAGTCCAATAAAAATATAAAAATCCTACCACATTCCTTTAGACTTAAAACATACTCAAGATTAACACTAACATTGGGCTTAGGGGCAAAGGCCCAAAATTTTCCTCTTCCCTTCCAAATTCTCGGCCCAATGCACAAGCCCAAGAGGAAATGGAAGAGTTGACTTTACCATTGCCACATCATTGTTATCCATAGGACATCCATGCAACTCATCTCATTCTTCCATGCAAACATCACTTCAAAATCACTCTCTTCTCTCCTCCCTCACACTCTCAGCCGAGCAACACACACACACATTCACAAAAATCTCTCAACTCTCTCAAGAACACTCCTTCCTCCCCACTCCAAAAATCTCGAAATTTAGGAGCTTTCAAGAGGATCTTGCAAGTTAATCATCATCTTAGGTAAGTTTTTACTTATATCCATGATCTAGCTACTTCACTCCATCAAAAACCTCTTCTAAATCTATTCCAACTTGTGATCATGCACCTTAGAAGTCACCAAACTCGAGATCTACCAAGGAAAGGTGCTAAGGCCGAAAATCACCAAACTTTCTTCCATCTTTTCTTCCAAAAACCGAAAGCTTCAAACAAGGTGAGATTTATACCCCTTATTTTCGGTTTTCATAAGTTTTTTTTTTTGGGGGGGGGGGGGGGGGGGAATGCAAGTGAAAGTGTAGATCTATATGTGTTTTGTATGCTTTATATGATTCCATGCTTATATGTGTGCTTTTGTGTGTTATAATGTTGGATCTAGCCATAAAACCCCTCAAAACCGAGATATACCTTATGTTAAAAGACTCTAGCATCAAATACATTTCTACATACAAAGTATTTTTAGAAAAAACGGCTAAATGGTTTGGTAACAATTTCTTTGGGCTAAAAATACCATTTTTGGACTTAAAATGCGAAAAATACAAACTTTAAGGGCCTAAATTGACAAATCACGAATTCTGATGGTTGAACTATGTCAAAACAGTTTCAATAAAACAATTTCTAGAAATATACTCATTTAGAGGATTAAAAACATAAATTTCAAGCTTAATGGGCTAAAAATGACATTTTCGGCCCAATGAGGCCCATTATGCGAAATTTTCTGTTTTGGAGGGCCAAAACTGTGTTTTTCTATAAAACAGTGGACTATAAGTGATCCAAGTCCTTTTCAAAGGTTTAAAATGCTTTTTAAATTTAAAAAGGACCAAAGTTGCAAAAATTTTACAATTTGGGCCAAAATTGTCAAACTTTCGAAAAAGAAAGGTTATAACCGAGAAAAACTAAAATTCAGGGACTTAAGCTGTTTTCTATGAAAAATATGCTGGAAAATTCTTATTTCAATAATTTTTGGTATTAAAATGTCAAGAAAATTGATTCAAGGACCAAACCGGAAAGTTTTTAAATAAAGGGTTGAAAAAGTAAATTTTTACAAATAAGGAGGGTCTGAAAACAGAAAAATTCTCAAGACTAGTTCAATACATGCAATTTGATCAAATGATGATACCACGACTATCGACGAAATACAATACATTACAACACCAAAAGTCGTTGTCAAACGAATTGGTTCGGTCTCGAACCAATAAAAATCCGAAACTACTAACACGACAACACTATGACATTACGACATTACGATAACGATTGGGAAGTCACTATACATGCGAGTGTGCACAGACGTCTACGCACCACCTTTGGGCCCCAAAAGTGTAAAATCTTGTTCGTTGAGCCTAGCTAGCCCAATGACCTGATCTTAAGGCCCGAAGACCTCTCTCTTACGAAGTGTTGGGTTTTACCGATCCGACATAACGTAAAAGGACTTTCAATGGCCTGTATACTACTGGTCCCCAAGGGTCCTTTGGTATTGCTAGTAAAGTCTACCTTTTCATGCGAGGCGGGTCAGGGACCCCTCGTACCTTTTATCCCAAACCGGCTAATGGAGTTACCGAGGCCTTCGTGTCCTCGTTCTCTTCGGGTGTGGGACTACACGTAGTCAGGGCGGTTGGATAACGTGATTAGTACGGACGACGCCTACGGGATCGTTAATATTGCTATAGACTAGTCGTTTGTGTAACGTGTATTTGTAGCAAATAATCATGCTCAAAAATAATCCAACGTCGCCTGGTACCGATAACTTCACACGTTGCAATTGTTTCAATGTACGTTCATGTAATTCAAAGAATTAGGAAAACATCGGGTTTTCCTAGGGTATTTCAATACATACGGATTCGGAATGCACACAAATTTTAAAGGAACAATTTTTACAAGTATAGAAACAAACAAGCATACCTATGGATCTTCACACATTCTTGACTTTACTATTTTCAGAAAATATCGGATTTTCTGGTGTTTTTCAAAACATTACAAACATTGGATTTCAAACATTACTTATGAACTCACCAACATTTCATATGTTGACGTTTTTCAAAATACTTGTATTCTCAGGTAACAGATAAAGTGAAGGATGAATTGTACTCTATGACGTTTTGCTGTGGTTTAATTTAGTATCAAACAGTTATTTTTGAGAATGTAATATTCTGAGAACAATGTAATGGATGTAAACGCTACCAGTTGTATCATTCCGAATGTTGGTGATGTATAATGTTATGTTTCATGTATATTCATTGTGATGGTATTCAATTGAGTCACGACAGCCCTCGGACGTTTCCGCCGTCTGGTTCGGGGGTGTGACAGGTTGGTATCAGAGCTTTGTTTATAGTGAACTAGCATATCTAGCCACACATGGATATGCAACTATAAACCAAAAAGAGGGACTAACATAACTCTGAACAAAACAAGTAAATAAAACACCCTTGCTTGCACTAGGAATAGGAACATAACGACGAACCAAACAAAAAATAATACTAGTGTCTCGGTTAATTCGGGACTGTTCTTAGTGATACCAAGGAGTGAATGTAGCCTGATCAACTACATTCTCTCCAAAGTAAAACTAACACACGTCCTGATGAGATTGGGATTTCTAGGGAATCTAAAACTATACCCCTACCACCAAAAAGAGAACGCCTGTTTAGCTTGTGCAATAGCGGTAGAGTCATAGGAAAGTGATAGCTTATTCGTATACTTTCTCCCAGTCTTCATGGAGGGAGAGCATCAGGGCATTCAGTTTCACCAAGCCCTAGGAGCACACGGGATACTCGAAGACGAACCAGAGGGGAATCAGGAGGGAGTCCACGGCGTAGAACCTGATGAATACATGGACACCGACTACGAGTTCGAGGAGACCGACGATGACATGGGGGAGGATCAGGCCCCGGACATAGATCACGTCGCATCTCCTGTTAGCGAAGCGCAACAGGATCACCACGTCCCACCAGTGAATCCCGCGAGGGAAAATCGCTCCCCAGAAGCCGAGATTTCCGACTTGCAGCAACAACTGTTCGCCATGGAAGCACGTGTCGTGCACGCAGAGCTTGAGAGGGATGAGGTCATTGTAGACGTGACTGAGATGGCTCAGCTGTTGGCTCAGCACTTCGGCATATGATTTCACCGTTATAGTAGGACGCAGCTCATCGCGGTTAGGGATAGACTTATCATAGTAGGTCGTTAGGAAATATGCTATGTACTCCGACTCTATGTTTAAGTGACTACACTACTCATAGAGTCGTTATGCTGTCGAACTAGTATCGCTCATGTATGATCCTACGAGCAAATTTTCATGTATCAAATGCGGATAATATTAATAAATTTTTACGTGTTTTATTACGATATTGCAAATTGCTATGTGTTGAGAAATTATTATTGATTGGTCAATGGTAGTAGTGTTTAAGTTCGTACCATGCACCTAGTCAGTAGGATCACGACCTCACAGAAACAACATACCCTCAACATCTTTCCGTATTGTGACAGAAAGATGCCTCCCCGACCTGCTCGCGGAAACCAAGGACCAACCCCACCTGAAGTTGACTCAGCCGCTTTCCAGGCAGCTGTATCTGCAGCAGTCACTGCAGCGATTGTGCAAATTCAACAAGGGAACAATGGAGGAGTCAATGGGCAAGGAGCCGGAAGTTCGAACAACGGAATGAATCAAGGACCCACCAAGACATGTACCTACAAGGACTTCACAAACGCCAAACCACAAACTTTTAATGGCACTGGAGGGGTGATCACTCTGAAGCGATGGATCGAAAAGGTGGAGTCAGTATTCGAGATATGCGACTGCCCTGAGCACATGCAGGTGAAGTTCGCAGCCTGCACTTTTGTGGATCAAGCACTCACCTGGTGGAACGGACATGTAGAATCCATGACACTCCCTGTAGCCAACTCTATGCCGTGGACAGAGATGAAAGAAATGTTAATGGCTGAGTACTGCCCACGAGGCGAAATACAGAAGATGGAGCAAGAGCTATGGAACCTCACTGTGCAGAACGCGAATATTGATGCCTACATATTGAGATTTAGCGAACTATCTCTGCTGTGCCCGGGTATGATCGCCTCGGAAGGAAAGAAGATTGAGCGATTCATCTGGGGACTCACATCACCAATTCAAGGGAATGTGATAGCTGCAAACCCTGAAACATTTGACAGTGCGAAAAGATTGGCAAAAAGGTTGTATGACCATAACAACCAGAAGGGAGAGAAGCCAGTGGAGACTGAGAAGACGAAGGAAAGTGATGGCAAGAGGGGAAAGAACAATAAGAGGAAGGGGCGCCAGGGCCCCGACACCTCCAAGAAGCAGCAGACAGTGGCGGTTAATGTTGTTACCGCACCGGTTCCAGCCGCACCACATGCTCCAACCTCAGCCACTTCAAATGCTTCCAGACCTTATTCCGGTAATCTTCCCAAATGCAACAAGTGCGGTTTCCATCACTATGGAGAATGCAAGGATTTTCAGTGCACCAGTTGCAACCGAAGGGGTCACACTGCAAAGTACTGCAAGGCTTACCCTCCCCATAACCAAAATCAGGGAACCAACAGCAACAACCCTCGCAACAACAACAACAACCATGCCAGCGGCAATAACGCAGGGCCTAGCTACACCTGCTTCGGATGTGGGAAGACTGGACACATCCGCCGAGACTGTCCTAACAACAGCAATTTAAGAAATGGAGGAACAGGAAGGATGTTGACCATGGGTCAGGGTGAGGCCCTTCAAGACCCCTCTGTTGTTACCGGTACGTTTCCCTTAAACCACGCTTATGCATGCATCTTATTCGACATCGGAGCGGAACGAAGCTTCGTAAGCAATAAGTTTAAGCATTTATTAAGACAACTACCCCAAAAGCTAAATGAAACCTATACGGTGGAAATGGCCAATGGGAAAACCGAATCCACTAGGGAAATCTACACCGGATGTTCCCTAACTCTTAATCAACACGTATTTCGAATAAATCTAATGCCAGTGTCAATTAGGAGTTTCGATGTGATCATCGGCATGGACTGGTTAAGCCCCCACCATGCCGAAATTATGTGCCATGAGAAGGCCGTTCGTCTTCGCCTCCCAAATCACGAAACCCTGGTAATTTACGGAGACAGATCTAGCATGAACCTTCGCCTCGTTTCGTGCATCAAGGCACAGAAATATCTAAGAAGGAACAATTTGGCGTTCCTAGCTCACGTGGTGGATAAAACCAAGGAGGAGATTAACGTTCGAGACATTCCCGTAGCATGTGAATTTCCGGACGTGTTTCCTGAAGATCTCCCGGGAGTACCCCCAGAGAGACAGGTTGAGTTTCAAATCGACCTTATTCTAGGAGCAACTCCTCTCGCTAAATCACCCTACCGGCTGGCTCCTGCCGAGATGCAGGAATTATCCAGCCAACTCAGCGAACTTTTGGACAAGGGATTTATTCGACCTAGTTACTAGCCATGGGGAGCTCCGGTGCTCTTTGTCAAAAAGAAAGACGGATCTTTTAGAATGTGCATCGATTACAGAGAATTAAATAAACTCACAATCAAGAACCGCTACCCACTCCCACGAATCGATGATCTATTTGACCAGCTCCAAGGAGCTAGTTATTTTTCAAAAATAGATCTATGGTCCGGATACCACCAACTCAAAGTCCGGGAAGAGGATATTCCAAAAACCGCTTTCCGAACTCGCTACGGACATTATGAATTTGTCGTAATGCCCTTTGGTCTAACGAATGCCCCTGCCGCATTTATGGACCTAATGAATCGAATCTGCCGACCGTTCCTCGACAACTTTGTCATTGTTTTTATCAATGACATCCTCGTCTATTCTCGAAGCAAGGAAGAGCATGGCCAACATCTCCGACAAGTCTTAGAAACTCTGCGATCAGAAAAACTTTACGCCAAACTCTCTAAGTGTGAGTTCTGGCTGCGAAGTGTGAATTTCCTAGGTCATGTAGTCAGCCAAGATGGAATCCATGTGGATCCCTCTAAGGTCAAAGCTGTAGAAGGATGGGCCATCCCGACAACGCCCACAGAAATTCGTCAATTCTTGGGATTAGCAGGCTACTATAGGAGATTCATTCAAAACTTCTCTAGGATCGCCAAGCCACTTACCTCGCTTACGCAAAAGGGCGTACCATTCAAATGGACAGACAAACAAGAGATTGCATTTCGAACCTTGAAACAAGCTCTCTGTAGCGCACCTGTACTATCTCTGCCTGAAGGAACGAAAGATTTTGTAGTCTACTGCGACGCGTCAAATCAGGGCTTAGGTTGCGTTCTCATGCAACGTGGGAGAGTGATAGCCTACGCATCCCGCCAACTAAAAACGCATGAAGTAAACTACACGACCCATGACCTAGAGTTGGGAGCTGTAGTCTTTGCCCTAAAGATTTGGAGGCATTACCTTTACGGTACAAAGTGCACCGTCTTCACGGATCACAAGAGTCTCCAACACATCTTAAACCAAAAGGAGTTGAACATGAGGCAACGAAGATGGGTTGAATTGTTAAACGATTATGAGTGTGAGATTTAGTACCACCCAGGCAAGGCCAACGTGGTAGCTGATGCCTTAAGTCGGAAGGAGTACTCTAATCGTTGTACGAAGACTCTCTCGATAACCATTCAATCGCACCTGGCCACTCAAATTGCAGTAGCCCAGTCGGAAGCCATGAAGACGGAAAATAGAGCAAGCGAAGCATTGCGCGGAATGGAAAAGAACCTGGAAGCAAAGGAGAATGGAGTATACTATTTCATGAACCGTATTTGGGTCCCTAAATTTGGAGGTTTCAGAGATGTTGTCATGAAGGAAGCCCACAAGACGCGATACTCCATTCATCCCGGTTCCGATAAGATGTATTTGGATATTAAACAACACTATTGGTGGCCTAACATGAAGGCGGAAATCGCGACCTACGTCAGTAAGTGCCTTACGTGCGCCAAGGTAAAGGTGGAATACCAAAAACCCTCAGGATTGTTACAGCAACCGGCAATTCCTGAGTGGAAATGGGAAAAGCTTAAGAACATGCGTAACACCTATTATTGTGAAATGTCACAACTGGAAATTTTGTGTCTTGTAAACTATACACTCAAGCTAAAGTGAATCAAAAGCTTAAGAACATGCGTAACACCTATTATTGTGACAACATAATTTCAATCAAATACACCATACAAGCATTACAAATAGCCAACATGCAATTGGAAACCCTAGAAGTTCTTATTTAGGTCCACTTTGGACTAGAACTTCCTTATTGGGCCTAATGGAGCAATAAACTTCCAATTTGACTATCTTGGGTTTAGAACTCTTAAATGGGCTCTAATTGGACCCACATCTATTTGTTTCAACATTTTGGGCTATGTTGGACCTAGAATGAAATGAATTAAAAGCCTTGATACATGAATGACCTAAACTAGTCCAATAAAAATATAAAAATCCTACCACATTCCTTTAGACTTAAAACATACTCAAGATTAACACTAACATTGGGCTTAGGGGCAAAGGCCCAAATTTTTCCTCTTCCCTTCCAAATTCTCGGCCCAATGCACAAGCCCAAGAGGAAATGGAAGAGTTGACTTTACCATTGCCACATCATTGTTATCCATAGGACATCCATGCAACTCATCTCATTCTTCCATGCAAACATCACTTCAAAATCACTCTCTTCTCTCCTCCCTCTCACTCTCGGCCGAGCAACACACACACACATTCACAAAAATCTCTCAACTCTCTCAAGAACACTCCTTCCTCCCCACTCCAAAAATCTCGAAATTTAGGAGCTTTCAAGAGGATCTTGCAAGTTAATCATCATCTTAGGTAAGTTTTTACTTATATCCATGATCTAGCTACTTCACTCCATCAAAAACCTCTTCTAAATCTATTCCAACTTGTGATCATGCACCTTAGAAGTCACCAAACTCGAGATCTACCAAGGAAAGGTGCTAAGGCCGAAAATCACCAAACTTTCTTCCATCTTTTCTTCCAAAAACCGAAAGCTTCAAACAAGGTGAGATTTATACCCCTTATTTTCGGTTTTCATAAGTTTTTTTTTTTGGGGGGGGGGGGGGGGGAATGCAAGTGAAAGTGTAGATCTATATGTGTTTTGTATGCTTTATATGATTCCATGCTTATATGTGTGCTTTTGTGTGTTATAATGTTGGATCTAGCCATAAAACCCCTCAAAACCGAGATATACCTTATGTTAAAAGACTCTAGCATCAAATACATTTCTACATACAAAGTATTTTTAGAAAAAACGGCTAAATGGTTTGGTAACAATTTCTTTGGGCTAAAAATACCATTTTTGGACTTAAAATGCGAAAAATACAAACTTTAAGGGCCTAAATTGACAAATCACGAATTCTGATGGTTGAACTATGTCAAAACAGTTTCAATAAAACAATTTCTGGAAATATACTCATTTAGAGGATTAAAAACATAAATTTCAAGCTTAATGGGCTAAAAATGACATTTTCGGCCCAATGAGGCCCATTATGCGAAATTTTCTGTTTTGGAGGGCCAAAACTGTGTTTTTCTATAAAACAGTGGACTATAAGTGATCCAAGTCCTTTTCAAAGGTTTAAAATGCTTTTTAAATTTAAAAAGGACCAAAGTTGCAAAAAATTTACAATTTGGGCCAAAATTGTCAAACTTTCGAAAAAGAAAGGTTATAACCGAGAAAAATTGAAATTTAGGGACTTAAGCTGTTTTCTATGAAAAATATGCTGGAAAATTCTTATTTCAATAATTTTTGGTATTAAAATGTCAAGAAAATTGATTCAAGGACCAAACCGGAAAGTTTTTAAATTTTTACAAATAAGGAGGGGCTGAAAACAGAAAAATTCTCAAGACTAGTTCAATACATGCAATTTGATCAAATGATGATACCACGACTATCGACGAAATACAATACATTACAACACCAAAAGTCGTTGTCAAACGAATTGGTTCGGTCTCGAACCAATAAAAATCCGAAACTACTAACGCGACGACACTATGACATTACGACATTACGATAACGATTGGGAAGTCACTATACATGCGAGTGTGCACAGACGTCTACGCACCACCTTTGGGCCCCAAAAGTGTAAAATCTTATTCGTTGAGCCTAGCTAGCCCAATGACCTGATCTTAAGGCCCGAAGACCTCTCTCTTACTAAGTGTTGGGTTTTACCGATCCGACATAACGTAAAAGGACTTTCAATGGCTTGTATACTACTGGTCCCCAAGGGTCCTTTGGTATTGCTAGTAAAGTCTACCTTTTCATGCGAGGCGGGTCAGGGACCCCTCGTACCTTTTATCCCAAACCGGCTAATGGAGTTACCGAGGCCTTCGTGTCCTCGTTCTCTTCGGGTGTGGGACTACACGTAGTCAGGGCGGTTGGATAACGTGATTAGTACGGACGACGCCTACGGGATCGTTAGTATTGCTATAGACTAGTCGTTTGTGTAACGTGTGTTTGTAGCAAATAATCATGCTCAAAAATAATCCAACGTCGCCCGGTACCGATAACTTCACACGTTGCAATTGTTTCAATGTACGTTCATGTAATTCAAAGAATTAGGAAAACATCGGGTTTTCCTAGGGTATTTCAATACATACGGATTCGGAATGCACACAAATTTTAAAGGAACAATTTTTACAAGTATAGAAACAAACAAGCATACCTATGGATCTTCACACATTCTTGACTTTACTATTTTCAGAAAATATCGGATTTTCTGGTGTTTTTCAAAACATTACAAACATTGGATTTCAAACATTACTTATGAACTCACCAACATTTCATATGTTGACGTTTTTCAAAATACTTGTATTCTCAGGTAACAGATAAAGTGAAGGATGAATTGTACTCTATGACGTTTTGATGTGGTTTAATTTAGTATCAAACAGTTATTTTTGAGAATGTAATATTCTGAGAACAATGTAATGGATGTAAACGCTACCAGTTGTATCATTCCGAATGTTGGTGATGTATAATGTTATGTTTCATGTATATTCATTGTGATGGTATTCAATTGAGTCACGACAGCCCTCGGACGTTTCCGTCGTCTGGTTCGGGGGTGTGACAACAAACGAGGTGTTAGTTCTAACACGTTGCTGGCTAACTGTTAAGGATGGTGTATCGTTACTTGCTCCCCCGCATTGCCTAATTGGTGATGAATGGACTCGCATAACATCTTTGTTTAACCATGAGATGGGAAAAGGACAAAAAAGAGAAAAATCAGATGTTGTTACTAAGTGGCTGGATGTAAAAGAAGAAGTGACATGGTTCAATCGAGCATGTAATTATGCGAAACGTAACAATGTTCGTTATCGGGATGAAGAAGAGTTCTTGGAAGTTGTTACAGATTTTTACATCTGTGAGCATGACGGCAGAGACTTCAAATATGAGGAAGTTTGGAAGGTTGTTAAAAATAAACAGTATTTCATGTAGACCGCTCTAATTTCTGTTAAGAATAACCCATGGACTTGTGTTTTACGTTAATGGTTTGTTCGTATTATGTCGTTGTTTTTCATGTAATTGTTGTAATGAAACCAACCTCTATGTCCTCACCTAAACAATCTTTTAACCTCATCATGAACCATCTCCATGATTCTTCACACTCTAAGGTTCCCAAACCAATTGCTAAGAGTAGTGGTTCATGATTTCCATCTAAAGCCACTGCGAAGTAAATTGTTGTCAGATAGCTCCCAATAAGGGGTAAATAACCCACATATATCAGTGGTATCATGCACCTAAGGAAGGTACGAAGCTACATAAAAACGAACATATATTAGTGATGAGTAAAAACTAATCGAGATACATTACCATGAAATATTATATAACTCAATAAAAGAAGTATGTTATACCACGCAACCTAAAGCCACAAAACAGAACTGAAAGCGGTTGGTATCGGTTTTCTTGATGGCTGTGAAGGTATTAGGATTTGTTCTTTGAAGGTTATGCAAGAAAATTGGTAGTTGAGAAAAGCTTCTTCCGATGTTAGTACTCATTTTCAAAACCGATGAAAGTGCTCTACAATCATCACACAAATGCAATATCAATAAAATGAGATTATAAATAGAAAATATTGTATCTCTACTGTTCACAATTCATAGTTTAACCTTTTAAATTCATAGTCAAACCAGTTCATTTCATAGTCAAATTTCACTGACCGACATGACAATACTACAAAACGTACTTGTCTAGATTTCGTAGTTCAACTTTTTGAATTCATAGTCAAACCAGTTCATTTCATAGTCAAATTTCACTGACCGACAAGACAATACTACAGAATGTACTTGTCTAGATTTCGTAGTTCAACTTTTTGAATTCATAGTCAAACCAGTTCATTTCATAGTCAAAAAGAATTGTCTGTAACATGATTTCTTCTATAAAAGGGTGTCACTCAATATGAAAAATGTATCTGTCAAAGCAACTCCTATTTATAAGAAAAACAAGGCTAATGGCATACTGCAATTGTGGAGGAGAACGTATCGTTAGGATTTCGGGAACATCTAAAAACCCAGGAAGATTGTTTTACGCTTGCCCATATTTGGTATCATGTTGTTAACGCCATTCAAATTTAAACCCTCGTGTTTACATGACAAACAATTAATTTCTTACTGTTAATATTAAATTTAACAGGGACCAAAATGCGGGTTTATCAGTTGGGTTGATGAAGAGAAGGACCAATCATCTATGGTAATAGCTAAAGTAGCTAAGTCTAATAAGCTCTTTCAATCAGAAAATAAGAAGTTGAAGATAGCGTTGATTTGTAGTTGGGTGTTGTTCTTGGCAGTTCTTGTTTACAAGTTGAAAGCTTTTTAATATTGTTTTTATGGTTTTGAAGTTGTTTGGTCAATAAATTGTTGTATTTGTACTTACGTTTACAACAGTCTACTTGTAACGTTAAAACAAATGTCGTAGTCGTTCTTATGTTGTATGTATTCATAAGTTATTAGTAGGTCATTAATTTGTTGTAATTGTTGTAACGTTAAATTTTTTGCCATCCGTTCACGAAATTGAAAAAATAAACTAATAATCATATCCAACATTAATTTAGATATACAATTATATAATCCCACTACATAGGACCAAGACTAGACCCCCAAAAAAATTTTGCCATCCGTTGACGGAACTCTAAAGCTGCGGTCTTTGGGTCAATAAGAACACGTATTGGTTGACCTGAAACGAATTGCTCCATAAACATACAAACAAAAACACCACAATCTCCCAAATGACTACTTTGTTGGGGAACATTTTCTTCATAAATGAATTGCATATTCAATGGAATCCTTGGGGTGTTCCTCCGGGCCCAATACTTAATCTTGTCCAAATAATTTGCCACCTGACGTTCAAATTTGGAAAAGATTCCTTTAGAGTAGAATTTTTCATAAGCCGCTCTACCAAGACTGTCATAAATATGGACTTCCATTGATGCTAATCGTAGTTCCCCAAATAGCCAATGATTAGGGGATGAATGAATCGGCAATAAGACCTGTATAAAGATCATAAAATAAAATTATGTTTTTTTACATCACAATACAAAAACTTAACAAAAATAACGATATTATTTTCAATATAAACAATTAAGTTTACTGTATCAACATCCCACCAAGCAACCATGAAGTCGGGGTATGTAGCTATACCAGACATAAACGCCCTCCAGTCCTGTCCTTCTTCCAAAGCATGAGAAACAAAAAAATTTGGAGGCATTATTGTATGCCGGTCGCTCTCAAAGTGTCTCTCCATTAATACTCGGTACCAAATGGTTATATGCTGCACACATGATACTTTTGTTATTGACTAAAAAACAATTAACTTTTAAAATAATAAATTAACAATTAATTTACCGATGACTCCAACCATCCGTCGTGTGTATGCCCAAACAATGAGCTCCAAAAATATCTATCTAACACGAAATTTAACAAACGATGTTGGACATCATATAAATGAAATAAATGATTTTGGATGACAACCTCACCGCCTGCTACGTAAGGTTGCAGGCGCAACATGGAGAAGTCATGAGCAACACCAAAAACTGGAGGAGGAACGGGGCTTGTTGATTTAATATCAACCTTCTTTTTTGTTCTTCTTTTTGGCTTCGGTGTCGTGTGCAACTAAAATCAATATTCAAATGTTTAAATCTATATCTTTCAGATAATTCACATAAATATAAAATCATGAGTTTATAAATAAAACAAATACCTCGGTGTAAGGAGTGCACAAATATTGTGATGGTTTTCGAGTCCTCATTTTATCGTGTGGAACTTCTTTGCCATCATACTCATCAAAATAATCTACAACTGCTGTAATTCTTATTGCATCTTCGTCCAGCACCTAATTTAATAACCAATAATCTCTAATTATAAATAAGTTTCAATATACTAAAAACAAAATATAATTTAATGCAAGTATAAGAATCTCTGTAGCTTCACTATAATCATTTACGTCAAACACCTCATCATCAAATTTGTTCCCCGTATTGTCATTCCTCTCCTCCGACTCCTACATTAAAAATAAAACTTTATACTTAATAACGAAATACACATAATTTAATAAGCAATAATATCTAATTAAATAAATGATTTAATCTACTAAAAACAAAATATAAATTAATGTAACTATAAGAACCTCTTTAAATTCAGTATAATCATTTACATCAAACACATCATCATCAAATTTGTTCCCCGCATAATCATTCCTCTCCTCCAACACCTACATTAAAAATATAACTTTTTACTTAATAACGAAAGACACATTATTAAAAAGTAATTATTAAAATCGTAAAGGTAATATCTATAACAACCTTGTCGTCTTGAATATCACCAAATACATTTTCAGTTGTATTGTTTTTATTCAACACTTCATCTTGCACAACATATGTTTTCAAATATAAAATATGAACACAGGTATTCATATTTGTTAATAAAATTTAAAAAATAATGTAGCGTGCAACTAACATGTTCATCATAATTTCTTTGTGACACTATCGGATCATCAAAAGCAATGTCGTTCCAAAATTGTTCAGTATTCACTTCTTCACCAAAAAACTCTGTAGGTTGTCGGTTCATAAACACATGCTGCTCCAGTGCATGTAGCCGTTTCAACACCTCGTCTAACTTGTGTTTTCCACTGCCCCTACCTCTACCATGAGAGCGACCACTGGACGACATACTAGACGAAGATTCGTCTTGTCTCCTACAATGGTCCCGTACTGGGGATGGAACTGCTTTCCCTTCACCATATACATACTCTTGAAATGACATATAATAACAAGATGTCATCTCACCATCACCCGGTAACATGTTTTGTCTTGGTGGTAGACCCTCCTAAAAAATTAAACATATTAAAAATGCATATAAAAGTATAATAATCAAGTTTATTAATAATAAACGAAAAATTTATAAACCTGCATCTTTGACCAAATCTTGTTCACGTCAACCCATTTTAATTTTTTAGTTCCACTCCATCGTTTCATCCGAGGCAAGTCTTTATTTTTTTTCAACACAAATCCATATGCGCGAACAGCCAGAATCATCTCATATATCCATATCTATAATTTTTTACAATTATAGTAATAAAAGTTAAAATTAAAATAAAAAACTTAACAATAAAACAATTTAAATATTAGAATATTTTTATACCCTAATTGGAGCTGTAAATCCTGATACAGAGTACTTTAAAGTTTGACCACGCTCAGAAAGTGATAAATAATGATGTATTTTGTTCCATGTATCCTCAAGGTCAATATAAGTAAAATCCCAAAGATAGCTACCCCAAGTGAAACTAACAAAACAAAAAAACAATATTAGTTTTTATATAAATTATAACTTTAATAAAATATAACTTTTAACGTAAACAAAATATACCTGTTCCAGAGATCCAAATTCTCAGCAAAAAAAAATCAATCTTGTGGCACCCGATCATTAACTTCTTTACCCAAAAAACCTTCACACAGAATGTATATCAAACATACTCTAACTGCATCAACGTCGTCAAGTGCTACGAATGTTCGATTTAAAATTAAACGTTTAAGGTCGCCGATTTTCACCGAACTATTGGTATGGTCCGGAAATAGCCGTTCACGCAATAAACATATTTTTTTACTGCTTAATAATTTTTCCGATCCTTTTTTCCCAATGTTTTTTGGATACTCCCCAAAATTGAAGCCGGTTATCAAACAAAACTCTTCCGGCCCATAAACCATTTTCGTATTGCCTACTCGAAAATATAATCGTTTTATTCCATCTGGAGATAAAACAGGGTTCGGCCGGATCTGATGAAGGAACATTTTATGGAACAACAATGTGTCCCCTTGTAAACGAGGGACATCAATAAAATAACCAAATACGGTATTTTTGAAAATGGCACGTCTGACATCATCTAAAACTTCAAATACTTCCCATATGTTACCGCCAGAACCTTTTAAGTTCGCAAACGCTTTCACATTGATAAAACTAAAATCATGCTGCAAAAAAAACACAAAAACAAGATAACTAAAAAATATTTTGTTTTTAAAATATATGATTACGAACTGCAATACATAAACAATTAGTAATGCAAATACTATTTCTTAATTAATAATTATTTTTATATTTCAGATAAAAAACAATAACATACACATATATAAACAATTTTCCAAGTTATACAATAAATATATTTACGATAAAAAACAATATCATACATAATTATATAAACATATTTTCAACTTAAGGGACAAATATATAAACAACAATTTTTCAACTTAAACAAATTTTCAACTTAAACGACAAATACATAAACATTTTTTATCTTTCTAATTATATAAACTAACATTTTATAATCATATAAACAAACAAATTTTCAAATAAAACGACAACCAAATTAACAATTTTGTAAGTTATATGACAACAATTGTTCAACTTATACGACAAACACAAACAATTTCTAACAATATATATACGATAAATTTTCAACGTATACAAATGCTATACTTATAAAACAAATATATATACAAACGACTATTTTGCACGTACTATAATTTAACTATTTTTCAATTTATATAAACAATTATATGATAACAATATACAAGTTTTCAGGTTATATAACAACTAAACAAACAACAAAAATAACAAATTGTAAACATTATCTACGCAGTCTCTACTTGTACATTCAAATAAACACTAACAAAATACCATTTAAGCTTCAAGTATACTAAAGAAATATTAAAACTATCAAAATACAACAAAATTATCCTTTTTTAACACTAAATAATACAATAAATGATAACAAAAAGAAAAGCTTAAACATTTAAAGAGTTAAAATCTAACCATATTCGCCGGATTGTTGACATAATCCTCCATTTTCTTCAAAAACTAGCCAAAATCGCGAAAATACTCCAAAGATAGAGAGAGTTAGAGAGAGTTTTTGTGTAGAGAATGGTGAAAATGGAGAAAAAAAAAACGTTTATATACCGAAAAATGGGGGATTTCGCAGATGGAGTCTCAATTTCGCAGATGGAGTAAGCCATCTGCGAAAGTACAAGTAGCTAAAGCACAGCTGTGCTTTAGCTGCTTGTACTTTCGCAGATGACATGCTGATTTCGCAGATGGGGTATTTCCATCTGCGAAATCGTTGGCTATTTTTGTGATTTCGATATTTTTTAACTATTTTTGTAATGTAATTAGTGTAAATGGCTATTTTTGTCATTTTCTCTTCAGATTATTGTTTGAAAAAATAACCGAAAAGCTGGGACCGAAACCAACAGTCTAGTTTCTGATTCTTATGATATCGCAATACCAGTTCCGATTCTGAACCGATTTGATTCCAGTCGGGTTTCGAAGCTCATCCTTAGTTGTGAGGTGTTATGCTTGGTATGATTGGTTGAGTTCTACAAAATACACGTTTGCAAAGCAGTTCTAGCATCCACGTGTATACAACTAGGATCTGCATGCTGCATTTTTTATTTTATTTTTACTGGTTGGTTTGGACAAGCCATTGGCATCCAACCAAGTAATTTAAATAAGTTATATGCCAAACCCAAGCGATGCAGACTTTGTTGTAAAAACACAAAACACGATTGACTACCATGCACACCGCTAATGGTTTTTGAATATACAACAATTACAAGCGCCCATGGTTTTCCCAATTGTCCGCTCCTTCTTAAAATAAATTTACTTGTACTTTCCAATAACTGTGTGTCCAATTTAGTACTTATTATTGTTTACCTTTTTCTCTTTTGTCAACACCAATAATCTAATTAATTTAATTTAAAACTTCTAAACACAGAGTATTGGAATCCTTATCCTATTTCTATCCATGAAAGTGATGCTAAAATAAACATACCAAATATGTTGTTATTTTAATTATATCCAGTGACTAATAATATATTGCCTCATGTTAGAACAAGCCATGTTATTTACATGGATTTTAGTCCAAACGTATTTCCCAACGAAATTTTTTTTAGTGATTGCTTTGAAAATGTCTTATTTTTCTATTTTCTAATTAACTACTTCACAAAGATTTGCGCCTAATATATTTCAGTAACTTGTATTTGCAAAAAGATAAATCTAATTTATTTTTAAATCCATCTATCATACTTAGACCTTCGATCTTAAGTTGTAAGAAGAATACCGGATACCCTTGGGCGTTAAGCTAGAAACTCTTTAGTGTTCGCAAATATTCAAACTCTTTAGATTCTATTTGAAGTTATCAATGCCAGTCTTATGAAAAATTTGAAAAAAAAAACATAAAAAATAATTGAAGATATAATTTGTTGTTATGGGATTTTTTTAATATATGCCTTAATGCACATATAACAAGCATTAATTGAAAGGAAAATCTCCGGAAAAATCCTAATATTTTACCCTAGTTTACGAAAAAGTCCCAAACTAAAATTGATTTATAAAAAAGTCCTAAAAACCGGTAAAATTGATGATTTGACCATATTTTTCCGGTTTCATTACGTACCCGAAAACATTAAAGTCTCATTATTTTACAATAATTTTCATTAAAGTCCTATTATTTTATCATAATTTGGGATTTATTCGTAAATTATGGTAAAATAATGAGACTTTATTAAAACTGGTTAAGTAATGAAACTGGTAAACTGGGAAAATATGGTCAAATTGTTATTTTTACTAGTAATTAGGACTTTTTCATAAACAAATTTTAGTTTGGGATTTTTTCGTAAATTAGGGTAAAATATTATGATTTTTTCGGAGATTTCTCTTAATTGAAATGTTAATTAAATTTTATAAATATTAATTATAAATAATATTATTTATAATTAATGTTTTTTATAGTAATACTATATATAATTAATATTTATGATATTTACTATATTTATGATGATATTTCAGTTAATATAAAAAATCCATTCATGTATTTCTGAATCAATTATGAAATTTTCTATTTTTAATTCAGGTAGAAAATACCGGCCCTTTCTATCCTAGGATTGTTTGGTCAAAATAAAGCCAAAGTTTTCCATATGACACCAATAAATCAAACTGGATCATTTTTTTATTTATATCTTCTAATTACATGTAACAAAACCTGAATCCCCGACATTAGTTTTCAAGTACTTGACGAGTTTCTGCATAATTTATATAAATACTTCTCGTTTACCCTTTCTAATTCATAAACTATGTGCTCCCTTAACATTATTTTTTTCATTATTTAAGTGTTTTAAATAAATTAAGAAACCGTTAACTGTTTTGGGGATGATGACAAGTTGACAATAGAGGTATAATATGGCTATTTTAATAATGTACGCTTACAAAATGAAATTAGCATTAATTTATTTTTATACATGTATATACCACACAAACCCTTAATGATTAAAAAGAAAAAATAAGACTAAACTGCACAAATGGTCCCTGTGGTATGTCGAAAATTGCCACTTTGGTCCAAAAAAGTTTGGATTAGCACCAGTGATCCAAAATTTTCATTTTGTTGCGTTTTTGGTCCAGTATGTTCTGATTTTTTATAAAATGACGAATTTGCCCCTATTAATATGATTTTCCCTTTTTCTTATTTGCTTTTCTAGTTTTTAGATTAAAAAAAATAAAATAAAAATAAAAATAAATATCTCTTTCTCTTCTCTCTCTCTCTCTCTCTCTCTCCCTCTCTATTCTTCCATTTTCGTTTGTTCTTTGTAATTCTCACGAACCCTTCATCACCGATTACACCACCGTCGTCGCCGTCAGGCACCACCACCTTCAACCCCTATCGTCTCCACTACCACCAACCTCTGGCAAATCTGAAAGCCGACATTACATACAACAAACCATAATCGATTACTACCACCGATAACCATCTTTTCACCTGCTTAGTTCCTCTTCTCCGTCGGGAAACCATCTCTGTAAACCCAATTTTTGATAAAAACCATCAATAATTTCTGAAACCCTAGCACCTCTACCTTATCTCATCTAGATTAGGGTTTTCGACGAAGAAAGACGTCGACGATAGATGGTTTTCGCCGAAGAAGAAGAAGAAGGATATGATAAGGACGAGACTCACCGAAGAAGAGAGAGAAACGAAGGCGGAGTTTGTGGCTCGAGTTTCCAGATTAAGGCGCCATCGATGTGTGAAGACGATGATGTGTATCTAGGTTTTCAAATCAGAACTACTGAAGGATGAAGCCACCTTCGACTTCGATCTGGGTTTTCACGTCTTTGCTGCCCTTCGTCTTCTTTAGTATGTCCCAACCTCTGTTTCTAACTAAATTCTTTCTCCGACCAAACCATCTGTTCTTTGGATTACTATCTTCATCGAGTTATAATGTTGTTGAGAGAGATAAAGAAATGGAGAGGTGGTGTTACTCCGATCGAGAATAATCTATGGTGGTCGGAACCCCCATTCGCCGGAAGTTGGTGGTGACGTTAGTTTCGTTTTGTGAAAATTCACAGAGAGAGAAAGAGAGAGGGGGGGAGAGAGAGAGAAGAGAAGGGGAAGTGCAGGGAGGGGTAGGGTAGTGATGCAGGTGAGTTTTTTTCTTTTCTTTTTAATTATTGTAATACAAATAAATAGAAAAAGAAAATACAAAGGGCAAAATTGGTATTTTAAAAAAGTTTAAAATAAATTGGACCAAACAAGCAACAAAATGAAAACTTTGGACCTCTGGTGCTAGTCCAAACTTTTTTGGACCAAAGTGGCAATTTTCGACATACCACAGGGACCATTTGTGCAGTTTAGTCAAAAAATAAAGCCTATGAAAATGACAATGTCCACAACAACAAATAGCAACCCTCTTTTTGTATTTTACTATCATCAAATAGTAGGAATATACTTTTTGAATATTCCTTTCCACTTAAAATTTTAAACGAGTGGTTATAAGTTATAACATTTTATCACTGCAACTAAAATCAGCAGTACGATGGAAAAAACTTAATTAAATAAATAATTAATAAAGAAGAGTAAACTCAAAAACGGCAATTATAGTTTATTGTGATTTTCTAGTTATAGTTCAATTTTTATAAATGGTCTTTATTGACTTAATTCTTTTTCAAATTTTCAACTAACCTTTAACAAACTCTTTTAAATTTTAACAAATTAACTTAAATACCTTTAAAATAAATAAACATATCTATATTTCTTGTTGAATTATGTGGATTTAATATTCCAAACTTATAATTCTTTATATCTTTTTGTATCCTTTAATATTTATTTTGTTTTGTTATTTATTTTTGTAGATTGTTTATTGTGTTTGTTATGGTTTGGTGCATGCGGGTTTATTGTTTGTATTTTCTATAATTGTTGGATCGGGGAAAATAAAGTGGTAAATGTCAGAAACACGCAGGTTATACCCGACCCAAGTTCAAGTGATTGATCCAGTTTTATGTTCGGATGTATATATTATGCTTCGGGTGTCAACTGTAGACATATTACACACATTCTTCTTCACACAATTTTTTGTCTCTCTTTTTATTAGGTTTGATGTTCTTGAGTTTTATTTTCTATCTTAATTTTTTCTTTGATTTGAGAGTAGATTATGTGAGTGTTTTTGTAGTGAGCTTAATTGTAGAGAATAGAGTGATTTATCGTAGTGAGGTTTGATTGTAAGCTCTTTTGAAAACCAATTGGTTCTTAATCAATAAGAGTTGTTGATGTTGTGTAATCTTGTGTGTTCATGTGTTCGTGTTTCTTTTGATGTATGGTCATTATCTACTAATTAATATAAATATATTTAACAATTATGATGTTTTTATCTTTATCAAGCGAAATTGTTAAAAAAATCTCAATATTTTCAGAAAAAAATCACATTAGTCCCAAATTTTATTTTTTGAACAGAAAAATCATGATTATTTGATTTTAAACGATAATATATCATTTCCTATTAAAAGAAAAAAAAATGATTTTTTTGTTAATTTGAGCAAAAATGAAATAATCAGGAATTTTATATTAAAAAAAAACATAGGACTAAAATCAAACTTTTCCGAAAATATTATGATTTTTCTCACAATTTCCCTTTAATCAAAATATATCTTATACGATTAAATATGATGTGTTTATTTGAAACAAACATAAAATGGATTTTATAATTTTTAATCTCCATTTAATAAAATAATAAATATTAATTATATGAGTTTATAAACCAAAATTAATATCTTGCAATAATATTGTTTCTTTTAAACACTGAAACACTTATAATATGTAAAAAAATATTTTGCCTGATTCTTACAAAATTAAAAGGTTTTACTTATTTTATTAAAAAAATTCAATATTTACTAATATAAATAATTCTTTTTACCAATTAAGAAGCTTAGCTAATGCACTTAGTATTAAAATTTGGATGATTTTTAATTTTTGAAAATTATAGTTTAGGAAAAATAATTTATCATAATTACATTTCAGTTTTAGTTTATACTGTTATGTCGTTTATGTAATTTTACATATTTCAAAAAACTTTCAGCTACTTATGTCAAATATTCTTATACAAATAATGTTATAAATGCTACAACTTCCAGCTTCCAGCTACCGGCCACCATCTTCTCGCCACCAACTTCTCGCTACTAGCTAGAAAATTCCAACTTCCAACTACATTTTGTTGAACACACCATTCGTCCTTTTATATATATATATATATATATATATATATATATATATATATATATATATATATATATATATATATATATATATATATATATATATATATATATATATTATTAGTTTATATTAGTATTATTCATATTATTATTATTATTATTATTATTATTATTATTCTAATTTAAATTTATTTACATATCTTCATGATCAAGTTCAAGAACATCATCTCATCCCAATATTGTAGCTTCATCGACGTTGTTCTTTTTTTTACTATCAAGGTCGGTCTATAGGTTTTTCATAACCCTTGAGAAGACACTAAATAATGTCCCTATGTTGTACCATAAAATATATACCAAACCCTATATACAACATGAAAGAGAATGTTATAATTTATAAACAAATGTATGTTGCTCTTTTTTTACATTAATCTATTTATAATACAATCATTACTCTTAAAAGAGAAAACTTAAAATTATATTCAGTGATGACAACAAAAATAAAAAGAATAATCTTGAATTATTTGTACAGTCCACACAACTTAAGTCTCACCTCAAAGTGTCTATAACTATATAAATATGAAATTGTGAGCATTATCGGATATGGATGTAACATCCCAAAAACCATTGTAAAAATTTTCATTTTTAAAACCTTTCAATAATCCATAGACCATACAAAAACATTGTTTTCAAGAACACAATCAAAATCAGAGTATCCTAAAATCATCAATCCACAAAATATACAAGGATGATATGTACAATCATGCATTCGCCTTGCCCTGATCATCTGATGTACTTGAAACCATGAAATCAAATTATAAGCATTAACTTAGTGAGTTACACCAAAATACCCCACACCATCAACATATAACAGCATGCATACATGAGCCTTCAGCATGACTGGACTGCCTCACAAGGCCTACAACCTATCTGGACCGCTCTCCGAGCTTTCGGCCTAACTAGACCGTCTCGTTGGGCCTACAGTCTATCCGAACTACTCTCCGGCCTTCGGCCTGACTGGACTGCCTCGCAGGGCCTACAACATATTCGGATCCCCCCGGGTATCTTGGCCTTCAGCACAAAGCAGGATCGCCTCAACCCAACAAAACAATAACATGTTGACATATAAAATAACAATTAATAAGCATCAAGTATAGATAATCATACAGATATACCAGTCTAACATATATCCATTGAATACAAGTAATAATATAGATCTACCAGTCTATTGTATATCCAATATAATATCATCCTATACACCATAATGCATAACATAGTGGACCGACATTAGTGCCTTTGACCCACAAGCAGAGTGAGGAAAACTCACCTAAACAACTCAACAGAAGCTCAACAACAACGCATCCAACCCAAGCTTCATAAAACCAAGCTGAGACCAATCCTTATCCAAATATTCAATTCCACCCAAGTTTGACCAAAAGTCAATTTGGTCAAAGCTAAGGTCAAAATTGCCAACAATAGCTCTCCACGTCGTGGCCTTCCTTGGCCACTCCATGAGCACTAAATGCCAAAATAGTTATTGATTCCCCAGTCGCCACGCCGTAGAGACTGGTATGAATAACTCAAACGAGTTTAATCCTTTTTCTTCCAATTTCAAGAGCTCCAAAGCTCACACCTAATCCTTTCCAAGGTCTTAATGGATAATGATTCTAACTTTATCCATTGGGAAGGTCCAAAAACCACCAAGATGTGGACTTTATGTTTCAAAGGGACCCAAAATGCTTATTTCTTAACTTAATTCATAAAGTCCAAGTCTCGAACCTTAAGATCTGGATCCACATGATGCTTAAATGGATAAAGTTTCCAACTTTATCCATAGAAAAGTCACCAAATTTTAAGATCTAAAATTTAATACACTAAAATTACCTAAAGGACTAAGAAAACTTGCATGGCTAGAAGGGAAGGCAAAAGATCATAACTTTCCTAGTTTATGAGATCTAAGAAGCATTGTAAATTGACCAAAAGATGTTGGAGTCCACCCAACTCCAAGATTACCCATAAAATGGACCAAAACTGCCAAAAACCCCAAATACAAGATCTAAAGAACTAGACAGCAAGATTGAAACTTTATATTTACAATAGTCTAGAAATGTAGTGCCTTTGATGGACCCAAACTTGTAACAACTTTCCTTAAAACCAAAAGAACCTTTTTGATCTTCAAACTTCATCAAAATATCATATAAAGCATCCAACAGAAGAAAGATGAGAGGGGAGAAGCTCAAATCCTGAAGGTGGAGGCTAGGGTTTCTCCCAAGGGGGTCCTAGAGGTGATGGAGGCTGATAAAATGCCCAAAAATGCAGAAAATTAAGCTTAAATATGTTGAAACCCCTTAAAATCATGCGCTTGGGCTTGACTAATCGCCTCGCCATGGGATCTGATCCCCACGTTGTGGCCACGACTTTTCACCCAAATCCATTCCAACTTCAAACAACCATAACTTCTTTGTTTCAACTTCGTTTTTGGCAACCTTTATATCCACGGAAAGGTATTGACAAGCCATACGCTTCTATCTAGTTACTTTTGGATTAACACATGTCAATCTAAAAACCATAATCCATGAAAGGCGCCTAACAATTAACTTTTCCCATTTTACCCATTTGACTCCAAAACACAAACCAATGGCTTAGATCATCTAACCACTATTATTAACATCCAATAAGGTCTAAACCCTATTAACTTGAACCCAAGGCCTCTTATTTGATCCATTTATTGCCCGCAATCTCGAAATATGAAACTTCTCAAAACAGGATGTTACAATGGAGCAAATACACCTCTACAAGATGAAAATAAGTTTATTATATTTTGAGCCTTATTTCTAACTTAAAAACTAAGAAAGGAAGAAAATTAAAAAAAACATTAAAAGTAGTTAAACTTAACATCATTAAGCTCCCAAAATTTGGAGACTTGGTGTAAAAAATTCGACAACTTTCAACACAAGGCTAATAGTGACACCCCTAAGAATAAGTATCGTCCGACATGTAAGTTTATAAAGCAAGACAACTTAGACTTCTGATACTCAACGTTGGAAAAAAAAAGACTTTATATCTCAAACTTTCACATACCCTGAGGCATTATAAGATAGGTTTCAAACGCCATAAATAAAAATCCAACCAAAGTGTTTGGTATTTAAGGTAAATTTTAATATCGGTAGTTGAAAGAGAAAATACACCACTTATGTTATGTATTTTTTTTCTTGTAATTCTTGTGAATCAATAAAGAGCTACCATCTAGCATGTTAAATATGATCTCAAAATACCTTTTTGTAGTGCAATTTTAGATAACAATGGTGAAAACAAACTTATTTGATGATCACTTTTCTTTATATCTTACGAATTGTGTAGTCCACTTTCCTTGAACTTTATTTGAATATATTCTTGGATTACAAGTAAATACACATTATAATCCAAAAGATGTCACTTTGTATCATAGGAGTAAGAAACAAAAAAACCAAATTTATGTATGGAGTAATCAAAATCTTGGGAGACCAAAAACATGGTATGTATGTGTGTGTAGTATGTAAACCCATAAAACCTATTAAAGTGATAAGATGACAAAATGTGGTTTTTAGAAGCTACAAATAGTTAGTTGTCATTTAATTTCAATTTAATATTCAAAGTGTACCTCATCTTTAGTAGTTTAGAACATTCAATAGTCTATAGTTTTAGCAGTCTTGAAGTTAAAGTCCATAAGAGACCCACCATTATAATTTAGAAAGTTTAAAATGTATCTAACATAAGAGCTTCATAAGTTAAATAACTTCTATTTGAAGTGTTTTCAAGGTACCCCATACTTGGGAAAATTTTTGCTTGCTCGTTTCTATCTTATTATACATGTTACACATGCACCTAAGAATTTGATGTTAGATTAATGTGTCTAAGTTCATAACTAAATTTTTATAAACTTGTAATTAGAAGTAAAATCATTTTTGGGTTGCCTTCATAACTAGAAATGGATTAGAATAATATTTGTAGGGAAAGGAAAAAAAGTATTAGTTTATTATATTATTAATAAATTAATTGGAAATAAATTAAATTAAATTAATTATTAATCAATCATAATTAATTTAGGATCAAATGAAATTAATTAAAAGTGCAATGGTTGTTTGGTAATTACTTATAGTTAAGCAAATGAGGGATTCTAGAAGCCTCTTGATGGGGATGGTTTTAGAGTGCCCTGAAAGGCAATCTAGTATAGTGAATTTAATAAAGGAAAACAGATAATTACTAGGATTTGAAATAATATTATTTTATCTTCAAATCTAGGATTTATGGGTTTCCTAATAGCTATATAACGGGGTCATTGGCTAGTAATTTTCTTCCACCGCTTTCTTAGAGAACCCTTGCTAAAAATTTGCATCCCTCTCCTCTCTACACTCTTGTGTTCTAGTTTCTAATTTTGGGTGTAATCCATTAGAGGTATCATCCTATTGGTTCTGGTTTTCTAAAAATATACAAAGGAAGGAATCAAACGAATTGTTTACAATAACAATTCAAAAGGTATGTAACCCTAATGTATGATTTTCAATAATAGTAAGAGTGATCTAGGGTTTGTAGCTCATAGTATGTTGCCTTAATGTGAAGAAATAGATTCTTAATAGGTTGCATGTACCCTTAATTGTTAAGTGTAATTTTCCACATTGTATATGAATTTTATAACCTATGAAACCCATTAGTGATATCAGAGCTTGATTTTCTTACATTAATTGTGCATTAGATGAATTGAACAAAAAATTGACATTTTATTTTGTCACGACGTAGCATGTCTTCTGCCACGA
Organism: Lactuca saligna; assembly: GCF_052625555.1. NCBI lineage: Eukaryota > Viridiplantae > Streptophyta > Magnoliopsida > Asterales > Asteraceae > Lactuca > Lactuca saligna. The sequence goes on along the minus strand of NC_136421.1, from coordinate 221,801,000 downwards.
CGTGAGATCAGTCGGGAATCAAATTTTTTGGATTTTTTGCCTTATCTGATTAGTATATTGTTATTTAGTCATTATCTGGTTATAGTTCTATTAAAATCCGATTTTTTAGTTGCCTTATATGATTAATAACCCTAATCTGAGTTTTAAGGAGATAAACATGGAAACCTAATCTACTTATAAGAAAATTACATGATTATCCTCATGGTTTTAATGTTTAATTTAAATAATGATAGTCAAAAAGATAAATATCAAATCCATTAATTATTTGAATGATTTAATTAATTTAATTAATAGTTTAATTAAAAGACAAAGATAAATCATTAATTTGTTTAAAAGGATTAATTAGTTAATGGTTAATTTAAAATTAAAACTTAAATCTTGAAGATTTTAAAATGTTTAAAATACACCTTATAAATATATAAAACATTTCATTACTATATGTATAAGAAAAGTCAGTCGAATCTCTAGTACGCCTCATTCATGAAGTCATGATATAAGAAGTGTATAAGGAAACGACCTATAAAGTGATCGTTGAATGGATGCCATTTTCACCACCGCTTCTTTGTATAGTGGATGGTCATTAGCCAAATGGATTTGAAAGGGCATAAGAAGGTTAAAAGTATAATAGTAAAGTACCAGAAGATTTTTAGAAAATTCAAATCTAGTTACTTTTGGATAAAATGTGAAATGTAATCTAATCCATGAAACACACATGATTTCTTTGCAAAGTTGTTAGTGGAGTGTATATGGATAACCGACACACTAATGTGGGACTAAAAAGTGTAAATGATGGCACATAATCGATTTCCAGATTGTTAATGGAGCATGCATGGTTCACTAGCACATCAATGTGAGATCATAAATGACTTCGAGTATGTCATGCGTGTTTGTGTGGTTATTCATATCTTGTTTGTGATCCTCGATATCCTACTCATAAATGGAAGAGCATACTTTAAGATTAAACATGTCGTTGATAAGATTCAATGAATCTCAAAAGATCTAGGAATTTCCTATTAGATTGAAGTTGGAATTGTGCCTACCTAAATACATTCGTAATTAGATTACGACATCCCTCTTCTCATTTTGAATTGTATTTAGGATGCTAGCCTTGAATATCAATTTGGGTTAAAATTTTTAAGTATATACATCAACTAGCTAAAAATGTCTCTCTCAACAGATGTCTGGAAATGGTGAATCTTCTGCTACTCAAAATTGTACTCCATACTCGAACTTCACTCCCTTATCTATTATGTCAAAGGAAAAGCTATCTGGTCCAAACTACATGGAGTATATAACAAACTTGAAGATGACTATTCGTTACAAGAACAAAGAGTATGTTCTCGATAACCCCCTTCATGAGATTGATGAATTGACTTCTATTTCTAAAGAACTGGCTCTTCACAAACAAGATGATGACGATGCCAGTAAGGTCGCTTGTGATGGTTTTTTATAGGTTATAAACAAAAATTACATGTGGCAGGAAAACACTTAAACCCTTAAGTTCACATGCAACCTATAAAGGATCTATGTTTTCTCTATTGATAGCAACTAACTATGAATATCAAGAAACCCCAGGAGAGTGGCTATAAAATCGAAATTCATACAAAATTAGGGTTACATAAATTTTGATTATTATTGAAGATAATCAAAGTAGAATCCTTCTTTTAGATAATGGAAAGCTAGCACCAAAGGAATAGATTCCTCTAATGGCTTGTACCCAAACCCTAGTAACAAGAAGACTTGAGGAGAGAGGAGGCTTGAGAAAAAATTTGCCTCTATGAAAGCAAGAATATATGAACAAAAATAGGCACCCAAGGTGTCCTATTTATACTTGCTTAAGGAAACTCCCATGGAAACCAAAGTGTCTTGAATGATTAAACCTTATTAATCCTATAATTAAATCCAAATTAATTCTAATTAATCAATTAAGCATTACATTTCCAATTAATATATATAATTCATATAATATATTAATAAATCATATAAGTCGGTTTCCAGTTACTTTATTATTCGTATAATAAACTAACAAGTTACCCTCTATCTCCAACTATCATTCTAATCAATTACTAGTTTTGAGGGCAATCCAAAAAAGACTTTGTTTCTAATTCAAGAGTATATCAATTTAGTTATTGGCTTAGACACCTTAATCTAATAGTCTTCTACTTGGATAATTCTATAACTATAATTGCAAGTATAAACCTTGAAATAAATAACAGAGAGTGCTTTCCAAAGCCATTGTTGAACTCTAATTCAAATAAGCTAATGGCCCTAAGATAAGTGATCAACTATTCTTTCGTTCTTCAAGATATCGTATGGACATGATACATGGATCATAATCAATCTCCTTGTCTAAAATTATCTTTCCCGATTTCCTAATTTGTAAAGACTTCAAATTGAACATATTAATTAGTCATGGCTGGGCCCAGCACTATATAGTCAACATCAAATCATCGAGGGGCCCAATGATATCACTTTTCTTGTTAGGGAAAAAGGAACAAATTACATTGACTATGTAGTCATACAATTTACATATCAAATCACACATGGAATAACCCTTTATAACATCTAATTACAAGATGTGTTTGAGTAAACCAATGCACAACTGATCTGTAAACTATGAACTATATATCTCTACTTTAAGAATATAATATATTATCGTCTTAGAATTACTTGGATTGAATCCATAAAGTAATCTCTAAGCGTAGGTTTATCCAATACTTAAAATCCCTATTTTCAAATTACTCCTGAATATTTTAGCTATTCAAATTGCAATGTCTCAACCTCAATCGACAATCTACAATCAATTCATGACAGTCTTAATTCACTACTTACTTCCAGACGTATAAACGACTATGGAATTTTGAATACTATCAAAATTACTCAAGGAAGTAAAAGATGAAAATTGAAACACAATAATAAGTTAATTAGCTATGGTACCATACCTATTGATCATAAATAAATCTTGATTGTTTAACCACCATAAAAATATGAATTCATCCATTGTGTAATGTTTCAGGAATCAACTAACCACCTGAATTAGATAACATCGGTCACGCCATGTCATGAACATGCATACTATGCCTCTTGATGCTCCTTCCTTTATGAACAGACCGACTAGAAATTACTTTCAACGACACTCAATTCACAATTCCAAATTCTTATCACCATTTAAGATGTAGTGGAATTTCATCTTTACATGCATTGTCTTCCTATGATGTTAAGGTTCTTAAGTCACAAGGACCGAACCTTTGAAATTATAGAATTTTACACTAGAACTTGTTACTCAAAACAATTCCATGGTTATGAAGTCTCAAATTTAAGGTACACCCCTTGAAGAATACATGTATTAAAGTTTCCAACCCACATGTAGATTTTGAAAACATCTCCATATTCTCATATGACCATCAATTCTAACTAAGAATCATCTCAATCCAAAACGTGTCATTATGGTCCTTTCCAAACAATATCATACTTCCAACTATCCACAAACAACCAATTCTTCAGTAAAACATTAGAAAGTTCTTGATAATTGTTTGAAAAATTCAGTCACATACAATTCTAATCCTTTTTCACACAATGCAAAAAGTATTTGAAAATATAATAATCGAATATTATAGCATATTTAATCGATCCTATATCCGAGGCATATGGGAATCGACTCATTATTACAAGCCTCAATATATGTTCAATTCCATGCTATAATATTTCCATATATAGAATACCCAATGTCAAAACTTTTCAATATGGTATGCCTTTGTCTAAGCTCTATTAAATTATTCAATATAAACTTTTAGATTCAAAATGAAGTATGAGTGCCCTCTCCCTTGTGTCCACTATAGCGTAATAGATCCTAAATTTTGCAACTTGCAAATTAGAGACATTGTTCCCTATCGTTAGTATTGTCAACATCCAATACAAGGCATAACAATTATGCTCCCTCTAACTTTTACATGTACATAGAAATCAACCGGACTTCTAGAAATCAATACCCTTTAACTTTCTCATGGAAGTGTAGATTCCTTATTTACGATGCTTTGTCAAGCCTCTAATAAGGCTTTTTAAGCTTATACACTTTATCCATATAGTTTATGTGTTCAAACGCCAAGACGTGATAAGCATATCTCCTGAAAGTTTAAACAATTCGTTGTCATTCCTCACAATTCGAAATATGAAGAAGGATGTCGTAATAATATCCTGAATTTAATAATGCAATTAATACAAATAATATCCATATTTATCTTTTCCTAAAAATCTATCAACAAAAGTGTTTCCTAATAATCATTTTTGTGAACTAGAGCGAAACCTTTTGTCACCTAGATTCGAAGGTGCATATGTTCCCATCCATATAGAACTTTACTTTTCAACCTATAGTTATAAGACAAGGTTTAGGACAAACCAAAATCACATTTAGTTCTCCTTCATGGACTGAACTTTTCTTAATCTAAATTTCTTTGCTTATGGCAGATCAAAGGCCCATTAGTGCTTCTATGTCGTTAGCAACTCACCATATTGATGAGTGTACTTGATGTGAATTTTTAATGTACTGGTTATTTTATTTATAATTCCTAATTTATCACATCTAAACCACACCTTATAGGCGGTGAACCCGATCAAGTATAGTATAGCTTTGATAATCAAGGGTATCGAACACAAGACGAACGGTAGTTAATTAATATTAGAATGTTTGATTATAGGTTACACAAAACAACGAAAGCAGTAAAGAAAGGTTATATGGAATTAAATATCAAACAATAAATTAAACAATAAATCTCGATAAAATGACCAAAGACAAATATCTTTAGGTACTTTGGTTTAGACAAATTACATCTCAGAATCATAGATAATTGCACACATAGATTTATTTATTCATGTTCACCGATTTCTAAAATGATTATGTTCATGTTCACTATTACTAATCATTTAGCAAACAAGTCAATTCAAACAGTGGCCAATTGATTAAACTAAAAGGTTTATTAGTGTTCAGTTCGTATCAAGCAAGACTTGTAACAATAGTTAATCAATTTTGTGAATTCAATCAACTCATATGTGGTTGGTCGTCACACATGCTCACACATTAACTTACTTATTTTCTAGTTAACCCTTGGTTCATGTTCACTAATACTAGGCATACAATCTTGTTTTCACAAAACTATATGATTCAAGCAATTAAGAAGATGTTCATACAACTTAATAAACTTGAGTATCATCGGAAAATAATCATCATTAACACATAATGATCTTTTAACAAGCTTAAAAAGATAAATTAAACACGAATAAAACAATAAAATAACAATTAATCCATAAATCAAGGTTTCATCTAATCATAAACACAAAACAAAGGGTTTTAACACCTAAATCAGAATGTAACACATAGTGGCATCACAATGGAATGCTAAACATGGTCACTATAACAAACCACATGATTACCGACATGAATCCACTCTCTAATCTCTTAGATCTTTGCTCCTACCAGCTTAACGGCCTTCTGGCCGCCTTCTAGACCCTCAAAATGGCCAAATATAAGTTACTTGTCGACTAAGGATCAATAGTAGTCGAGTTCTCTCTTCTCGTTGGCCGAAAATCGGTTTTTATAAACTTTGGAACTGACTTACATACGCTGGGTGTAATTTGATGTACACGGAGCGTACCAAGAAACCCATCGCGATTAGGAATTCCGGACACCTTCCCAGTACACTAGGCATAAGGTTATCTACGCCGGGCATAGTCTTCATCTCCTCAGTACGCTAGGCATAAGCCCCACTACGTTGGGCGAAATGGGCTGCCTTTAGCCATTTTCATCATTTTTACCTTTTAAGTCCAACTTCTGTCTTCCTTTATATCTTTTTGGCTCTAGAAACACTATTCCTATAAAATATAAATTTAAACGTTATAAGTACCTTTTAGTTCTAAATAAGAATAATAAAGGATAAAATATTAAGATATGATATATCTAAATATGTATAAAAATACACATATCAGTACTTTTACTGACCAATGCTTAGCCTTTTACAGTTAAATGAAAATCATATAACTCATATTCATTACCACTAGAAGTGCACAAAAATTAGAATGTACAATAAACATAACAGGTTATCAAGATCAGGTCGCTGCTAGTGATAACTAAAAGGTCATTGTCGGTTGACTCGTGAAACTCTAGAGATCAATACGACTCCCACTGACTTCTTGATATATGAGTTTTTCTCTCGAGTAATATTCCTTGACGAGCTAAAAAAATAATCAAAAGTTTGTGTAGATTTACGACAAGAAAATACTTCCTAGAAATGGTCTTAGTTTATCTTTTGTTTCTCGATCAGCGAAAAATATCACAACTCTTATTCCAAATGTGCCAGAGTAAGAAAAGTTTATTACTACACATATTACGAGGTTTTGTTATCCTTCTTAGTTTTTGAAATGAGTTTCAAGATATGATTCATAGTTACTAGAGCATGGCTCTAAAACTTTGATTGGGAACAAAGTATGACTCATCTTATGATTGAAGCATTTATAACAATGTTCGATTCCTCTTCTTAGTTATACAATTGCACTAACATGTTTTTGGAGGATTTATTATGATACAATTCCATAATTACTAAGACGATTATAAAACATTATACTAAAGCACTCTCCTTTCTTTTCATATTGGAGAATCTTATATCTTCCTACCTGACATATTCTTCTATTTGTTCTGCTACTATTTGAGCTTTTCAAAAGTATTAGAATTCTGCTTAAGCTTATAAACAAAAACATATTTACTGAAGCATCGGTAAATCATGACCAATAAAGTGATCATCCATTGTGGTGCATCTGAAGAGTCCATATCAACATATACTAGATCCATTAGTCCTTCACTTGCATCACATAAACATGTGAAAATAACAAATTAGTCATAATTTTCTAATGAATAGGATTCTCATGCATCATGAAGTTCGAACTGTATAACTCCAAGTTTCTATCAATTGAAACTTGGTGATGAGATTCCTTTTCACTTGGTCAAAAAACGAAAATGTTGCAAGCACGTTCTAGAAGAATCAATATCCACAATTAACATTACTATTATTAGAAACATAACCAAAACTTTCATAAATGCCATTGCAAGTAAATATGGCAACTTCATAAACCAAAACTTCATTTTATTCCTAAAAGTAAAGTTGGAACTTATCCTTACAATGCATGTAATGAAAACTATATTTCTAGACATTTTTTAAGAGTAATAGCAGTCTATTAAATTATCCTAACTCCCTTGTAGTAGCTCCAGTTCTGATCATCGAACCATGTGACCAAAATCCATTTCCCACGATCAAATTTAGCTCACTTCACTTAAACATCCATCTTCTTTTTAGATCCTGCAATACCATCAAAATATGATCATCACATTATGTATTAAGAGTCTAAGAATATGACATTATAAGCAATGGAGTTAGATAATGGGTGTGCATGAAGTAGAGTCATATGAATTGACTTTACCATCTCTGAGATCCTTCAGGTACTTTAGGCAGCTTCGCAACCAATGTCCCTTCAATTGGCTGTAGAAACAAATGGACTCTTTCGGTTTAACACATGGAACGATCCCATAACAAGCATTTCTCTTAACTATACGATTAAACGGTTTGACCTTAGATGACTCTTTCCCATTGGGAAGAGAAATTTTTTCTGTATCACTAGTGTCACCATTGCTAATGTCTATGGAAACCTTGGAATCAAACCTTCTATGCATTACTTCTTCAGATGTGTTCTTAAGCATTTTTGCCTCGACAACCATCAAGATTTGGATCAGATTTATTAGACTCACATCGAGATTCCTCATATGAAAGATCTCAACGAACTGACCATGTGACTTAGGAAGCGAGATAAGAAACAAATCAATGGTCTACTCCCTTGGAAATACAACACCCATCCTATCCAATTTGTCAATTTATGACTTCATTTTCAGAATTTTCGCTCACATATAATTTCCATCTTCATTTTTACATGCCAAAAGGGCTTGAGTTGTTTCATATCTTTCAACTCGTGACGTTGGGGGAGTCACATGAGGAGGATGTGGAAGAGTTGAAGAGAGACGATGTCTAGTTCCACCATTTTCTAAGGAAGGGAAGACATTTTCACCTTGGGTTGAAAGTGGAAGATCATCACCAGAAGATTGAGGAAAACCATTTCCATAAGCACGATGAAGACCATAATTATCCTGATTTAACATCTAAAATTGGGAGAAGGGAGAATTCAAGTTAGTTGATTTTAATCCTTAATTATTAACATATAATTAAAATAAAGCTAGGATCCTTATTATTTATTCAAACTTTGAACATGGATTCCGTAATCAAATTCGAATATATATTAGGTAGGTAGAATCATATAACTAGATTCAACAACATGAAACTCCAATCAGGGCCGGCCCATGAACATGGCCCAAAAAAGTATAATGCCTAATTTTTTTATAATATTTTTAGTAATGTATACTCATTTAATGGCCCAAAACAAAAAAAAAGGTTATTCTTTTCATTTGTCGACTGCACGCAAGCAAGGATGAGCGGCCGAGCGGGAAGAAATTTTGGGAAAAAAACGTTTGGGCTCTTCACTTATTAGGTTGCAAGCATGGGGCATTCATTACAGAGCAACAATATTATTGATCTTTTGATTGCTTCTTTTATGTTTTATCCATCGATTCCAATCACCACGAGCAATCAACATAATCATACTTTTTCTTTATTTCTTCTCAAAACTCTTAAGGCTGAAGCGAGTCAACTAGTCAAGGCTTCAAGCCCTTCAAGCAAGTAGCAATGATTCATTCACGATTCAGAGGTTTCGAAAATAGAAGGTTTCGATTTTTGAAATTAGAAACAATCTACATACAACAATCTGAGGTTTAGACTTTCGAAATTAGAAGGTAACATTAAGACAGTTCTTATTTTTCCATGGATTTCTTATTTGTTAATTGTTAATAATAAGTTCTTAGTTTTATATTTTTAAATTCTAATAATATTTTTTTCTTCTCATATTTTACTTCCAATCAGTAATCAGTTTGATAATTTTTAAATTTCTAAATTCGTTTCTGATTTTGAAGGTGGTTTCTGATTCTAAATTCGTAAGACAAAAGTCAGAAGAAACAAAGAAGTGAGGAAATTAGTTTCTAAATTTTGAAGGTACAAGCAAATTCTGATTTCTTTTTTGATTTTAGGTTTCTGAATTGGTTTTTGTTTTTGGTTTCTGATATTCAAATATATTTGTAATTTGGATTATGTTTTTTTTTACAGTTTTGATACCCTTTCTAGCTTTCTTTTTGATTTGAAGAATTGAAGTGTTGAAATTCTAGAACCAAGAAGAAATCTCCAAATCACAAAAAAGATCGTTTCTTTCTTTTCTACAATTTGAAATGCCTCCTAGATTAATAAAATATGCATCTGGATATGTAAAACATAAGAAAAAACAATAAATTGAAGAAGATAATAAAACTCAAGCATGATATATGGATAAGTTTATAACAAAAAAAACCAAGAACTTTTTGGAAAATGAAACACAAACTGTTAATGAAGCTATTCTTGATGATGATGATAATGTTCATGCTAATGTTAATAATAATGTTAATGATAATGTTGATATTAATGATAATGCTAATGTTGATGTTAATGACAATGCTAATGTTGATGTTGATAATAATGTTGATTTTCATATTTTTGATATATTTGATCCAAGAAATTGGGTTGTTCTTGATTCTAACATGATAAATATTTTAGCATCGAAAGGTCCTAAAAGAGATTTATCCATTATAAAAGGTCCTAAAGATAAATAATTAAGAAGATTTTATGCAAAATACTATACTAAAACTTTACCAAATTGGGAAAAATGTGATAGAGATTGGCTTGTTTATTCTAAAGAAATTGATAAAAAAAAAATGTTTTTGTTGTAAAATATTTCGAAAAGGGTGTGGAAAAGGTCAATTAGCAAATGATGGTTTTAGTGATTGGATAGATCTTAACACTAGAATTAAAGAGCATGAAACAAGTATGGAACATGGTAAAAATATAAATACTTGGTATGATTTAAGTTTAAGATTACAAAAAAATAAAACTATCGATAATGCGGCTCAAAAGCACTTAGAAAACGAAAAAGTTCATTGGAGAAAAGTTTTTTTGAGAATTATATTATTGTGAAATTTCTTGCTAAACATAATCTAGCTTTTCTTGGTACTAAGGAGAAGTTGTATGAATATAACAATGGAAATTTTTTAGGCTTATTTGAAATGTTGGCTGAATATGACATGGTTTCTTATAATCATATACAATGGATTACAAATGAAATCGGTATCCATAAACAATATCTAGGGCAGAGGATACAAAATGAATTAATTCTTTTGCTTTCGTCATAAATAAAATCTATGATTATCAAAAAGATTAAAAAATGCAAAATATTTTTCTATAATACTTGATTGTACTCCCGATATAAGTCACCAAGAGCAAATGACTATTATCTTAAGATATGTGGATGTCTCATCAAATTTTGTTTGCATTGAAGAATCTTATTTAGGGTTTTTAGATGTAAATGATACAGCCGGACAATGACTTTTTGATGTTTTACAAAATGAATTGAATTTGCTTAATCTTGACATTAATAATGTACGTGGACAAGTTTATGATAATGGATCACATATGAAAGGAAAACATCATGGAGTGCAAAAAAAAATAGATATAAATTCTAGAGCTTTTTATACTCCTTGTGGTTGTCATAGTTTGAACTTAACTTTGTATGATATGGCTAATACTTGTGGTAAAGCTAAAGGGTTTTTTGGAACAATACAACGTATCTATACAATTTTTGCAAATTCCACTAAGAGATGTCAAATTTTAAAAAATAATGTGAAAGGTTAACTCATAAATCTTTGTCATCCACTCGTTGGGAGAGTTGTGTTGATAGTGTTAAAGCTATAAGATTTCAAAATTTTGATATAAAAAAAGCTTTAGTTCAAGTAGCCAAAAATGATAATGATCCAAAAATAATAACTGAAGCTAAATCCTTAGCAAAATATAAACTTGGTAACTTTGAGTTTATATTGGCATTAGTAATTTGGTATGAAATGTTATTGTTAATTTAGTTAGCAAAAAATTGCAATCAAAATATCTGCTTATTGATGTTGTTATGGAAAAAATAAAGGGGTTGATTTTGTTATTTAAGGAATATAGAGAAAATGGATTTTTAAATGCTTTAGAAACTGCAAAAGATATTGCCTTGGAAACAGGCATTGATCCAAAATTTCCTAAAAAACGTGAACCTAAAATAAAAAAACATTTTGATGAAATTTTAAACGATACTTCTTGTATTGCTTCACAATCGGCAAGAGAAATTTAGAGTTAAATATTCTATTTATATTGTTGATCAAATAATTATTTCTTTAACTACAAGGTTTGAACAATATCAACAATATGATAAAATATTTGGTTTTTTGTTTAATTAAGAAAAATTGTTTTCATTAGATGATATTACCTTAAAGTCTTGTTGTAAGTCTTTTGAAACTTCACTCAAGAAAGATGAACAATCAGATATTGATGGAAATGACTAATATGTTGAATTAAAATTACTTTTACATCTCTTGCCTAAGGAAAAAATGACAGGAATTGATATTCTAATTTTTTTTAAAACGTGTTGATTGTTTTCCTATTACATCTATTGCATATAGAATTATGTTAACTATTCATGTTACTATTGCATCTGCAGAACAAAGTTTTTCAAAATTGAAGATTTTGAAGTCCTACTTACGATCTACAATGACTCAAGAACAACTCAATGGATTGACTTTGATGACGATTGAGCGTAACATGTTGGATAAAGTTAGTTATGAAGATATTATTGAAAAATTTATTTCAACAAATATTAGGAGGATATCTCTTTTCAAGTAGAAGCCAATGTCTTTTCTGTGTATTATTTTGAATGAAAAATTAATTTTATGTATTTGTAATAGAAAATTAAAATTTATAATTTTTTTTGCTTATATTTTGAGATCTTTCAAAATTTAGGGTCTATTTTTGTTAAATCGCACAGGGTCTCCAAAATCTCAGGGCCGACCCTAACTCCAAGATCTTTTGAGATTAATTGAATCTTATCAATGACATGTTTAATCTCGATTATGCTTTCACTAATTGTGATTGTGATGCCGATGATCATAATTAAGATGTGAATAACCATGAAAACCCGCTTGACTACCTCGAGGTCATTTATCATCTCGAATTGATGTGTCGGTTAACAACACACGCTCCATCAATAATGATAATTGTCGATTTGTCCATCACCTTAACTTTATAGTCCCAAATTAGTGTGTTGGTTAGTCATGCATGCTCCACTAATGACATATAAAGAGTAATGTGAATTTTCATGGATTATCATACAATTACGCATTCTTCTTAAAGTAACTATAGTTGGAATTTATATAAAAGATTGTAGTACTTTAATGGCATTACACTTTTAATGAGGTTATATCCTATCAAGCCTTTTTCAAGTATTTACGCTATCCAAATCAATAACACACAACTTTCTCATTCTTGGGTCCCTAATATAGAATATGGTTTCCATATTTGATCTGATTTTCAGTGTTTAAGAGAAAGTGAGGAAGTGGAGCATGGAAGATTGAACCTTGTCATGAGGAATAGACGAACTTCACCTGTTACCAAGATTGGGATTTATGGACTTGTTTTTGATAATGATGTTATAGTAGATTTAGTTAGTTGTTGTTATGCTTCAGATATGACTAGAATTTTTTTTTCACGCATTATTTAGACAAGGATATCGTTTTTTCATTTGATAATGACAATGGTTCTATTTTAGTTTACAAAAAGAGTGTTTTTTTTTCAAGTCATTTCCTTGTAATGACATGTATGAAACTATCATATGTGTTGATAAATTAGGCAATAATGTATTCAATATTGATTCCTCTAATGGTGTAGACAAGGCAAGCTTATGGCACTGTAGCGTTGGTTACAATAATAAGAAACGCATCGCCCAACTCCAAAAGGATGAAGTATTCATTTGAATTAAGGTGAAATGACGAATGTGAGTCTTATTTATTAGGCAAGATGACGAAATCACCTTTCACTGGAAAATGTGAAAGAGCTGAAGGACTATGAGATATGATCCACGCAGACATATGTGGGCCCTTCAGATCTACCACAAGGGATGCTAATCAATACTACGTGACATTTACAAATTATTATAGTAGATATGGGTATATCTACTTAATCAAACATAAATCAAAAACTTTTGAAAGGTTCAAAGTGTTTAAGCACGAGGTAGAAAACCAATTAGGAAAGATAAAGATGTTACGATCTGATAGACGTGGAGAATATCTTAGTATTGAGTTCAACGACTACCTCAAGGAATGTGGAATTGTTTCAAAACTGACACATCCTAGAACACCACAACTTAATGGTGTGGTTGAGAGGCACAATCAAACCTTATTGGACATGGTTTGTTCCATGATGAGTCGAGCCACTCTTCCTATATCATTATGTAGGTATGCCTTAGAGATAGTCGCCCATATCATAAATCTTGTTCCCATAAAGAAGGTTGCCAAAATACATCATGAGATGTGGAGAGGGAAAGCTCCCTTACTCACACATATTTTCATTAGTTACCCAAAGAAATTCTTTGGATACTTGTTTTACAAACATAGTGAGAATGTGGTCTTTATAGCTCGAAGGGGAGTCTTGTGAGAGAGATCTCATATTTAAACAGGATAGTAGGAGTGCTATTGACTTGGAAGAAATTCCAAAGCCATCCAATGAAGGAACCTTAGATAACATTAGCACTCAACCTATGGATGGGACTCCAGTTGAGCCCATTGATAATTATTTACCTCTTCGTTGATCCGGTAGAGTTAGCATACCACCTATGGATTTCATATAGCTACAAATAGAGACATGTTCATCAATGATAATACCTTTGTGAATTTGGATGAACCTGCTAACTACAAGGAAGCAATGGTAGGCCCTGCGACTGCAAAATAGAAAGGGGCAATGAATAGTGAGATTCAGTCCATGTATGATGATCAAGTATGGAACTTGGTTGATCATGTACCTGGTCTAAAGATAGTAGGAGGCAAATAGATTTTTAAGAAGAAGACCGAATAGATGGGAAAGTACACACTTTCAAAACTAGGTTGGTTATAAAGGGATTTACTCAAACACAAGGGATTGACTATGATGAGACCTTCTCACTAGTAGTTAGGATTAAATCTATTAGGATAATGCTTTCCATTGTAGCCGTTCATGATTATGAAATATAGCAAATAGATGTTAAAATTGCTTTCCTAAATTGGAAGTTAATTGAGGACATCTACATGAGTCATCCATAAGGCTTTGTACATGCCAAATTTTCTAATAGAGTGTGTAAGCTTGAGAAATCCATTTATAGATTGAAACAAGCATCTCATAGCTGGAATCATTGTTTTCATGAGAACCTCAAAGAGTTTGGATTCTTTATAAGTGAAGACGAGTCATGTGTATATGTCAAAGCTAGTGGGAATTTAGTGACGTTCCTAGTGTTGTATGTGGATGACACACTACTTATAGGAAACGATTTTCCAACCTTGCAAGAAGTGAAATCCTGGCTTGCGAAATGTATTGTTATGAAGGATCTTGGGGATGCAGCATACATTCTTAGGATAAGGATTTACATAGATAGAAAGAAATGTCTTATTAGAATTAGCCAGAGTACATACTTGGATAAAATATTAAAGCGTTTAAATATGAAAAATTCCAAGAAAGGGGATTTACCCATTCATCATATTGTTAAATTGATTAAGACACAATGCTCCAGTATTGTTGAAGACATTGATGATATGAGTTGAGTCTCATATGCATCTGTTATGGGATCAATCATGTATGTTATGACATGTACTCGTCCTGATGTGTCTTATGCTTTGAGCATAGTTATTCAACTTTAGGATAAACCAGGACGAGCTTATGGGAAAGTAGTCAAGAATATTCTAAATATTTGTGAAGAATAAAATAAATGTTCTTAGTTCTTGGTGGCAATGATATGTTAATAGTGAAGGGTTATAGTGACGCCAAACTTCCAAATAGATAGAGATAACTTTTGTTCAATTTGGCTAGGTCTTCTTACTAAATGGTGGAGGAGTGACATGGAGGAGTTCAAAGAAGAAGACGATGGCTGATTCTACATGTGAATCAGAGTACATAGTAGTAAGTGAATCATCAAAGGAAGTAGCCTGGTTGAAGAATTTCATTGGGTATCTTGGAGTCGTTCCGACTATTGAGGAACCAATGGAACTCTTTTTTAACAATGAAGGTGCAATTGCTTTAACCAAAGAACCAAAATATCATGGAAGGTCCAAACACATTGATAGGAAATATCACTATATTAGACAAAGAGTCGAATATGAGAGTATCCTGGTGAAGCGTGTGACATTCCCAATTTTCACGGTCAAAAAAGACATTTTTATTTATGCTCATTTTAAAATAGTGTATTCTTTATTTTGCGGAATTGGTCCCATAAAAGTATTTTCGAAGAATGTTTTTCATTGATTATCAAAACTTGGGATGTCATAATTGATACAAGAAACACATAAGCATAAATGTAGTCATTACAAGCCTTAAAATATCTTTTATACTATGGCCTATATTTCCTCAAATGTTTCATCTGGTTCGAACATCATTATCTTTGTACTGCTTTCTGTGATACAACAAAATTAAGTGGGTCAGGTTGGGAAACATGAAGCACCCACACTAATATAGTTAATTTGTTTAATTATCTATTTCACACCAAAAAATTAACCCGATTACCCATTCCCATCATCTTCTTTATTCATCTATAGAGACCAATCTTAAAGACCATTCTTGTAACTATCATGGTTGTCATCTATATTCAATTATATGACTACATTGTTCGTACACTAGTACTAGTTTCTAGATCGTTAGTACAATAGTACCAGTTAGTACAATAGACTAGTTCTTACATCGTTAGTATAATAGTACTAGTTCTTACATCGTTAGTACAATAGTACTAGTTATTACATCGTTACTACAATAGTATTATTAAAGTCGTGACATCCTATCATCATTTTATCTTTCATCGTACTATGATATCTTATCATTTTTACCTTTCATTACCCAATGTATTATATTCATAAAAAAACATATATGGTATAATTCATATAAATTTATCTTTATAACATTTCATCTAACCTGGAACATATTTGCACATAAGCACATATAGCATTAAATTATCTAAACACTTCATAAATATGTGTAAGTTGAAAGTAACTATGCACTTACTTGTTAAAAGTGAATGATTAGTGATTTGATAGAGCTTAGCTTTTCCTTTTGACGTGACCTAGGTACGAATATTACTAAGTCTTAGTCTTATATTCATTATGACTAATGATAGTCTAGATTCACCACTATCCCAATGTCAACATCAAGATCTATCAAGTAAGGAACAACCAGCTAGGATCATATAAGAGGTAGATCCCTATTAGTATACATAGTATACTGTTTGGAAATCCCACTTTAAACACCTCACTAAATCCAGCCTATACATCACTCCCGTAAGTTTATCAATCAGTATAATGACTTGGAATCATTGATAAATCATATATATATAAATTCATAAGAATGAGTATGGACAAAAATAGAAGTTACAATAAAAATAATATTGAGTGTGGCTTAACTTACAGGGATTTCCTGATAAAAGTCCGGAAATTTTACTGGTAGAATTCCGACTTGATAGCTAATAATGTTGAGCACTCATGGACTTAGAGCTTCGTTAGAATCTCAAAAACAAAAGAAACTTTTGGCCAAAATCGGGAGAAATCGAGAGGTAAATATGGGAAGGAGTAGGGAAGTGAATGAGCAGTAGAAGCAATTTATATCCAACACTCTATAAAATCACAATTAATTTAAAAATTTTAAAACCAAACATGAAGTAATATTGTTTTTAAAAAGATTCATTGTTTCAAAAGTATTATTTCAAAATAGAGTTTTCCCAATACCCAAATACAAACACTTGAAGCTATATACGACCATGCCTTTGCTTTACCACGATCCTATGAAGTACCCAAAACCATAAACTAAAACTATAAGCCAAAGCTTAGTAAGTTCCCCCAAAGTACCACCACAAAATCTAAATATCATATACAAACAAGCATGTTGGGTCCACTAGTCATCAGATTGGAATACCCACGGGTCCACAGCCATCGGGCTTGATTACCCATGGCCCAATCAGTCATCAAACTGGAACACCAATATACCACATGTCCACTCAGTCATCGAACTGCAATACCCGTGGGTCCACAACCATCATGTTGGATTACCCTCGGCCCAATCAGTCATCGGATTGGAATGCCAATATACCATGAGTCCTCTTCGTCATCAAACTGGAATACCCACAGGTCCACAACCGTTGGGCCTGATTGCCCATGGCCTAGTCAATCATCAGATTGGAATGCCAATATACCACAAGTCCACTCAGTCATTGGACTGGAATACCCCCGGTTTGGTGACTCACATACATAGAAGTAAAGTCTCAACCAAAACCATAACATGTCGACATATACTTAATAGATAAACATATAGTCAGCAATACAAATAATCATACAGATATACTAATCAACTACAAGCTAGCATAATACTATACTGACCGGTATAAATATTCTAGTGGGCCGACATTAGTGCCTTAGACCCACGATAAAGTGAGGAAGACTCACCTCACAATCTAACAAATAGTCGAACAATACACTGCTCCAAATATTCGCTCTATAGGTCACCTATTCAACAAATAAAGACCAAGGCTTAACTATAGCTCAAAATACCCAAAATACCCTAAAGTCAAACTTGGTCAACCATGTTCAAAGTCATAGTCAACGGTCAAGGTACAAAAGTTAATATTTCTTGCTAGCGGAGTACGCCCTGCGAACCAAGAGAGTGCGCCAAGCGTACTCTAATGTTGACCAAACATGGGGAGCTGATTGCGTACATGCAATGTACCACCAGGTACCCCCAACGTACACATCCTAGTCCTAAAACTGCATTAACAGCTTATTCCATTAGGCCATTACGTCCAAAACTCATATCCAATCCCAAAATGATGTCCTAAGTCATAAAGTTTCCAACTTTATGACTTTGCATGGCTATAAAGTGCTTAATATCCAAAACCTTAAGTTGTTAACCCAATAAGACATCACAACTCTTGTATGGAAGGGATAGAAAGGCCAAGATCACATTTTTATTGTTCATACTAGCTCCATAATGGATAAATTTTCCAATTTTATCCATTAGAACGGTCCCAACAAACAAGATCTAGTCTTTAAGTCTAAAAGGGACCCAAAAGTGCATCTTTTTCAACTTAATCCGTTAATTCCAAGTCTCCAACCTTTATATCTTAATCAAAATGATGTTTAGATGGATAAAGTTTCCAACTTTATCCATAATAAGGCCACAAAATTTCAAGATCTAAACTTTATGCACTTAAAGTGACCAAAAGCGCATAACACCCAAAACTAGCTAGATCTAACAATTTTATCATCAAGATTCAAACTTTATACCTCTAGAAGAAAGATCAAGGTGAACAAAGTCTAGATCTATAAGCTCCAATGCAACCAACATTTCTTCGATGAGTTCCTTCTTCTCCAAGGTGAACCAACAACACTCCAAAGCACTTAAAAACACCTTATTTTTGCTCACAAGGCTCAATCTAGGGTTAGGGTTTCAAGAGGGGGTGTTGGAGAGGTGGAGGCTGAGAATGGAAGGGGTTTAGGGAAGTTACGGAGCTTAAATAGGGATCAAACTATGAAAATAAGGTTTAGGCATTGATCGCATCCACCCGACATACTCAATTTACACCCAACGTACTAAGGATGCCCTAGTACACCCAATGTACACGTTGAGTACGCCCATCATACACGGCTCAACCCTAAAACCACCTTAACTTCAAATGATCATAACTTCTTCGTTCCAGCTCTACTTTTGACATTATTTATATTCGTGGAAAGTTACAATATTATCTAAATATCTTGGACTAAAAACTTCTGAAACAAAAATCAATATTTCAAGCAAGGAGTCGGCCTATGACTTTTCCCTTTCTACCCTTCGTCCCATAATGCAATTCAATGGTAAAATCTCTTAACTGTCATTACCTCCTTCCACAAGGACTAATTTTGCCTCCTTAAGGCCTAAAACCTTACATAATCAACTTCAAGTATATGGCTCAAAAATGGAAGGAAATAGGATGTTATATTATAAGGTGAATTTTAGGGAGTCGCATCACACTGAGCCTAGGTGCGTGTTGCACCCTAGCCTGGTCGGCCCTCCTACTTGCTATACATGGCAGATCTTTGCTGGTTCGACGCGGTGGCTTCTACAAGCTTGCATGTTGTGCGCTCCGTATACAGGGAAACTTTAAAATTTCATATATTCTTCATACAAACTTTGCTTTTTGACATTATTTATATCCACATATAGCTATCGACGGGATCTACAACTCTCACTTAGACTTCGTCAGCTAATTTTCACTTAGTTTTTAAATTTATATTTTTAACATGCTTAGACTTGTAAAGTCCATTTAAAAATCATAACTTTTGCTTATGACATCCGTTCTTGACAATCTTTATATAAATGGTTTCCTATTAATGAGATCTTCGATTCTGATTTGGATTGTTTCGGCTAAAAATTAACCGTTATAAATTTTGATTTCTATGCTAACACAGCTGTTCTGAAACTTTGAAAAATCATAACATCCTTATATGAAGTCAGATTTAGGCGTGCTCATATGCGTGCTCTCGGTTTACAATTACTACGACTTTTGTTTAGATTGCTTAGGATAATAAGCGATCTATCTAAAATTCACTTCTTACGATGCGCGTAGCCATTTCGGTTCAATTATAGAACTTCGAAGAAGCATAAATTCTTCATATGAAGTCGGATTTCAGAGTTCTTTATATTTAGTGAATCATTGTCACATATATTATAACTTTGGTTAAGATTATTTATCCTAAATAATATTCTATTAAAATGGCGCTTTATCACTTATTATACCTTAACTGACTAGCACGAAGTTGTAGGCATTACAAAGCGATTGTCATTAGAAGATAATCCTACAGATCCTTTTACAAAGGCTCTGAGCAAGGCTAAGCACATCTAGCATGCTAGGAACATTGGTTTGAGAGACGAAATTAGCTTTAGTAATTAGTTGATAGATTGAAACTTTTAAACTTTTAAATAAAATAAATTGTAATTGTTTTTGGTGATTAAATAATGGTGATTTAGTTATGAGTATTTAAGTTGCTTTCTTCAATTATTTATTATTGTATTTCATTTTTGCATGTTTTACTTCATGAATATGTTTTTTAATTATTCAAATTTTGCAGTCGTTCGTACTTTTGGAAGTAAGTAGTGAATCAAGATTGTCATGAATTGATAGTAGATTGTCTATGGAGATTATACATTGCATGGGGATTGTTACAATATTCATGTGGAAAATGGGGATTTTGAGTATCGGATAAAGCCACGCTTACTTCATGGATTTTATCAAGAGTAATTTTAAGAAGATAATATCTACTATTCTTAAAGAAGAGATATATAGTTCATAGTTTAAAAATAAGTTGTGCGTTGGTTTACCCAAGCACATCTCGTAACCGGATATTATAAAGAGTAACTGCATGCATTATTTGGTAAGTAAAGTGTATGAATATATAGTCAAAGCAATTCTTTCCTTTTTCCTAACAGGAAAAGCGATATTTTTGGGCCCCTGATGATTTGATATTGACATTCTAGTGTTGGACCCAACTGGGACTAGATTGATTTGTTCAATAGGTAGTTTAATGATGTCATCATAAATCAGAAAATCGAGAAACAGACTCTTAGACAATGAGATTGATTATAATCCATGTCTTGTGTCCATATGATATCTTGAAGAACGAATGAGTAGTTGATCACTTATCTTAGGGCCAATGTCTGATTTGATTCAGAGTTTGGAATTGGCTTCAGAAAGCACTCTTTGATGTTTAGTTCAGAGTTATACTAGCAATTATAGTTATAGAGATATTCAAGTGAGAGACTGTTGGATTAAGTTATCTAGGATCATAATTTAATTGGTATAAACTTATAATTAGAAGCAAAATCCTTTTTAGATTGCCCTCATAACTAGAAACTGGTTAGAATAACATTTGTAGGGAGAGGAAATAATTTATTAGTTTATTATATGATTAATAAATTAACTAGAAATAGATTAAACTAATTGATAATTAACCATAATTAATTTGGGGTCAATTAGAATTAATTAGAAGTGTAAGGACTACATGGTAATAACTTAATAGTTGAGCAAATGAGAGGTTCTAGAAGCCTCTTGATGGGGACGGATTTTGAGTGCCTTGCAAGGCAATCTAGAATGCTCCATTTAATAAAAGGAAAGCAGATAATTACCAGGATTTGAAATAAGATTACTTTATGTTCAAATCTAAGGCTTTTGGATTTTCCTCACAGCTATATAAAGGGGTCATTGGCTAGCAATTTCTATCCACTGCTTTCTTAGAGAACCCTAGCCAAAAACTTGCATCTCTCTCGGCTCACCTCTCTTGTACGCTAGTTTATAGTTTTGTTGTAACACCATATTCTGGTTCATTTTGTGATTCAAGGTCATAGGCTAGAAATGGATTCCATAAAAGATTTGTGGCCTTAAGGACGTGATGTTTAGATCTTTTGGAAGAAGGCAATGAAGGTTACGAGACCTAAATCCTCTGGATTATGCTTTATGCCGAATGGTAGCGTGGGAAAATTCATAGGTCAGTTTCTTGCATAAGAAATGGACTTTTGTTCGAGGAGTTCTTGGTCCAAGATATCTAGATGTTATAGTGGGGATTTTCGATACCTTTATGTGGATATAAAGAACGTCAAAATCAGAGTTAGAACGAAGAAGTTATGGTCATTCGAAGTTGGAGGATTTTTAGGTTAAGCCTAGTACGCTGGGCGTACAGGGTGTACGTTGGGCGTACTAGGCAAGAGATGATCACGGAGTTGAACCTAGTAAGTTGGGGGCACTAGTACGCGGGGTGTACGTCGGCTGATGCCAAACCGTAATTTTTAGGGTATCACCCTTATTTAAAGGAATTAATTCACCCTTGGGCTTCCCATAACCATCCTCCACTCCTTCCAAACCCTAATATCGGGAGTATCCTTTGTGAGTGAAGATTTGGAAGCTTGGTGGTGGTTTTGGTGGCCTTTTGTTGAAGAAGAAGACTAATGAAGAAGGAGGGGTTGCTTGCAAGCTTTTGGATCCAGTAACTACTCGATTTTGTGCATCTTCTAAAGGTATAAAGTTCATACCTTGATGAGTTTCCTTCTAGATCTCCATAAATAGGTTTTACATGAACTTTTGTCCCAAAGCTTGGACCTTTGTGAGTATGGAGTACTCCAGAGCTTATTAGTTGTCCTTTCAAGCATTTTAGGTTGCGTGGAGTCATATCAATCGTTAATTGATGATCACTTTCTAGCCAGGCAAGATCTTGGTAGTGTTGAGTCTGGATTAAATTAGAGTTCCAGGGTTTAAACTCTTTCCAGCCATGCAAAGGCTTAAAGTCTTTGACTTTATGGGTTAAGACGTTATTTGGGATCAAATATGAGAAGTGGGCTTATTGGCGTAACCATTTAAGACCTTAATGATGAGTTTGGGCTGTTGTAGAGTACGTTGGGCGTATCCAACTCGTACGTAGCACTTACTGCCCAAAGGTGACGTACGTTAGGGGTAGATCGAGTATGCAGGGCGTACTCAAATTGTTGACCGCCGCTTACTTTAGTTGACTTTTGGGTTTTGGGCCATATTTGGACTACTAAGGTTTTGGTCTTAGTGGGTCACTAATCCTTTTGACTTTGGGTCATTGTTAGGCTTTAGGCCTTCTTGGATTTGGGCCCATAGTGGGCTTTGGGCACCATTTAGGATTTCAAGCCATTGTAAACTTTTGGGTATCTTTGGGCAGGGCTGATTTATGGTTTATGACCTGATTATTAATTAGGATATTGCCTGATGATATTTAGTGTAGAGGTTTCTCGGATCAGTAGTTCGATCATTTATCTGGTTGTTTCAGTAGTTTGAGGTGAGTCTTCTCTTGGTACTCGCGAGTCGAATGTACCAATGCCGGCTCACTAAATTATGTAAGTAGGATAATACCTGTCTTTGTGAATCTTGCATGTTTGTATAAGCCTATATGGTAGGATAGTTGTATTTGTGATGACCAGATAAATCTTGTTGTTATTATAGTGTCATGTTGTTTATATGTGTCTGAGACTGCTAATAGTCTTCAGGGTTGCTGATAACCTACTGGGCATGTTGTTAGCCTACTGGGACTGCTGATAGTCTCCAGGGTAGCTGATAACCCATCGGGCGTGCTGTTAGCCCACTGGGACTGTTGATAGTCCCCATGGTTGCTGATAACTTGTCACACCCCCGAACCGGAATGGCGGAAACGTACGGGGGTTCGGTGACTTCATGTTGTAATATCATCACAATGTATATAATTAAAAGAAGACAGCATCATCATCACACACACAATAATACAACCATCAATGTTTACATATATGTATTGAATTAAAGATTACATTTCAAAACAATAAGTGTATGATGATAACAAAATACAACGAAATCCATGAGTTCTTGAAGACCAACCCACTTAACGATTTCCTGAGAATACAAGTTATTTTGAAAACGTCAACATATATAATGTTGGTGAGTTCATAAGCATGTTGAATGAAAATTTTTGTTTTACTTTATAAACACCAGAAAATCCGATATTTTCTGTAAAAATGGTTAGAAAGCTTTATGTCCAATCTTGTATTAAAGCATGTGTGTTCCGGTTTGAAAACGTATAAAGTGAGTGTTCCAAAGAATCCTATATTTTATGTTGTAAGTAGAAGGTATTTCATAATTGTATGTTTTCCCCAGAAAATCCGATATTTTCTGTTTATAAAAGTGTTGTGGTCTTAAAACCCTAAGACCAAGTATCTGAGTCGTTATAACCATACTTCATAATGACTGGTTCGCCTGTCTTGATGTTTTTCAGGTGCCGATTTGTTTAAGGTAAGGTTTTTCACCCTAAACTGGCCTAGTCTAATTGTAGCGAACAACTCAGGTGTGGGGGAGTCAACCCCGTATAGATCTATACACAAACTCTCGCTCTCCCTCTAGGAGACTCTAGTTATAACTACAAGCTACGGTTGTACACTACATAGGTGTCAAACGAAATGTCTCACAAGAGCCTTAACTGAATTTACGTGAATATTGAATTGCACAGTATATATTGTATCCATGTATGTTTTTAGTTTATTAGGCCCAACAAACATGTGAATGAGCCACAAAGGCCCAAACAAAATTTAATGTATATTCCAGGCCCAATAAATATGTAATTGGACCACAAAGGATCAATAGACATGCGGTGTGTATTCAAGGCCCACTTAAACATGCAAATGAGCCACTAAGGCCCAATAAGCATGTAATGTATATTCCGGCCCAATTAAAAATGTAAGTGATGTATGTGTTCCGTTTGTTATCACGTTGATCATTTTAAGCTCAATTGTTTACCAAAATGACATAAAAGGCCTACTTTTTGCAAAAAGACATTTTTTGTCCATAGAACCAAAATTTACAATTTAGGCACATTTTTGGTAAAAATGACATTTTAGGTCCTTTAAGACCAAAAGTTTACATTTTAGGGCTTGTTTTAAATAAAATAATATTTTTAGCCCATTTGTATTAGAAATATCATTATCGGCCCAATTTTTATGAAAATTTATATTTTCGGTCTACATTTTTGGCCCAATTACATAGAAAGTACCCTTTTCGGCCTAAGTTTAAAAAAATTGTCGTTTTTAGTCCATTTAACCGAAAAGTAACATTTTCGGCTTAAATTTGTTTAAAATGATAATTAAGTCCACAAAAGTAAAAAATTACAAGTTTAGCCCATGAAAACATGAAGGCCCAATTTGAGGCCCATTTGTGGACATTTACATTTTTGGCCCTTTTAAAACTATGAACATCATAAAAATGCATATTATTTAAAAATGGCCCATTTTGGTTCCCTCAAAACCGTGAGTTACATAAGAATCTCACCTTTTTGTTGTTTTGTCAAAAATGGCCCTCTACATGATTTTATTAGGTTTTTCTAGTGTTCTTCAACATGTTTTCTCATTTCACTTCATAGCATGTTATATGTAAGGTTTTTAGTTTGCAACTAGCACCATTTTTAGTGTTTATTTCGTGTTTTGTGATGTTTCAACAAGTTTTCATAGTAAATTCACAACATATAACATAAAACACACATATACATGCATAAATACATAGATCTAACACAAGACAACTTGTATCTTCCCCCAAAAACCATATAAAACCGAAAACATGGGGTATGAACTCACCTTGGGATGATGGATTAGTTTTGGTGAAGAGTTTGAAGAGGTTTCGGTCCTAGCAAGCTTCTTGAGAAGAGTTTTCGAGTCCAATATGGTTCAAGTTGATGAGAAGCTTGATGTGAATCTCTTGAAGCACACACCAATTCTCGATTTTCAGGAGGAAAATGAGGGACTTTCTTTAGAGAGTTGAGAGGATAATGTGTTTGAAAATGAAGAAGGATGGTAGTGATGAAGGTAACCTTGGTCGTGAATAAGAAGAGGGAAGAGAGGAGAGAGACAAAGTGTTGCATGGAAACATGAGATTGCATAAATAAATGTTGTGTTTTGTGCATGGATATACATTATGTAATATTGAGGTGTCACTAATTCATATAATCCATGTTTATTTTCCCTCTTTATTTTTTTTTTGTAAAACCGAGAATTAGAGATGGGAGGGAAAAGAAATTTGAATGTTGGGTTAGAAGGGAACAACAACCGTAAATGCATGGCCCAATAAGTAAGTTTTCGGCCCATTGGGCCCACATGTGTGTTTATGGCCCAATTTAATAAAAAGAAATGGTTTTTCAGCCCATTGAGGTTCAAGGAAGTTGTTTACGGCCTAATAAGTCCCATGAAGCAAAGTGATACATTTTAGGTCCAATAAGGCCCATAAAGAGTCTTTTGGCCAAAAATGTTATAATTTAAGGAATGTGGGTCCATTTAGGCCCCAAATGAGGATTCATAGCCCAAAATAATTCAATTGAGAGTTTATTGGCCCATTAGGCCCAATAAATGATTCATAGCCCAATAATAGGTTTAAACCGGGAAGTTAGGGTTACAACCCAAAGTCGAGTGAATGTAGTATATTGAATTAGGTTTAGGGTTTCATGAGTGGTCTTTGATTCGAATAGTTGTTTTTGAATGAGTAATATGTATAACGTCAAACTTGGAGTTACAAGATACAACAAGAGTTGATTACACGCAGATAGAATTTCCTAGCCTACAAATGCTAGTTGTGACATACCCCATAGTTGTTTATTTGTGATGTTTAGTGTGTGGTTATTTGGGAATTCACTAAGTTTCGTGCTTACGATTTGTGGTTTGTATGTTTCGTGTTTTCTTATATTAAAGAAGGGGCATGAATTGATTGCATCGTATCAATGAAGGACTTGTGTACTTGATAACTTTTAATGACACTCTGATGAATGTTTTAAGATCTTACGGTTGTGATTTCAATAAATACTTAAAGTTTTAATCGAAAATTTTGGGTTGAATTTTGGGGCTTTACATTTAGGTGTGAACCATTAGAGATATCATCATTTTGGTGCTTGATTTTTAAAGATCTACAAAGGAAGGAATCAAAGAAATTTTTTACAATAACAATTCAAAAGGTATGTAACTTTAATCTATGATTTGGGTTGAATTGTGCATTGTAATATTTATTTGTTTTTTTTATTAAAATAACTTTAATGGCTTTACCATAATCTCTTGATTATTTGAAAGTTTAGTATCTTCATAATTTTTTTTTATCAACTTTATCTTAGAAGAAAACTTCATATGACTTATTGGTAATATACTCCACACTTCCACCACTCCAATAAACTTTTCTTCGCCACACACAACCAGTGAAACCAACAACCAACATCAAATGCGAGAAGAAGGTGCACTCGCAAAAATCATTCTTAATCGAAAAAGTTTAGCATTTGTCATATATAAAAAAAAAAAAAAAAGTAACATCGCAAGTTTGCAACTTGGATTTTAGAGTACATAATGTTTATTATTTAAAAATGGAAAATATGGTTTTTTTTGGAGACATGAATCCACTTTTCATGGTCATTTTAGTGAAAATATGTAAAAAATTTAGACATTAAACAAAAAGTTATTATTTGTAAACTGGGATTATGGCTCTTGTTTATACATACAGTATCTGTGTGCTTCCATTTTTTCAAGAAATTAATGATTTTGCCCGAGGGGAAATCAAGACGTAAAATTGAAGGTGCGGTATCTTACATCTATATTTGACCCAATATTAAAAATTAATTTTGTCTTTAATATCTTCTCCTTTAACCTACAGATTTCTTCTTCTACACTCAAAAGAAGATATTGTATAAGTATGGTATAATTCACTCAAAAAAAAAAATTTACTTTCCTTAATACATGTAATTATTATATGACATAATTCACTCAAAAAATAAATTTTATTTACTTTCTTTAATACGTCTCATTATTAGTAAATGAAATAGGAAGGTGGTGGTGGTATTACTGTAGTCGACAAAGGTGGTAGGAAAAAGATATTAAAAAAAGGGTTGAAAGAATTTCCGCTTTCTCCTTTCTTTGCCTATAAAATCACACCATTCCCTTAATTGCCTTCTCATCTCTATCCTTCCGTTCACCCCTTTTTCTCTATCGTCAATTACGTCCACTTTGCTGTTCTGTTGAAAACCAAGTTAAAAGGTGTGATGTATGTATTTGGTCAGGATGATCGAAACTACTTTATTTCCTTTTTTTGATTTCTCTAATTTTTGTCCTCAACATTAGCACAAAACTTCATCACGATGTTCGAATCAAGTTTTAGTTGCTTTTGATTTCTCTGCCATGTAGCTTAATTTTTTGCAGATAACTTCATATTAGGATTCATCCCTGTTTCTGGTTTTTGTTCATTACAGTACCTATTTCAGGACTTCATACTTGTGCTTCACAGTTCCGATAATGAATCTATCAACTTCATACATCGATTTAGGGCATTATTAGTAATAGAAGGAATTTTATATCAGTAAATAATGCCAGGTGGTTGATATAATTCAAGTTTTGAATTCATGGTGGTGGCCGCCATTGACTTTCTTTCGCTTTTCTTACTTGAATAATCATTTTTCTCTAGAAGCGTAGGAACTGGTGGATCAATAAACATCAGACACCTGGATTGTTGTTTCTTCTACAAATTTAATTCCTCTGTATTTTAGTAATCAGATCATCTAAAACCTTCCTTCTCTTGCAGTTGAAAACCTTTCTGAGTTTGCGGCCGATCATGGCGGAAAAAGTTTTCACTCGTGTTCACAGTCTGCGAGAGCGTTTGGATTCAACCCTCGCAACTCATCGTAATGAAATCCTAATGGTTCTTTCAAGGTATGTTCTGCTTTCTGGCTCATCTTCTCAGACACGATTGTGCGAATGATTTTAATATTTGTTTATAATCTGATATTCTCAAGGATTGAGAGCCATGGAAAAGGAATATTGAAGCCTCACCAACTCATGGCTGAATTTGATGCAATCTGCAAGGAGGATACCAAACTTCATGACGGTGCCTTTCATGAAGTTCTCAAATCGACACAGGTATATGATCTAATAAACAAACAAAATTAAGCGAATCATCATGCATCCGATTGATCCTCTGTTTTTTTTTTCGATTGATAGGAAGCAATAGTGTTGCCTCCATGGGTTGCACTTGCTATTCGTCTCCGACCTGGTGTTTGGGAATATGTAAGAGTAAATGTGAATGCACTGGTCGTTGAAGAATTAACTGTTCCCGAGTATCTTCACTTCAAAGAAGAACTCGTTAATGGATCGTAAGTATCGTTATCCTTTCACCAATAAATTCGCCTCTTTCCTCGGTTTCTTACGCACATGTTTACACAATTTCTGAACCATCGCAGCTCAAATGGCAACTTCGTACTGGAATTGGACTTCGAACCTTTCACCGCATCTTTTCCCCGGCCAACCCTAACCAAGTCCATCGGGAACGGGGTTGAGTTCCTTAATCGCCACCTCTCTGCTAAAATGTTTCACGACAAAGATAGCATGCATCCTCTTCTCGATTTCCTGCGTACACATGCCTGCAAGGGCAAGGTATTACACTCAAAACTAAATGCCTTCTTGATTCACTCGTTTGATTAATGTTCTGTACTGAGTTTTTCCGATTTGCAGACGATGATGCTGAATGACAGAATCCAAAACCTGAATTCTCTTCAATCCGTGTTAAGAAAGGCATCGGAGTACCTATCGACACTCGATGCCACCACTCCATACTCTGAGTTTGAGCATAAGTTTCAAGAGATCGGATTGGAGAGAGGTTGGGGTGCAAAAGCAGAAGGCGTCATGGAGATGATCCATATGCTACTCGATCTTCTCGAAGCTCCTGATGCATGCACCCTCGAGAAATTTCTTGGAAGAATCCCTATGGTTTTCAACGTTGTCATTCTTTCCCCTCATGGTTACTTCGCTCAAGAAAACGTTTTAGGATACCCCGACACCGGTGGTCAAGTTGTTTACATTCTCGATCAAGTTCCTGCTTTAGAACGTGAGATGCTCAAGAGGATCAAGGAGCAAGGGCTTGATATTGTTCCCCGTATTCTCATCGTAAGTCCCTCTCTTCTTCGTTCAAAATCCTGGATACTTATTAAAGTTGGTTGTGATGATCGGTGTTATTTATTATGAACAGGTGACGAGGCTCCTCCCTGACGCCGTCGGAACCACCTGCGGACAGCGACTTGAGAAGGTGTTCGGAGCAGAGCACTCTCATATTCTTCGAGTTCCGTTTAGAAACGAAAAAGGTATTCTTCGCAAATGGATCTCTCGCTTTGAGGTGTGGCCATACATCGAGACTTTCACTGAGGATGTTGCGAAAGAAGTCACCGCCGAGTTGCAGGCGAAACCCGATTTGATCATCGGAAACTACAGTGAGGGAAACCTTGTCGCCTCTTTGCTCGCTCACAAATTGGGTGTAACCCAATGCACCATCGCTCATGCCCTTGAGAAAACTAAATACCCTGATTCCGATATCTACTGGAAGAACTTTGATGAGAAATACCATTTCTCCTCTCAGTTTACAGCTGATCTTATCGCCATGAATCACACCGACTTTATCATCACAAGTACCTTCCAAGAAATCGCCGGAAGGTAAAAAAGCATATTCACGTCAGTATTCTTGATTTACAAAACCCTAATTTTGATTTCGTTTTCAGCAAGGACACCGTTGGACAGTATGAGAGCCATACAGCTTTCACAATGCCTGGATTATACAGAGTCGTCCATGGAATCGACGTCTTTGACCCTAAATTCAACATCGTTTCACCCGGTGCGGATATGGGGATCTACTACTCCTACAGCGAGAAAGAAAAGAGGCTTACAGCACTCCACCCTGAAATCGATGAACTCCTCTTCAGTTCCGTTGAGAACGAAGAACACTTGTAAGTTTTGCATTACATATTATACATTCTCCATGTTTTTAATTTTAATATTCGAATTGATCGTTTGAATGAATGAACATCACTCGTTACAGATGTGTTTTGAAAGACAAGAATAAGCCGATTTTGTTCACAATGGCTCGACTGGACAATGTGAAGAACTTGACCGGACTTGTGGAGTGGTACGCGAAAAACGATCGGCTTCGTGAGCTGGTGAATCTGGTGGTGGTCGGCGGTGACCGGAGGAAGGAATCGAAGGATCTGGAAGAGCAAGCTCAGATGAAGAAGATGTACGATTTAATCGAGGAGTACAAGTTAAATGGTCAGTTTAGATGGATTTCTTCACAGATGAACCGGGTTCGAAACGGCGAGTTGTATCGTGTGATTGCTGATACGAGAGGCGCTTTTATTCAGCCGGCGTTTTATGAAGCCTTTGGGTTGACGGTGGTGGAGGCCATGACGTGTGGGCTGCCGACGTTTGCAACGCTTCACGGTGGTCCGGCGGAAATCATTGTTCATGGGAAATCCGGGTTTCATATCGACCCGTATCATGGAGACCAGGTGACTGAGCTTCTGGTGAAGTTCTTTGAGAAGACCAAAGCCGACCCCTCTCATTGGGAAGCCATTTCCAAGGGTGCGGAGCAGCGTATCCAGGAGAAGTAAGAAAATCTAATCTTGTTTCGTTCTTCAGTTAACAACTAAAAACCAATTTATTTAGAAGCATAAACATGTGTTAATTAAATTAACCCTTTTCTTAAAATGACAGATACACGTGGCAGATATACTCAGATAGGCTGTTGACGCTTGCTGGAGTTTATGGATTCTGGAAACACGTGTCGAAGCTTGACAGGCTTGAGATCCGTCGTTATCTTGAAATGTTTTATGCATTGAAGTATCGAAAAATGGTAAGTGAATGAATTAATTAAATAATAAATGTATATGTGATTGGGTAGTAGAGATGGAGATGATTTGTGTTGGTGTTTTTATAGGCGGAATCTGTTCCTTTGGCTGTTGATGAGTAAGAGACGTGCAATCCGGTGGTCAAGTTGAGGTTTTGAGGAGCACATATTTTATATTTACATAATAATAAAGTGAAAGAGAGCATTTTGAAAGGCATTTTGTTTTTTGCTTTTGCTTTCGAGAGTTCATGTGTGTCTTTGTTTTATTTCCCTCATTCCTATTTCATTGCCGACCATTTGTGTAATCGACTCCTGCCTTGCATTGGCCTTGATTCCAATTTCTAATGGATTTTTTCATAAGTATTCTCTTTTTTGTCCATTACTTTCTCTTTTTCTCTATTTTATATCCCTTGAAGTACTCAAATCAAACAAGAACGACTTATTTCTCACTGAAAAACTATTACCATTGTCTTGCCCAAACATACAATCAAAACTAAAAAATGCTCATATACAACTCTTACTAAAACTAGTCTGAATCAACTAAGAACCAAAAAGATGCATAAGAGATTACATGATGTAAACCCTAATTATAGAAACTAGAATGATAGAATGAGGGGGTAGTGTGGTTTTCAGGTGCAGTTTCACCATTGTGGCTGGGGAACATTGCATATGGGTGTGATGTGGTGCGGTTTAGGCTGCAGTCGCTATAGTGGCAAGGGAACACTTCCCGGTTGTGGTTATATACATGAAACTTCACATTTTCACTTAGCACCCTCCAGCTTCTGACCTTTTATCACTTCCTTCACTGACCTCAGCCCAACATGAACCTAAGCCCACAACTAGATAGTCCAAGAACAACACTTAGCCCATACACAAGTTGTCACACATAATAAAGTTGACCTGCAAC
The DNA here is from genome assembly GCF_052625555.1 of Lactuca saligna. NCBI lineage: Eukaryota > Viridiplantae > Streptophyta > Magnoliopsida > Asterales > Asteraceae > Lactuca > Lactuca saligna. The sequence continues at coordinate 221,768,647 of NC_136421.1, read as the reverse complement.
ATTAAACAACAGATTATATTCTTATTTATAATTTATAACAATTTAATAATCATAAAGTTGAGAATGCATTTACCATATTCTATGACATTCAATACATTGCCTCAAGCTCTAACTTTGAAAAGGATCAATAAGTCTTTATATCAATTCTATGTGTTTTGTTTTTTCATAAAAAACCAGATTTAAAAACAATTGAATTGCAGAATTGTTATCAACTAAAACCCAAATTGGTAATTTACATTCAACCTTTAAATCCCTTAACAATTTAATTACCCACATTAATCACATGTTACCAAAGCCATAACTCTATACTTAGATTCAATTAAGGATCAAAAAACAGTTAGTTGTTTTATGCTTTTCCATGAAATTAAGAAATTTCCTAGAAACAAGGAAAATCCAGTAACTAATATTCTAGTACTAAGATAATCATCTACATCTGCATAAAATTGTCTTAGAGTTTAAATTGAAAAAGTTAGATAAATGAGTTTACCTATCAACTTTTGATATCGAGTAAAATCACTTATTGATAGATCTAAAAGTTAGATAAATGATCATTTTCATCATTACCAACATTATTTACAATCATTGATAGATCTAAAGGTGTGACAACAGGTTTACAATAAAAAATATTTTTTGAACGAATACAGTCATTATTGAAAGAATGTGATATATTCTTATACAAATACAATAAAGAAAAATTGGATCCAAAAGACATTAAAAGAACTAACATTCTTAAAAAAATGTAATCTTTTTTTCCCGATCTATTCATGTAAGAATGTGATCTTTCTTCTACTTTTTATGATCTAAAGGTGTGATAGTAGGTTTACAATAAAAAATAATTTTTGAACGAATACAGTCATTAATCATTATTGATATTCTCATACAAATACAATAAAAACAATTGGACCCAAAAGACATTAAAAGAACTAACATTCTTAAAAAAAATGTGATCTTCTATTTTCTGATCTATTCTTGTAAGAGTGATTTTTGTTCATTCTTTTTATGATTAGTTTTCTATAAAAATGATCTTATTTCTTTATTTTTTTATCTTTCTTATTTATTTTATGATATACTCTCGTAAGAATCATAGGTGGTGTAGGTGGTTGTTCGTCAATTGAAGGCGATGGCGATGGTGGTGGTGTTGATGATGATGTCCATGAATATGAGATTCTTTTTTGAAATCACAAAGACAAGTCGTATGTATGATGTATCAGGATCAAGATTGTAATCCCTATATGTGCTTTGAAGAAAAGAAAACAAGAGAACAAAATCAAGATTCAAAAACATAAATAAGATTTCCAATATCTTATTAATGAAAAATAAGGAGCAAAATATAACAAGAATTATGATCTTAGCAAAAATATTTGGTCCAAAATATTTGCATTGCTCCTATCACGTTGTACATTGAATAAGTCCATGCATATTCCATGAGAGATCATGTAGTTACTCAACAAGCATAAACCTTTTTATTTAATAACTGGTTGTCTCACCCCTACCATGTATTCAACAACTTTGAAATGAAATAAAGCAAATAAACATGTAAATTATTTGTTGAACGTGGAGATGGAATCCGTTAGAATCCTTCAATAGAATACCTAAAAGGGAGGCCACCGAAATTTAACTCTTACCTTTCACCTTGAGATAAAGAAATTATAGGATAATACCCTAACCAATAACCGATTTTCTTATTCCAATGCCATACCAAGTGAAACACTATTTATGTATTATGAAATGTTATCAATCTCCTTTAAGGAATGTGATAATATGAAAGATAAAGTTCAATCTCCTTTAAGGAATATGATAATATGAAAGATAAATTTGATTGTTGGTGTTATGCTCGCTGTCGACAAGCTATTACTAGAAAGATAATCAAAAGGTTCGTAAATGCCAAAAAGAAAAACAACATATTTTTAAAATCTTGACTTAGAAGCCTAACATAAGGTGTGAATGGTTGATTAATTGAAGATCTATCTGAAAAACAACTAAAGAATAAGTTGATCCCCTATTTCAATTGTCGGTCTGCGTACTCTTCTGGTGACTCTAGGTCATTAGTAACCTCTATCTGACCTGCTTAATCTGCTCTTTCGTCTTGAGCACTATCTCAGTGCCACTCATCACTCTCTGCCCTACCTCTCCCCAACAGACGGGAGTCCGAAACCTCCTGCTTAATCTGCTCTGTCTGACCTGCTTAATCTGCTCTGTCGTCTTGAGCACTGTCTGACCTGCTTAATCTGCTTAATCTGCTATGTCGTCTTGAGCATTATCTCAAAGGGAGGCATACCAATACTGGAATGGTGGTTGTTATTGTATGAAAACTCAGCCAAAGGCAAATAAGTGTCCCAACTTCCACCAAAGTCCATAACACATGCACGTAGCATGTCCTCGAGCATCTGTTCACTCTACTCGTCTGTCTGCGGGTGGTATGCGATACTAAAGTGCAACCAGGTACCCAAATCCTCATGAAATTTCTTTCAGAACCTGGAAGTAAAGCGTACATCTTGATCTGACACTATCGATGCCGACACTCCATGCCATGCTACCACCTTTCTCACATAAATCTCAACCAAATTCTCTACAGAAGAGCTCTCACTGATGGCTAGAAAGTGAGCATTCTTCATCATCCGGTCTACAATCACCCATATTGCTTCGACACCTCGCGTAGTCCTCGACATCTTGGTGATAAAATCCATGGAAATCTATTCCCACTTCCACTGGGGAATCTCTGGAGGTTGTAATGGGCCATGTGGATGCTGGTGCTCCGCCTTTACCTGGCAACAGGTCAAGCACCTCTCAACTACCCATGCCACATCTTTCTTCATACAGGGCCACCAATAATCCCTTTTCATATCTAAATACATCTTAGTGGCTCCCGAGTGGATCGAGAATCTCGATCTATGTGCCTCCTCCATTAGTGTGTGTCGAGATTCACACGTATATGTAATGCTCGCATTTCTGGGCTAAGTATTAAAGACGATGTAGTAGTCTAGGTCAACTATTGTAACTCATTTTGAAGTAATAAGAATGAATTATGTTAATTTATGTACCTTATATTTAATTATGATGATATAATAAATTAATACAAATAAGCGTCAAAAGTAAAATGTTAGATAAACCCAATATCTATGAAGAAAGTTGTAGTGGTCGTAACAAGGATTCTGGAGATATAAAGAACACTGAAATCCAAGTTATATCTATGAAGAAAGTTGTAGTGGTCGTAACAAGAAAGTTTCGCGACAGAACCGGCACGACGTTGTGTGACATAAAAAGTGAGTTTATGATAAAGTGCTTTTTAGTCAGAGCGAGCTAAATGAAAGTCATCGTATACATTAAACCAAGAGCATGCATAAAATGAATGTCCAAATCTGATTTCGTATAAGAAAGTTATGAATTTTCTAATATTTGGCATCGCAGTATGCAGCCCGGAATTCAAATTATAGATCGAACGATTTTTAGCCGACACAACATAAACGAGAATTGAAGATCTTGTCGATAGTAGTTAAACGGTAAAAAGACAGACAAAAACGGATTTCAAATGAAGAAGTTATGGATTTTTAACGGACTTTTCATGTCACGACTTGTTAAAAATATAACTTTAAAAATAAAGTCAAAATTAGTCGATGGAGTCTAAACGAAAGTTGTAGAGAACTATCTTACCTACGCATGGATATAAAGAATGTCAAAAACGGAGTTCGTATGAGAAAGTTATAATTTTTTGAAGTTTGAAAAACAAAATTCGAGGGAGTACGCCCAACGTACTCGTGTACATGGTCCGGAGTCGGCCATATCCCCCTATTCCTTCGCATGGTGGACACGTATGTTTAGCTTGCACACATCTGAAGCTCAGAAACCGATAAGAGAACACGTAGCTTCTACGCTCAGCGTATGAGTGTACGCCCAACGTAGAGTTGTACGCCCCGCGTACCAAAGATTACGCCCAATGTAACCTGAAGCTTCAGCCACCTATAAAAGGGGTGCGAGGTTGCCCCAAATTATTTTACAAAATTTACACATTTTCACCCTTATACTCTTTTTTAAGCTACACTAACCCCCCCCCCCCCCCCCCCCCCGAAGCCTAGGGTACCTTCCTAGCACCAGAAGAAAACCCCGGAGAGTCCGAAGTCTCTAAGAAAAAGGGTTTTTCGAGTTGAAACTCTGCCGGCGTAAAGCTCGGTTCTTGAACAAACCTCCTGGTTTCATCGAAAAAGATTGTTTTAAAAAACGAAGTGTTATCCAATCACCATCTTATCAGGTGAATGTATAGTGATGTGTGTAAAACCAACTTGTTTTATTCCTACTCTAAAAATATAATTTAAACACACAAAGGCAATGAACCTGTCCTTTAGTGGTATAGTTGAATAAGTAGAGTATCGAACTCGAGGAACGGAAATTAACCTAATAACTAATTTTAACCAACAAGTAATAAAAGTAAAAGGGTTTTCTCTAGTTTTACAAGACTAGAAGCTTGGACACACTAACTAACATGCAATTAACTAATCAGCTACAACTAAGTAAAATTCACCAAATTTAATAAAAGGTTTCTACTTAGGTTCAACTCATTCACTCCTATGGTTAATTTTATATAAAAACAATAGATTAATTGTTATTGGTTACCGACTAAAGTGATTGGATTTGTATTCGCTATTACCAATCCTTAAAAAATCAATTAATTTAAGCAGTAATCAAGTGTTTAAGCTAATTAATTACATAGTTCATTTATTCGGATTAAACAAGACTTGTAATTGGTTAATCAAATTACTAATTCCATTAGCCTCTTGTCGTTGGTTTATCAACAAGCTCACACATTAATTTACCCATTCTCTAATTAATTCTAGTTTCATATTCACTAGTCCTAGGCACATAACAAAGTGTTCACATAAATCATATGAGGTAAACAATTAAGAGATGTTCATGCAGCCTAATTGCCTTCCTATTAACAGAGAATAGTTATGGTTAATGCATACGGATCTTTAACAAGCTTAATTTAACAAAATCACCAATAAATAATTAAACAAACCATAAAATTAATCCATAGGAGTAAAATTGTTTTCCCTAAACAGAAACTCGTAAATTTAGGCCATGATTACAGTAGTTAAAAAGCTAAAAACGAAGGTAATCAACTCAAACATTGTTCAATTCGAAGATAAAGTGGAAAATTAAACCAAAGTTGCCTGGAATCTTCAAACAATGAGAGATTAGGGTTCTTCTCACGTTCTTCAGGTCTCCAAGGGTTTCCTTAGTCGCAAAGTATCTTCCAAAAAAGCCAGAAAGATTCATGGATTCGGAATTTGACCTCTATTTATAAGATCCTCAAAACAGAGGCAACTCGTCGAGTAGACGCTTGGACTCACCGAGTAGCTTCAGGTTTGTACTTTTTTCTTCATTTTCCAGCTTCTAATTGCTTCTCCTTCCACCTTCTTGCTCCCGAGCATGACTTCTAGACTGAAAATACGATTTAAACATTATTAAGTACCTTTTGTCCATAATATGCAAATAATTAGCTAATAATTGATAAAAATCTATACTAAATATACGGCTAAATATGCACATATCATATAGTCACTTTCATCTTACACATAAATATGAGGTATTTTATATAAAATACGTGTTATATGTATGTGTGTGTGTGTGTGTATATATATATATATATATATATATATTGTTTGTTTATTTATTTGATATGTATGTTGAAAGAATGTTTTATACAAGTTTAGAATGATTTAAACTGTATATGTATCTTTATCTACAAATATGTTGAATAAAACATGAGTAGATGAAATAGTTGATTTGTGATGAAATAAAATGATGAGAGGCCTCGAAGTTGTCGGTGTTCCAGTCATCTAGCAGAGTATAGATGACAACAACAAACTTTTCTAGACAGTCTGGTGGAACGCCAGCAGACTTGTAATCTGTAAGTGTTTATGAACGATGTGTTCACCAGTATACTCCATCCCCCTCATGGTTTCCTTACGGACATATATGGCTGAGGAATTCTCTTAGCAGTAGTGTCCACCCCGATGATGATCCTTAGGCAGGCCCCCTATGATTGGTGTTTAGGGACGTAAAGTGAGGATAATAGAAATGGGTAATCAGGGTTATTGTTGGTTAATGAAATTAAATAAATTTATTGTTAATTGATGAAATTAATAAATTTATTGTGGGTTGAAAACCCTATGTGTTCACCAGACTCTCAAGTTTGACACACTTAGCTTTCTGTATTACAAGTAGTGGAACAAGAACATAGTTGGATGATGACGAGGGATTTTGGATTATAGGTCAGTAGATGTAAATATATGTTGTAAGGCCTATATCGTACTGTTTATGCTTTTGATCTGTATCGATGTTGACATACCAAGTTTGTAATGAAATGAAAATACATTTCTTTAAGAAATGTTTTGATAAATTTTATCATATTTTGTTTTGGGAACAAATTCCGCAACATTTTTAATTGAAATATTACTCTGATTTTATTATACAAGCATAAAAGAAATTGGTCTTTTCTGGCCGTGAAAATCCGGATGTCATAGTTGGTATCAGAGCATTAGTTTAAGCGAACTAGGAATTTGTAGGATTTTTAGACTTAAACTCAGAATGCTAAGTGATGACCGTGAGATGAGTGTCTACCATATATTAGACACGGACACTAGTCTATTTTCGGAAAGATGCCTAAAATGTTTTTATGTGCTAAATGTTATATGTTTTCCATATATGCTATTATTTGTGAGGATCTATGGTCTGTTGCTAACCAGATCTGGAAACCTTATGTGTTCAGAATTTTAAGCATATGACTACGATATTAGAACTAGCATGTAACGTTTCGGAGTAATAAGGAGAATTTAAATATCTATCGTGAATAAAGATTTAAATTCGCCTAATTTAGTGTATAGATCAAAATGGCAAGAACCCGAAGTGGATCTGAAAACGCGAATAGAAATCAGCAACCTCAACCCAAAGTGATTGAGCAGGTGCCGATAGTAGAAGCTGCACCATAACCAATCACAATGGTTGGAGTACAAGCCATGATTCAGGCAATGATGGATGAATAAAGGGAATAAATGAGGCAACTATTACTGAACAACAGGAGTGAACCTTCAATGCCTGTTGAACAACCTAAACTAAATGACAGACAGTCAGAGGAAGGAAATTACAGTCGTATTGTCATTCAAGCGGAACCCATAATGGCAGAAAGGAATGACCCGGAGAGAGAAATCAACAGAGATGGGCATATGTATAAGAATTTTTTGGGCGCCAAACCACCAAGTCTTTACGGAAGGCCAAAACTTGTAGAGATTATGGATTGGATCTCCGAAATAGAGATGGTATTTGAAAGTTGCAACTGTAGAGGCAAGCATGAAACTGTTTTTGCGGTCAGACAACTGAAGAATGGAGTTTTAAGTTGTTGGGAATTGTTGGTAAACAAGATGCCACATGGAGAATCCCTAAAAATGTCATGGGAAGCATTGTTAGAGCAGTTGAAAATGCACACTTCTCTTAAATAGATCTGATAGATCTAAACAATCAATTTCAAAACTTAAAGAGGGGGGGGGGGGGGAAGAGCATTGATGACTATGCTACTTCGTTTACCAAAAATATGAAGTTGTTTCCATACTTGGTGCCGACTGAACTCGCTAAGATTGAAAATTTTGCGAACGGATTCTCATCAGACTTTGGCCCAACAGTCAAAATGGAAAGCACGTTGAAGGCATCCGTCAGAGCAGCCAAGAATGTTGAGACCCAGTTAAAGGAAATGGGTATGGAGGGCAGAGGTTGGTGAGAAAAGGAATTTCGATGGATCTTTGAGATCCAACAAGAAAAGTAAATTCTCGAAGTCTGGTTCGAGAGGAAGAGGAGGTGAGGCAAAATGGTGTGACAAGTTTTTGAAGAAACATGTTGGGAAATGTAGCAAGGAGGTCACTTATATAAAATGTGGAAAGCTTGGACACTATGCCAATGAATGCACCTTCATTAAGAAAGTTTGTTATGTGTGCAACGAAGAGGGGCACATTTTGAGGGACTGCCCAAAAAAGAAAGAGGCAGCAAGGCCCAATCTCCCACCAAAGTCGAAGGTGAGATCTTTCCACATGTCACTATAAACCGCAAAGGATGCAACAAATCTCGCTTCAGGTACCTTTCTTGTAAGTGGATTGCCTGCCAACTTATTGTTTGATTACGGAGCAAAATTACTCCTTTATATCACATAAATTTGGTGAAAGACTAGCATCGCCTATAGAAAAACTTGATGATGCTCTAATTGTAGAAGTTGCTAGTGGCAAATTCATACCTGTTAGCAATTGCATTAAGAATATTGTCATCAACTTTAACGGAAATGAATTCCACGAGAAGCTGTTACCCATTGAGTTGAATGGTTTCGACATCGTGCTGGGGATGGATTGGCTTAGCGCCAATGATGCCGAGATATTGTGCAAGAAAAAGATAGTGAGGGTAAACTCGCCTGGAAAAGAGTCATTTATGGTGTACGGAGACAAGTGCAGAGTAAATTCTGGAATAATTTCCCTAGTGAAAGCCAGAAAATGTTTATCTAAAGGATGCAGCTCATACTTGGCATTCATGATTGATGCTATGAAGGAAAAGAAGGAGATGCAAAGTATACCAGTGGTCTGTGACTATCCAAAAGTATTTCCCGAAAATCTTCCTGGATTACCCCCTGATAGACAAGTGGAGTTTGAATAGACTTGTTACCAGAAACAACACCAATAGCAAAAGCACCACATTGATTAGCACCAACGGAGATGAAGGAGCTTATGACGCAACCTCAAGAGTTGTTGGACAACGATTTCATTAGACCTAGTTCATCACCCTCGGGAGCTTCGTTGTTATTTGTAAAGAAGAATGATGGAAGCATGAGAATGTGCATAGACTACAGAGAGCTGAACAAGGCAACAATAAAGAACAAGTACCGATTGCCAAGGATTGATGACATGTTCGATCGGCTGCAAGGTTCGAGCTATTTCTCAAAGATCGATCTTAGGTTAGGATATCATCATTTAAAAGTGAGAGAGCAAGATATTGAGAAGAATGCATTCAGAACAAGATATGGATACTACGAATTCTTGGTTATGTCGTTTGGATTAACCAATGCTCCGACAACATTCATGGATTTGATGAATAGGGTTTGTAAACCATTCCATGATAAATATGTGATAGTGTTCATAGATGACATTTTGATTTATTCAAAAAGCAAGCATGAGCATGACAAGCATCTACGAGAAGTGTTAGAAGTTCTGAAAAATGAGAAGTTGTATGCAAAGTTCTCCAAATGTGATTTTTGGATTCAAGAAGTTTAATTTTTGGGTCATGTGGTTAAATAAGAAGGGATAATGGTGGACCCAAATAATATTGAAGCTATAATAAAGTGGGAACCACCAAAGAGTCCCACAGAGATCCGAAGCTTTCTGGGATTAGTCGAATATTACCAAATATTTATCCAAGGATTTTCTTCGATAGATGCTCCATTGACAGCTTTGACGCATAAAGGAGCTACTTATACTTGGAATGAGAAGCACCATTAAGCAATCGAGAAGCTAAAGAAGAAGTTGTGTGAAGCACCAATTCTTTCTTTACCTGAAGCAGTTGAAGACTTCGCAGTTTATAGCGATGCGTCTGGAGTTGGGTTAGGTTGTGTTCTGACCCAAACGGATAAAGTGATAGCATATGTATCGAGATAATTAAAAGAACATGAAAAGAACTACCCCTGAAACATCCCAAAAATACGGTCCAAAATTTTCGTTTAAATCATTAACAAAACCATAGTAATCCAAACATCATATAAAAACCATAAGTCATGTATTTCAAAATATCATAACATTTGTCAAAATATGTCAGAGTATAAACATTCCAGGCTAAAACATCTTGGTGTGTGCAATGCGATCATCTCGAGATTTTCCCTCTGCTACTGGAAGTACCTGAAACCAAAATTGAAAACTGTAAGCAAAAAGCTTAGTGAGTCTCCACAAACTACCACATACCGTACATATAATCACATACTACAAACACTGGGGCTAGCCCGCTACATCGGGCCCTACCACCCGGTATTGGACTTATCCGGCATCGGGCCCGCCTGACATCGAGCCCTTCTCGGTATACATATATGTTTCTACTAGGCCTCACCTGTCTCTGGGCCCCGCCCTCTATACACATACAATATATAATCATAATCATACTAGTACATAACAATCAAACACAATGCTATAACTTCTAGTCTCAAGACCCTACCTATCTTAGGCCCTGCCCCTACTCTGCTACTGATGAGATATGGAACCCCGTCTATACTCAAATAGTGATGAGATACGGGCTCCCGTCCACACTCACCTCCTTACAAGGCACATACAAGTATCATGAAGACAACGCCCGACATCAGACTGAAATCTGGAAAACTTAGATCTTCCTCGGACGTGCCCCACCATCGGACCGAAGTCCGGAACATGAAATCTACATCGGGCTAACCTTAACATTGGATCTAAATCTGGCATATAATAACATACATAAATGGGATGACATTGGTTCCTTCGACCCATTCCTACTAGAAAAAACCCACCTCACACGCTGACTGCAGAATCCCGCAGATAATCCTCTTGCTGCTAGCTGGCAGATCCTCGAACTGTTGATCACTCAACTCCCAGAGCTATCATTACCAACATAATACTTAGTCAAGAACTGATAATCCTTCTTAAGGTAAAATGACCATTTTACCCCTGGTCAAAGTTAAAGTCAACTCTTAGTCAAAGCCAAAGTCAAAGTCAAAGTCAACGCTCCGAGTTGACCCAACTCACCGAGCTTCTCCATGAACTCGTCGAGTTCTAAAGCTTAAAATCTTGAAATCGAGATCCAACTCATCGAGTCAGCCCCTGGCTCTCCAAGTTCCCTGGCTACTCATGGTCGTCATTCATCAAATCAACTCGTCGAGTCATTCCTCTAACTCGCCGAGTTCTACCCCAAAAAAATCTGGATAACTCACTTCAACTCATCGAGACCCTCCCTGGACTCGCTGAGTTCCTTAGTCTGATTGGGCCATCTTAACAGATTAAGCCCCTACACTTCAGATCTAAACCCCAAACTTCGTCTTTACGCTAGAAATGACCTCTTAAGGGTAAAGTTTCCAACTTTACCCAATACCTGTCCTTCTTAACGGGTTTAGCTAAAACCTTAGGTCCTTAAGACATAGTCCTTGTCCAAAATCCTTATTATTCCAATCCAAGGCAGGATAACCAAGATCTAGGCCCTAGACACCCAGTAAACACGTAAAGCTTCCAACTTTACTTCCATGCATGGCCCCTTTGGGGCTTAAAAGCCCATAACATCATCCCTAAGGTTTTCATGGGTCTTCAATGGCATAAAGTTTGCACCTTTATGACTTCCCAACCTTTAGAGACTTCAGATTTGAAAGTATAATCAACTTGGGACTTCCATGACCCATAAATCAAGCACATTGGACCAAAAACCCCATAAAGGTGATCAAAATGAGATCTAAGAAACTACAAGGCAAGTTAGAAGTTTTATTACCAGAAAGTGATGAGAATAGAATGAAATCCCTGGATATATAACCTCCTCCTTGAACCTTCAAGATCCTTCTTTTTCTTCTAGGCCTCAAGAACACACAACTCACTCAATAATGGTTCACACACTCAATGAAGACTCTAGGGTTTCGTGGATTAGGGTTTGGGATATGGAGGCTAAGAATGAGGCTGGTGGGAGGAGAATAAGATGCTTAAATAGGGCACCAAGACCCAAATTTAGGGTTTCCCGAACCCATACCAACTCGCTGAGTTGGTTCTCCAACTCGTCTAGTAGGTCACTTTACCCGTGACTCAAAATCCGCTCCTACGCGTCGAGTCATCCCCAAGACTCGACGAGTTTCCTTCTTGTCTAAAGGTTCTATTTTCCTTTCTTTGGCCTTCTAGATTCTAGGTGTTACAATTCTCCACCACTTAAATTGGACTTCGTCCTCGAAGTCCGTTACCGTCACTTATTTCGCGAACATCTCACATGCCACACCCGTAGCAACCCTTCTATTTGCTCTAGACTAACTGACGTTTCCCCTGCCACCGATACTCATCACTATAGAAGTACTACTAAGATCCTACGCAATCAATGGCCTTCCCAAGGCTACTGAACCCACTATCAAAACCTTCTGAAACCTCAATGAATAACTGCTAACTACATCTTCTTACCCTGATCAGCTCAATGCCACCAACAACATCACAATCCCTGACTATAACCAGATGACGAATACTTATACTTTCCAGGAGGCTTAGATAATCCTTCGAGTAGAAGATTCATCCCTGAAACAGTTAGACTCAAACGAGAGTTGCGTAACAGGGTCAAATTAACTACAAGAGGAATCGGGTACAAAACTGTGTCTAAATACAGCCTACCATCCGCAAACCGATGGTCAGAGTGAACGAACGATTCAAACGTTGGACGATATGCTAAGAACATGTACCCTGGAATTCCAAGGTAATTGGGTTGAACATTTACCTCTGGTAGAATTTTCCTATAATAATAGTTTCCACTCGAGCATAAAGGTGGCACATTATCAAGCTTTGTATGGATAAAAGTGTCGAATGCCATCATGTTGGCTTGAAGCTGGAGAAAAGCAGTTTATGGGACCCGAGATAGTCCATCAAACTGCTGAAAAGCTAAAAGTGATTAGGGAGAGGATGTTAGCAGCTCAGGATCATCAAAAGAGCTATGGTGACAAGAGAAGACAACCGATGACATTCGAAGTTAAAGATTCGGTTTTACTTAAAGTCTCACCGTGGAAGGGACTTATAAGATTCAGTAAAAGGGGAAAGTTGAGTCCAAGGTTTATTGGACTGTTTAAAGTTCTTCAGAGGATTGGGAACCAAGCTTACAAGCTAGAACTATCAGAAGAACTAGATGGTATTCATAACACTTTCCACGTATGTTTGAGGAAGTTCACATGAGAATTTCTCGACATAATTTCAATTTCTGAGTTAAGGATGGATGAAAACAAGAGGCTAATTGAGGAACTAGAGGCAATCGTTGACCGTAAGACTAGAAGTTGCGACACAAGATGGTCGATTTAGTGCTTGTGCAATGGAAACGTACGAATAGGCCAAATCTCATCTGGGAAACGTAGAGTGACATGATGAGTCGCTATCCGCATTTCTTTGTTGATGTATGATTCCGGGGACGGAATCATCCTAAGGGGGAGAGAATTGTAACATCTGTGTTTCTGGGCTAAGTATTAAAGATGATATAATAGTCTAGGTCAATTATTGTAACTCGTTTGAAGTAATAAGAATGAATTATGTGAATTTATGTACCTTATATTTAATTATGATGATATAATAAATTAAGGATAAAAATAAGCGTCAAAAGTACAATGTTAGATAAAATCGATATCTATGAAGAGTTGTAATGGTCGTAACAAGGATTCCGGAGATATGAAGAACACCAAAAATCTAAGTTATAACGAAGAAGTTATGACATGTCGAAGTTTCGGGACAGAACCGGCATGACGCTGCATGACGTAAAAAGTGATTTTATGATAAAATGATTTTTAGCCTTAGCGATCTAAATGAAAGTCGTAGTATACATTAAACTGAGAGTGTGCATAAAAAGAATATCCAAATTTGACTTTGTATAAGGAAGTTATGAATTTTGTAAGATTTGGCATAACAGTATGCAACACAGAATTTGAATTATAGATCGAACGATTTTTAGCCGACACAACCTAAACGAGAATCGAAAATCTCGTCGATAGTAGTTCAATGGTAAAAAGATAGACAAAAACGGACATCGGATGAAGAAGTTATGAATTTTTAATGGACTTTTGTTGTCCCGGCCTATGCTGCATGTACGAGGGGGTAGTTGTCAACATCCGAAGTGAAGACCGTAGAGAGAAAGCAAGGGTCAAGATTAAGCCACATCACCCTCCTCGCACCAACATATTCCAGACTTCTAAATTCCGTAAATTTCGCATACGAGCTCTGTTTTTGACGTTCTTTATATCCACGCATAGGTAGCGGTGTAATCTACGACTTTGGTTTAGACTTCGTCGACTAATTTTGACTTTATTTTTAAAGTTATATTTTAATAGGCTTAGACAAAAACAAATCCTTTATTAAGCATTTATCACATTAATACCTTTCACCAAATGCTCAGATTTAACCCCAAATAGCATCCTAATTCATAAAGCTTTCAACTTTATGATTCTGCATGGCTAGAAAGTGTCCAAATCCAAAACCCTAACTTAACACAAGATTCTAAGCCCCAAAACTCATGCATGGATGGAAAGAAAGGAGCAAGGTTACATTTTTATGACTCCATTCACTCCAAAAATGCATGAAAAAGCTACTCATAAGGTCTGAAGTATCTCATATCAACTAGATCAAGATTATGGGACCAAAATACACATAAACCCTAGAACCGACAAGATCTAGCAAAGTATTCATCAAGTTCAAAACTGTATACCTCCTAGAGGATGCTAAGGAGATGTAAGGTCCAGATCCACGAGGCTTGAAGCTTAAAAGCACCACCTCCAACTTCTTCTTCCTTCAAAAGCACTAATTAATACACTCTTATGTAGCTCCCTAAAAATACTAAGTAAAAAAAATTCATTTTTAAATAATTCAAAACCATTCATTCATTATCCCAAATGTCAATTATAATAAAAGTATTCTCAAAACATCAAAGTAAAATCATAAATAGTCAATGCGAAATAAATCTCTAGGGGACACAATGCGATCAAGTCGGGCCCTTCCTTTGAAAACAAAAGTACCTGAAATCATAAACATAAAACCGTAAGCACAAAGCTTAGTGAGTTCCCCAAAATACCCCATACCATATATACATAACAGTAAAAACATAATTTGGTCTATTTCACCTCCTTCGGTCTCTTTCAATCGGTACTGGGTCTATTTCACCCCCTTTGGTCTCTTTCAACCGGTATTGGACTCTTTCACCCATTCGATCTCTTTCAACCAGTAGTGGGTCTATTTCACCCCCATTCGGTCTCTTTCAACCAGTATTGGGTCTATTTCACCCCTTTCGGTCTCTTTCAACCGGTATCGGGTCTATTCCACCCCCTACAAATAAGCATACAATCATATAAGTAAGAGTCACAAAGACAACAAGCACATACAGGCATAACAATAAGTGTCACAAAGACAACAATCATCCTAAAAACTAATCCAGTGGGCCGATATTGGTGCCTTCGACCCACGAGTACAGTGAAGGATCTCACCTGAACTATTCAACAGAAACTTAACAGCTACCTCACCACCATAACATCCAATCCAAGCTTCCTAAAGCCAAACTGAAATCAATCCTTAGCTAAAATCTCAATTCTACACAAGTTTTACCAAAGGTCAAACAGGACAAAAAGTCAACGGTCAAAGTCAAATTCAAAATTTCTAAATAACAACCCTCCATGTCATGGCCTTCCTTGTCCACACCATGGGCATAAAATGCTAGAATAGTGCTAATCCCCCAGTCGCCACGTCGTCGTAGCAAAGGTCACGCCATAGGGACTAGTCTGAACAGCTCAAATGAGCTTAATCTATTTTCTTCTGATTTCAACAGCTCCAAAGCTCAGATCTGATCTATTCCAAGGTCTTAATGGATAAAGTTTCCAACTTTATCCATTAGGAAGGTTCAAACCACCAAGATTTAGATTTTAAGTCTCAAAGGAACCCAAAAGTGCATCTTTCTCAACTTAATCCATTAAGTCCAGGTCTCTAACCTTCAGATCTGAATCAACATGATGTTTAGATGAATAAAGTTTCCAACTTTATACATACTAATGTCTCAAGCTTTCAAGATCTAAACTTTAATACACCAAAATTACCTAAATGACCAAAACTTGCATGGTTGAAAGGGAAAGGAAAAAGATCAAAACTTTCCTAGTCCATGAGTTCCAAGAAAACATTATAAACTAATCAAAAGGTGTTAGCATCTATATCCGAAACATACAATGTTCTTAGGACCTTGGAGAGTAATAAAGTTGCAAACTTTATTCCCAACTCTCACTCAAAGCTCATTAAAATAGACCAAAAAACCAAATACACTGAGATCCAAAGATGAAATTTAATAAAGCTTGGAACTTTATAACTCACAAAGGTCTAGAAGGTAGGTGAAAGTTGAAATCTTCAATTTCCAAGCTTCAAGGTTCAAACCACCAAGATTTAGATTTTAAGTCTCAAAGGAACCCAAAAGTGCATCTTTCTCAACTTAATCCATTAAGTCCAAGTCTCTAACCTTCAGATCTGAATCAACATGATGTTTAGATGAATAAAGTTTCCAACTTTATACATACTAATGTCTCAAGCTTTCAAGATCTAAACTTTAATACACCAAAATTACCTAAATGACCAAAACTTGCATGGTTGAAAGGGAAAGGAAAAAGATCAAAACTTTCCTAGTCCATGAGCTCCAAGAAAACATTATAAACTAATCAAAAGGTGTTAGCATCTATATCCGAAACATACAATGTTCTTAGGACCTTGGAGAGTAATAAAGTTGCAAACTTTATTCCCAACTCTCACTCAAAGCTCATTAAAATCGACCAAAAAACCAAATACACTGAGATCCAAAGATGAAATTTAATAAAGCTTGGAACTTTATAACTCACAAAGGTCTAGAAGGTAAGTGAAAGTTGAAATCTTCAATTTCCAAGCTTCAAGGATCAATCTTGCATGAAAACATTGTTTTAAAACAAACAAAAACTCCAAAAATAGATAAGAGAGGAGAGGGTAATGCTCAAATCTTGAAAATAGAGGCTAGGGTTTCTCCCAAGAGGTTTTAAATATGATGGAGGCTAAGAAAATACCCTAAAACATGAATCATTACCTTTAAATACCTTGAAAATCCTAAAAATTCTGTGGGCTTTGGGCAGAACAGTTCTCATGTCGTGAGAATATATTCTCACCTCATGAGGACTCTCATGTCATGAGAATTACTTCTCACCTCGTGAGAACGGGTGTTCACTCAATTTCACTCTAACTTCAAACAATCATAACTTCTTCATTTCAACTCCGTTTTCAACGTTCTTTATATGCACAAAAATGTATTGACGAGCCCCACAACCCTATCTAATTATTTTTTACTTAAAAAATATCGAACTAAAATCCTTAATTCATAAAAGAAGTTTGAAACATCACTTTTCCTATTTTACCCTTTGACTCCAAGACACAAACCAAGGCTTAAATCACTTATCTAACATTGTCATCATCCAGTAAGGTCTAAACCCTATTCCCTTGAAGCCTAAGGCCTTTACTTGATCAATTTACTGCCCACAATCTCAGAATAAGAAACTTATCGAAACAGAATTTTACATCTTAAGCTCACTATGCTCAAATATAGGGTTAGGGTTTCAAGGGAGTTGTTTGGGGAAATGGAGGCTGAGAATGGAAAGGGTTTATGATGGTTAAGGTGTTTAAATATGGCTCAAAACCCATATTTTAGGGTTTGGATCCTGACCAAGTACACCTGCGATCTTCTTAACTATGCCCGACGTAGCTCATTAAGTCCTCACATCATCTTTCCTTCTACTGAATACGTAGAGGCTATCTACGCTCTACTTAAACTTAAGTCCCATGAATTTATTTACAAATTAAGGAAAGAGAATTTTACATGAAATAACCCGGTGTTACAGGTTAATATAAAATTCCCAACAAAACAATCACAATAATTAAAGCCAAGAATGTAACTAAATGCCAAATGAAACATATAAGTAAGAGTTCATGTCATTAACTTTCTACTATAAGAAGTACATACCCTTTTCAATTTACTATAGGGATTTCATACCCTTTACAATATCAATATGGATTTCATACCATTAATTCCAAACCATGAGGAGTTCATACCCTTCAGAACAACAATAAGGATTTCATACCCTTATTAATAAATCGTAGAGACTTCATACCGTTCGCAACAAAAATAGGGATTTCATATGCTTACTACTAAACTATAATGACTTCATACCCTTTTCAACAACAATAGCATCTCATACCCTTATAACTAAACTATATGTTCCATATAAACCCTCTTCTTCATCTGATATCACTACTAAAAAAGTTTCAAATCCAAAATATTTCATTGTGATTTTACATTATTAATGTTTCAATACCGGAATTTCCTACTCTTATTTCAAAATACGAGGATTTCATCTGATATCATAAATCTAGATTTTCGCAGCACACGTGATATTTATGCAGCTCAACTTTATTTTTCCACAGTCAATTTAGGTTAAAACAACGTTGTTTTATTATTTTATCTGAATAATACATTTTTTATAGACCATTTAAATTTTCACATACGGTGGCATGTAAAAATCCTAACTATTTGAATAATTTCTCTAATTTTTGGTTGATTTATAAAAAATAAGAATTTACGTGATTAGTCTTTTTTTTATGTGAACTATATATTTTAAAATATTAGACAAGTGTTAGTCAAATAAAACCAGGAACCTACCATTAGTTTTCAAGTACCCGACGAGGTTTTGCATATTATATTATTTATAAATTATAATATGATTAGCAAGTTTATCCTCTTTAATTTATAAACTAGGTGCTAAGTGCTAACTTACCATTAGTTTTCATTAGTCAAGTGTTTTTTTTTTAAAAAAAAAGTTAACCGCGTGGGAATAATGACAAGTTGGCCATAGTGGTATTTCATGGCTATTTTAATAATGCCTGTACAAAAACATATAACTACTTTTTAACTTAAAAACTTAAACCCAATCTATTAAGTACACATCAATAAAATGAAATAATTAAAAAATGGTTGAAAGAATTTCCAGGTTCCCCTTTATTTCTTTGCCTATAAAATCACTCCCTTCCCACACTTGTCTTCTCATTCATATCTATCCTTCCGTTCGTCCCTTTTCTCCATCGTTAATTACATTCACTTTGCTGTTGAACACTAAAAGTTAAAAGGTGTGATTTATGTAACGCTTTCTGCTATATTTATCTATGTTCTCTCAACTACTTTATTTCCCTTTTTATTTTCTGTAGCATTTACTTCACTTTTTGCACATAATTTCATCACCATGATCGCATATACTTTAGTTCCCTTTTGATTTCTCTGCTTATGTAGCTCAATTTTTGTAGATAATTTCAACTTAGATTCATCCTTGAACAATCAATGATCTGTGAAGTTTCTACTTCGATTTTGGTGGTTAATATTTTTTCAAGTTTGACTTGCTTTCCCTTTTTTACTTGAACAATCAATGATCTATAGAAGCATCTGGACTGTTATAGACTAATAAAACAAAGACGCGTAAAATTTTGTGTTTCTTCTTCAAATTAATATCCTCTGTATTTTGGTAACTAAAGTCATCTAAACGCTTCCTTCTCTGGCAGTTGATAATCCTTCTGATTTTGTAAGATAAGTAAATTCGTGGTCGATCATGGCGGAAAAAGTTTTCACCCGTGCACACAGTTTTCGAGAGCGTCTTGATTCTACTCTAGCATCCCATCGTAATGAAATCCTGAAGGTTCTTTCAAGGTATCTTATGCTTTCTGGAGCCTTATCTTCTCAGCTACAATTTTTAGAATCGATTTAACGCTATGTTTTTTCTCATTTAATATCCTCAAGGATCGAAAGCCATGGAAAAGGAATATTGAAGCCTCACCAACTCATGGCTGCGTTTAATGCAGTCTGCAAAGAGGATACCAAACTTCTTGATAGTTCCTTTTATGAAGTTCTCAAATCAACACAGGTATATGATCGAAGAAAAAAAAACATTATTGATCCCTACTTATTCTCTGTTTTTTGTTAATGTGTTGATAGGAAGCTATAGTGTTGCCTCCATGGGTTGCACTTTCTATTCGTTTGAGACCGGGTGTTTGGGAATATGTAAGAGTCAATGTAAATGCACTGGTCGTTGAAGAATTAAGTGTTCCTGAATATCTTCGTTTCAAAGAAGAACTCGTTGATGGATCGTAAGTATCATCATCATCCTGTTATTAACATATTCAGATTCACAATTGCCTTTTGTTTTTTTCCTCTGCAAATGTTATATAATTTCCGATTGATTGCAGCTCCCATGACAACTTTGTACTGGAATTGGACTTTAAACCATTCACCGCTTCTTTCCCCCGCCCAACCCTAACCAAGTCTATTGGGAACGGAGTTGAGTTTCTGAACAGACATCTCTCTGCGAAAATGTTTCATGACAAACATAGCATGAACCCTCTACTCGATTTTCTCCGTACCCACGCCTACAAGGGCAAGGTATTAATTACACTCAAAACCCTATAATTCTTCTTGATTTACTTCTTTCGTTAGAGTTCTGGACCTAACAGATTAGAATTTTTATGATTTGCAGACGATGATGGTGAATGACAGAATCCAAAATCTGAATTCTCTTCAATCTGTGTTAAGAAAGGCATCAGAGTACCTATCTACGCTTGATGCGAACACTCCATACTCTAAATTTGAACATAAGTTTCAAGAGATTGGACTGGAGAGAGGTTGGGGTGATAAAGCAGAGGGTGTCATGGAGATGATCTATATGCTACTCGATCTTCTCGAAGCTCCTGATGCAATCACTCTCCAGAAATTTCTTGGAAGAATCCCTATGGTTTTCAACGTTGTCATTCTTTCCCCCCATGGTTACTTCGCTCAAGAAAACGTTTTAGGATACCCCGACACCGGTGGTCAAGTTGTTTACATTCTCGATCAAGTTCCTGCTTTAGAACGTGAGATGCTCAAGAGGATCAAGGAGCAAGGGCTTGATATTGTTCCACGTATTCTTATCGTAAGTCCCCTTAATTTCTTCTTTTCTCCTTCTTTCAAAATTTTCGATACTTAACCGATTTTATGATGAACAGGTGACAAGGCTCCTCCCTGACGCTGTCGGAACCACCTGCGGGCAGCGACTCGAGAAAGTGTTCGGAGCAGAGCACTCTCATATTCTTCGAGTTCCGTTTAGAAACGAAAAAGGTATTCTTCGCAAATGGATCTCTCGCTTTGAGGTGTGGCCATACATCGAGACTTTCACTGAGGATGTCGCCAAAGAAATCACCGCCGAGTTGCAGGCGAAGCCCGATTTGATCATCGGAAACTACAGTGAGGGAAACCTTGTCGCCTCTTTGCTCGCTCACAAATTGGGTGTGACTCAATGCACAATCGCTCATGCTCTTGAGAAAACCAAATATCCTGATTCCGATATCTACTGGAAGCAGTTCGATGAGAAATATCACTTCTCCTCTCAGTTTACAGCTGATCTTATCGCCATGAATCACACCGATTTCATCATCACCAGTACCTTCCAAGAAATTGCCGGAAGGTAAAACATATTCTCGTCAGTATTGTTTGATTGGCCTTTAAAAATTAGAAAACACTAATTTTAATTTTGTTTTCAGCAAGGACACAGTTGGACAATATGAGAGCCATACAGCTTTCACAATGCCTGGATTATACAGAGTCGTCCATGGAATCGATGTCTTCGACCCTAAATTCAACATCGTTTCCCCCGGTGCTGATATGGGGATATACTTCTCTTACAGCGAGAAAGAAAAGAGACTCACAGCACTCCACCCTGAAATCGATGAACTCCTCTTCAGTTCCGTTGAGAACGAAGAACACTTGTACGTTTTGCATTACATGTTATACCTTCTCCATGTTTTTAATTTTAATATTTGAATTGATCGTTTGAATGAATGAACATCACTCGTTACAGATGTGTTTTGAAAGATAAGAATAAGCCGATCTTGTTCACAATGGCTCGACTGGACAATGTGAAGAACTTGACCGGACTTGTGGAGTGGTACGCGAAAAACGATCGGCTTCGTGAGCTGGTGAATCTGGTGGTGGTCGGCGGTGACCGGAGGAAGGAATCGAAGGATCTGGAAGAGCAAGCTCAGATGAAGAAGATGTACGATTTAATCGAGGAGTACAAGTTAAATGGTCAGTTTAGATGGATTTCTTCACAGATGAACCGGGTTCGAAACGGCGAGTTGTATCGTGTGATTGCTGATACGAGAGGCGCTTTTATTCAGCCAGCGTTCTATGAAGCTTTTGGGCTGACGGTGGTGGAGGCCATGACGTGTGGGCTGCCGACATTTGCAACGCTTCACGGTGGTCCGGCGGAAATCATTGTTCATGGGAAATCCGGGTTTCATATTGACCCGTATCATGGAGACCAGGTGACTGAGCTTCTAGTGAAGTTCTTTGAGAAGACTAAAGCTGACCCTTCTCATTGGGAAGCCATTTCCAAGGGTTCCGAGCAGCGTATCCAGGAGAAGTAAGATAACTGATGTTACTTTCTTTATTTAAACTCATTATTAGTAGTATAAACATTTGTTAAACTCTTAAATTAACCTTTTTTTCATAATGACAGATACACTTGGCAGATCTACTCAGATAGGTTGTTGACGCTTGCTGGAGTTTATGGATTCTGGAAACACGTGTCAAAGCTTGACAGGCTTGAGATTCGTCGATATCTTGAAATGTTTTATGCTCTCAAGTATCGCAAATTGGTAATTTTTTTAATATATATAATGTATGTTATATGTTATGTAAGCAAGGCCAAGGGATAGGGATGTGATATTTGTTTGGTGTTGTTTTCAGGCTGAATCTGTGCCGTTGGCCGTTGATGAGTAAGTGAAGGAGGAATCATCGGGTGGTCAAGCGGATTGAGGAGTTGTTGTTGGCACATATTTTATGTATAAATATTTCATAAAAGATAAGTAAAGTGAAGAGAGCTTTTTGAAAGCTTTTTTTTTTTTTCCCGAGTGTATGTGTATGTTTAATTTCCTCATTCCTATTTCATTTACTACCATTTATGTAACTGACTTCTGCCTTGCACTGGCCTTAAATTCGAAATTTTAATGAATTTTCTTGTTCTTTTTATATTATGTAATACAAAATTATGAGAATTTTAATATTTTTTTTACTTATTGTTTCAACAAATCTTCTCATCAAATTAAATTAATGACATGTGTCATATTTAATGTTCATTCAATGTTATTTAAGCTTACCAAAATGACATATATCATCGTTTAAATGGATAGGAGAATTTGTACGAAAAAATAGAATGATATTTAGGTTGCGTTTAGTTACGGAAAAACAATTTTCATTTTCCGTTTTTTGTTTTCCCTTTTCAATTTTCATTTTCCGTTTTCATTTTTCATTGAAAAATTTTAAAAATGCGTGTAGTTAAACTTATTCATTTTTCATTTTCAGTTTTAGAAAATTAGAAAACGTGTTTAGATGTCTATTTTTCTATCGGTTTTCATTTAAAAAAAACGGTAGTGGTAGTAGGGTGTGGGTGGGGGCGGTGACGGTAGCGGGTCGGCGGCGGTGGTGGTGATGAGAGGCGATGGTGGTGGCGGCGTCAATTTTATCAGTGGTGGTGCTAGTGACGGGTTAGTGGTGGTGGTGGTGATGGTAGGTCGGTGATTGTTGTGATGGTGTTGGGTGGGTGGGGGTGCGAGTGTGTGTTTGTGTGTGTATGTGTGTTTGTGGGGGTTGGTGTAGGTGGGTGTGTGTGTCTGTGAGGGTGGGGTGGGGGTAGGTGTGGGTATATGGGTATGTATGTGTGTGTACGGGTGTGTGTGTATGGGTGAGTATGTATGTGTGTGTGTGTGTTTGTGGGTTGGTGTGTGTGTGGGTGTGTGTCTTTGTGGGTGTGTGTGTGGGTCTTTGTGGGTGTGGGTGTGTGTGTGGGTGTGTATGTATGTGTATGTGTGTGTTTGTGGGTGGGTGGGTATGTATTTGTATGTGTGTGTGTTTGTGGGTGGTTGTGTGTGTGTGTGTTTGTGGGTGGTTGTGTGTGTGGGTGTGTTTGTGGATGGGTATGTATGTGTGTGTGTGTGGGTTGGTGTGTATGTGTGTGTGTGCGGGTGGGTGTGTGTGTGGGGGTATGTATGTGTAAGTGTGTGTATTTGTGGGGGGGGGGGGGGGGGGATTGGGGTGTGTGTGAGTGGGTATGTATGTGTGTGTGTTTGTGGGTTGGTGTGTGCGTGTGTGTGTGCTGGTGTGTGTGTGTAGATGGGTATGTATGTGTGTGTGGGTGGGGGGTGTTAAGGTGGGAGTAGGTAGAAGTGGATGGGGTGAAGTGGGTGTGTGTTTATAGAAAAATTTTGGAATTAGAAAAATATGGAAAACAATGATTATTAGTTTTCCAAAGTTTTCCAACTTCTTTGTAATTTTAGAAAACGGAAAATTTTCATTTTCCGTGAAAAATTTAGAAAAATAGACGAACTAAACGCGTTTTCAAAATTCTCATTTTTCTTGGAAAATTTTTCCGGAAAACGGTCCATTTTTCCGCAACTAAACGCACCCTTAATTATTCCAAAATTATATCAATGGGTGGTGTGTCTGAGACTCTTAGAAGGGACCAAGTTCGGTGATTCTTTAGTTAGAATTGCGTTGTAACAAGAATTCGTTTAGAATATTAAAGAGCATGGTCACCATATTTGATGCCTTTCTTGTCCATTGCCTTTTTCTATGTATTTACTTCTTGCCCAACATGTATTATGCTAATTTGCATATGGGTTTGCTTTTTGTCTTAAACACTAATAATATTTTATTTTTCTTGTCTTTGTGAAAATCAATATTTCTCATTGTATCACTATTGAATTACAATCTCCATATATATATATATATATATATATATATATATATATATATATATATATATATATATATATATATATATATATATATATATATATATATACCCATGCAAGCGGCAGGTTGACAAACACTCAAGTTGGATTCAGACTCTGTAAATAATGAAGATTTAGGTGCTGTTTGTTTTTCTGAAGCCAAAATGTCTGCAGTCTGCGGACCACATCTGCAAACCTCTGCGGCAGAAGAGGTGGACCAAATGTCTGCAGTCTGCAATAAGAAGACTGTTTGTTTTTAACGTCTGCAGCTATTGAAATAAATTAATTTTTCAAACTTAATTTCATGTCATAACGATTAAAAATGCATTTTCAGCAAAAAGAGAAAGAAAAAAAAAACAGATGGTCTTTTTTTTTTTTTGGTTAAAATGAGGTCTGAAGACCTTTGAAGACAGTGGCTCATGTCTGCGCCAGGAAGACCTCGCGCAGACATTTTTTGGTCTGCGCACTTCCAAAAAACAAACACTCTGCGAAGGCATATGTCTGCGCGACACAGACAAAAGTGGTTGCGCAGCTCTTCACAAAAAAAAAACAAACAGCCCCTTAGTAATACGGGTAGCGAGAGCCGAGAAGAGACATGAAGGAAACGAACTTGATCTGTCAATATTAGTCCTCAGCCAACAATCTTCAAATCCATCAGAATCTGCCCAATAGAGTTCTAGCTCAGCAACGGTTTAGCCCATTAGCTCTTTTTAGCCCAATCAATACTTCCATCTTTTACAATGGACTAAACGAAACTGAAAATCATTAAAACAAGTTTAGTTGTCAAAAATATTTAAACTATTTATTAGAAACTGAAAAAAAAAAGTTGAGATTGCTTAAAAATATTTAAACTATTTATAAGAAATAACTGAAAAAAAAAGTTGAAATTGCTTTTTTTTTTTTAATGTTTCTATTCCTCGAGCACCAACAACTATATTTCATTTTTTAGGATGAGATGTGGAAGCACCACAAGTGTATCTCGTTCTTCATTTTGCAAAAGGAAAATTGAGAGGTAAATGAACACTAAGTGTTGGTGATTTTATATCATCAAATATTTTTTAAGTGTAATAGGATTAAATTTATTGACCAAAAGTGATTTTGTTGAATATTAAACAAGTTAGGATGGTGTACGAGTGCACACTTGTTCAAAATTCAAAGTACATTGTTATTAAACGAACAGGGGTCCGGGGGCAGTGCCCCTGCGAGCGGGGTCCCAGGTCAGCACAATTTTTTTTATTTGGACTATGTTGCTACATTAAAAAAATGCATCAAAAATCCAATTTGAGAAAGTTGACCTTTTTTTTTTCCTGAGATCCGTTTAATAATATGTTTGGTAGTTTTATGACAGTGTGCAACTGTCTGTTGACAATTTTCAGATAGGAATAATATATTTGTTTTTTGGTGATTTTCCTGGTACATCTTGAAGAACATTTTCACATACATTCTCATATTTCATTCTCTGAATTTCATCCAATTGAATGTTCGATCTGTACCATCGAAATACTTCAATTTGATAGTGAATCACGATTTTCAGAGAATCCAAGCAATCTACTCATCCCCTATTTTCTAACACCAAAGACTTTTCTTTTTGTCTCCCTTTTCTGATTTTCAGTTTGGAAATGAAAAACTAAAAACAAAAATGGCTACCAAAGATTTCAATATAATGGACAGACGTGTATTTGAGGGTGCGCGAGATGGGACTATTATGTCAAAACACTTTCTTGAATAAACCATTAATGTAAAACATCATCTATTCTAATAAACAATACCTTTATACCATGTGGCATTTTCTGAACCCCTCCCGAGTGAATTTTCCTGCTCAAAGTTTTATGTGAAGTTCCAAAAACACCCTTTCTACCTCTTAATATCCCATCTGCCTTCATTCCCGCTCTGGCTTCGTTGGAAACAATTAAGAGTTTCCAACTTGTATGCTATAAATCAGCCTCCAATTTCCCGAAATCAGGGATTTAATCCCATAAAATTGACTTTCTTTTCAAATTTCAACCTAAAGGATCGCTTCTTCTTCAATGTTACTCTCTCTCTCTCTCTCTCTCATTTGACGATTTTAGGACGAACTCTGATGAATGTTTTTAATTAATCCTACTTTTGAAATGTTTGGATTTAAAGATATATGTGTTTTGACTGTATTGAAAAATAAATTTTTTACCATTGATTTTTGGGTCGTTACAAGTTGGTATTAGAGCCTTGGTTTGAGGGATTCAGACATACTTTCGGGTGTGACTGAACTCAAACTGAGGATCTGTAAAGTTTTCAAAATAAAAATGTTTTCAAGAAAAGAGTTTTGTAAGACAAATAAAGGGGTGTGGTGCATCCAATCGACCGAGCTCAAGTAAGTTTCCCTAGGATACCCATATATGTTAATTGTTGTGGCTTGACTTATGAATATATGAATCGCATGCTAGTTAGGGCTAGGGGAGATGCCTTTATATGTTTTATAAGCTGGTAGACTTGCATGCTAATGCTGAGTACTCTGCAATAGATTGGCCTGATATGTGGTGCCTTTAGCCTTGGGAATATTGGATGCCATGCTAGAATGAGAATAATTATTGGTAATAGTAACTGCTAAGTTTATGCTTTTAAAATTGTATACGGTTAGGATCTTATAGCCTTAGAATAATTGACTCGGCCTTATTTCTTGTTCCTTGTTTGGTTGTGGTCCTAGGGTAGAGTCTATTATTCGACAGTCTATTTGATCACGTTCTGTGTATAATTTGCATGCATAAGGTAGCCGACAGTGAGGATGGATGGTTGTGGATAGCATGAGTTGTAGTATGTGGGTTGAGTGTTCTATGATAGTTCTTTGGATTGGAGTGCTACTGCATGAATGTTGCATGCTTTGTGCTTTGTGGAACTCTTGAATGATGAGAGTCAGTTACTAAGTGAATATGACGATATTCAGGAGGTAGATGGCTAGCATCATGAGGAGTTCTTCAGCACCTGATGGCAGGGTGAGGTTCGGAACCTAGGAAAGCCTAGGATATGCTCCACTGAGTTAGTATGGCGATTCAGTAAGGTTGGGAACCTAGGGGAGCCTAGGAGGTGCTATGGTGGATATTGTGTTTCTGTTTAGCAGACATTTAGTACATCATGGGAGTAGGTGACTTAGAGGTTTCGGGATGATTCTGGAGGAAAGTATGGATAGGTGTGGAAGGTAGCATTGGGCCCGTACTACTGAAAGCACAAGATCCATACTCGAATCGGGGAAAGTCTTGGAGAATCTAAGAAGCTTGGGAAGGATAATTCTTGGTTATTATTGGAACGTAGGGGTAGCTGTTGTGCTGAATGCAGATGAGCACGCAAGGGGAAGGACCATGGTTTGGTCCCGACTCTGGTGGTGAGCCAGTTAGCGGAAGGACTGTGACATCCCTAAAATCACGGCCATAAAAGACCGATTTAATTTATGCTTTCAAAATAATTTCAGAGTAAATCCTTTTGATTTAAAAGTGTTGCGGAATTTGTCCCCAAAAACAAAATATGATAAAATAATATTTACCAAAGCGTTTAATAAAGAAATGTATTTTCATTATATACAGACCAAAAAGCATAACGACGTATTACAAGCCATACAGCAATTATATACATGTACATGATTATAAACAAAATAACTTGATGATTTATTCATCTTATGCCCTCGCGTCACTTCCTGTAATACAAATAAACTAAGTGGGTCAGGCTTGAGAGCCTGGTGAGCATATAGGGTTTTCAACCCACAATAAATAATTATATTTAATTCAACAATCAACAATAACCCGATTACCCATTCCCGTTATCCTCACTTTACGTCCCTAAAACATCTATTTTAAGGGACCTAATCTAGGATTTTCATCAGGATGGACAGTACTGCAAAGGGGTTTCCTCAACAATAAATGTCCTAAAAGCAACCATGATGGGGATAGAGTACACCGGTGAACATCAAGCCCACAACACCTACAAGTTATGAACCTGTCAGCGTTCCACGGGACTGTCTAGAAAGAGTCTGTGGTCGTCATCCATACTCCGCTAGATGACTAGATTAACAACAACATCGATGTCTCTCATCATTTTTATTTCATCACACATCACTATCTACCCATGTTCTACCAAACATATTTGTAGATAAAAATATAAATATATATACAACATAAAACATGTATAAAACATTCAACCAATACTCATTTCAAATAACACATAACATATAAACACATAACACGTATTTTATGGAAATACTTCGTATTTATGTGTTAGAAGAAAATAAGTACACACTCACTAGATAAGAAGATGATCGGACAACACCTCGTCTATTAAAATAATCTTTTTCCGACGAAACCGAGATGTTTTCTCCAAAACTGGGCTTCACGCGGACAGAGTTTTGGCTCGAAAACTATTTTTCTCGGGATCTTCAGGGCTTTGGGACTTTCTTCGGGAGTCAGGATTAATATTGGGGCTTCGGGGGGTAAAACTTGCCAAATATAAGAAAGAAAAGGGTGGAAGAATGGAAAATTAGCAACCATTTCGACTGGGGGTCGCATTGTATTAATAGGGGATGAACCGAGAGTTACGCTAGGCGTAATCAGCTGTCGACATGTACGTTGGGCGTACGCCTGGTACGCTGGGCGTACCCGGTAGATAGGATCGGCGTGTCACGAATTCGGGTATTATCCGAATAAATAATTTTGTTTATAAATTTTAATTATTAAAAAACTTCAGAAAATCTTATCTTCCTCATACAAGCTCCATATTCGATGTTATTTATATCTACACATAGGTGGGACTATGCTCTACGACTTTCATTTAGACCCTGTCGGCTAATTTTGACTTTATTTTTATTATTTTATTTTTAGTAGGCCGGGACAGGAAAACTCCGTTATAAACTCATAACTTCTTCATCCGACGTCCGTTTTCATCTGTCTTTTTACCGTTGCACTACTATCGACGAGATCTTAGATTCTCGTTTAGATTGTTTCTGCTAGAAATCACTCAATCTCATATTCGAACTTCGGGCTACATACTGCTAAGCTGAAACTTAGAAAATTCATAACTTACTCATACGAAGTCAGATTTGGACGTTCTTTTTATGCACGTTCTCGATTTAACAAACTCTACGACTTTCGTTTAGATCACTAAGGCTAAATATCGCTCTAACGTAAATTCACTATTTACATTGTGTAGTGTCGTACCGGTTATGTCGCGAAACTCCGACAGGTCATAACTTCTTCGTTATAACTCGGATTTCGGCATTCTTTATATATTCGGAATACTTGTCACGACCACTACGTCTTCATGTATCGATATCAGTTTTATCTATCATTTTATTTTTCCGCTTATTTTTATTCTTAATTCAATTAAGCATAAAACACATAATACTCAAATAATACATTCTTATTATTTCAAAATGAGTTACAAAGGTTAACCTAGACTATTACATTGCTATTAATGACAAGCCCAGAAACACGAGTGTTACAAGGACTGCCAAGATTTTGAGCTTGCCTTGGATCTCTTGTATTAGGCGACAAGGGTTGATTATGCGATCTATTGTACTTTTGGGATCGGAGACTATGCCTTGGAAGTAGTTTGTAGCCGGTTTAGGGCAGAGGTTGCTTCAGCTACTGCAATTCAGCCTTGGACAACTCAGTCGGTGAGTGTCTCAGGGTGCGAGACCCTGAATGATATGGGTCCTAGAGCCTGATGGCGGAAGATCGATTTGGAGTACCTTGATTAGAGAGGTTCTTGTCATGTGAATTTAGTAGAGGATCTGGGGAAGAGATCCAAGAGTTCGGATCAACTTTTGAGAGGCCAGTAGGGCCGGATTCAGTGCAACACTTGCAGGAAACTACACAATGGAGTTTTCGTTCTAAGGGTTTTGGTAGGTGTACCTCTGGGTTTGTTTTACTGCTTGTGTTTTGGTTATACCTTCAAACATTGTCATATGTCATTTACATATCGTGAGTTACGGGGTGGTTAGTGAAAGGTTGTGACAACCGTCAATTTCCGATCAAGTCAAAGTCAACTTAAGTCAACAAGTCAAACCGGTCAACTCAACTAACCCTTGTGTACTAGGGTTTACGTTGTGTAATTACTAAACAACTCGCTATTCTAAGGAGAGATCATAAATTAAAAAGTACGTACATCTAGATCTCCTTAACCCGAATCTATAGTAAGTGACGAGCCAAACCGATAAAACAATGTTGCATACTCATCGGGAGTGTGTAAGATCCTTAAACAAGGCTTAACGGGGTTTACGGACACTGCATTGCGAAGCCAGACACTCAAAAATGTCACAAATGAAACCTCCTTCAATCGTTTTCACTCTATCTTTTCTTGTCGAGAAGCTCTCCCAAATCTCTTAAAGTATGTGAAATCTCTCCCAAATATCTCTTTGTATAAGAAATCTCTCCAAGAATGTCAAATCTCTCCCAAATCTCTCTAAGTATGAGAAATCTCTCCTAAATATCTCTTTGTATGAGAAATCTCTCCAAGAATGTCAAATCTCTCTAAGTATGAGAAATCTCTCCCAAATATCTCTTTGTATGAGAAATCTCTCCAAGAATGTCAAATCTCTCTAAGTATGAGAAATCTCTCCCAAATATCTCTTTGTATGAGAAATCTCTCCAAGAATGTCAAATCTCTCCCAAATCTCTCTAAGTATGCCAAATCTCTCCAAGTATGACAAATCTCTCCCAAATCTCTCTCGAAATCTCTCTCAACTTTCTATAATCACTCGGGGCACCCCGACCCTCGAATTTGGCGAAAACAGCCCAAAAACGGAAGTCTACGCGAAAAACGGACTTAAGGAGCCGAAACCCCTCTTAGGACCCGAAAGTCCTCTTAGGGACCGAAACCAAGAAGACCCGAACCCAAAAGGTCCTCTCAGGGCCGAACCTCGCTCAGAGGAACCAAACCCGAAGGGTCCTCTCGAGCCCGAACCTTGCATGCCCTACCCGAACCGAGCCCTCGGTCCCTTTCGCCTTCGCTTCTTCTGATTCGCCCATTTCGCTTCCGGCTCGGCAGTAGCAATGACCGAACCTCGGCCTAGGACCGAGAGGTCTCACTGGAAGTGCTTCTTCTCCCGGTTTTCGTCTAGTTTTGCGTTTAAGGCCCGTTTTTAATTATTTTAACCCGGGATTTTCCCCAAAATCATATTTTAACATAATGAACCCTAAATATTCACAATTTAATCATATTTTCATGAAAATATTTATTTAAATAATAAAATCTAGTAGGTAAAGTACAAAGAGGTGGAGTGTTGACTTTGCTTTACCTTATGACACAAGCAACCACTCCCACACCCACTCTATGACCAGCCACACCTCCCCACCTTACCAAGGTCACATCAATGTACTTTCCACTCAATTATCACCCTTTCCCACGTTTTTGAGAGCTGGACATTCATCCTCTCTCATCACTTCTCCCATTCTCTCTCATTTCACCAAGAAGATCAAACTCTTTCCTCTCTCACTTCCTCTCTCTAGAAATTCGAGATTCAAGGGCTGATCTTGGGTTTTCCTCCACATTTGGTAACCATAATTCATTCTCCTTATGAATATCTCACTTCTTTCTACTCAAATCATGGATATCTTACACAAACTCCATCATATTTGTGTTAGAGCTTCGAATCTTCAAGTGATTCTTCAAGTGTTCTTGGGTTGAACACTTCTCTTCTTCAACACTTATCTACTGAAATCACATAAGGTGAGTTCATACCCCTACATTTTCATGTTTTCTTAAGTTTTCAGGGGGGAATACAAGTTAAAACACCAAGAACATAACTAAACTTTTCTAACATCCTTCATCAGAAAAGTTCAACTCCATTCACGGACTGTTTTGGGAACGTTAAACATTTTGGTTTTCAAAACTGTTTTAGGTGCAAGTAGCTCCACTTCTTAGCTTTAAAATGACTACTTGCACATCTCCACACGATTTTTCTAAAAGTTATGGTGATTTTTACAAAACAGCCTGTCTTTTCAAACACAAATCCGGACCAGACTGTGAATATGAGTATATTAATACAAGCTAAAAGCTTCCAAAAATAATGATAGAAATTATTAGTAAACTAGACTCATTTTAGGAACTCTCAGAATTTATGAATCTAGTTTTCGACTTCGTATGATTTTTCTATGATTTTTCTAAGACAATGCAGAAAGGTTAAGAATTAGTTAACAGCTTCTAACTATCAAAACACTTTGTAACATGTTGAGCAAAGTGTTAAGTCTTTGATGACTTCATATATTACATGTATTTCTTGTTATGATATATTTATATAATAGGAAATTACTTACTGAATTTATAAGAATTCTCCATCATAATCATCAGTACAAAACAAAGCAAGTTAAACATAGCTATATTGTACAATACATTTGACTTACATGGAAAGGGTTCTTGTACACCACAAATAAACATACTAAACTATAATGAGTATAGTTAGCTAGGTTGCATATACATTTCAAACATTTTGATAAACTATAATAGGTATAGTTTATGATCATTTACATTACAAAAGGTTTTCACACGAATGGGGTACATTCCAAAGTACCGGGTTTTCATATAAACGGGGTACATTCCAAAGTACCGGGTATTTTTTTATACAAAAAGGGGTACAGATACAAAGTACCGGGTTTTTATACAAAAGGGGTACAGATACAAAGTACCGAGTTTTTATACAAAAAGGGGTACAAATACAAAGTACCGGGTTTTTATACGAATGGGGTACATTCCAATGTACCAGGTTCACATAAAATAGTTGTTATGATATTAAAACTATATTTCATCTAGAATTGTTAGACTTCAACTATAATTGCTGAGCATATATGCTTGAGTCATATAAGAATTTAGTCTTGATTGGCTTAGAATTGGTGGTGCCCGCCTCATCTCCTGTTCCTTGTTTGGTTGTGAACCTAGGGCAGACCCACTATATTCAACGTTTTATCTAACTTAAATCTTATATAACTTATATACGCTGGACGATTATAGGGGAAATCTACGGGTCATTCTAGGGTTCATTAATGCATCATATAGGAATATTTCTATTCACACTTAACTAAGAAAATATTGGATTTTCTGGAAATCAAACTATATCGATTTTACAAGGAAAACGGTTTCTACTTCAAACAAAACTCTTATGAACTCACCAACTTAATTGTTGACACTTTTTCAAAACTACTTGTATTCTCAGGAAATCAGTGAAACAGGAAAAACTTCGGCAAGTAGGGTCGATTACTCGCCGAGTTGGTCAGAAGTTTCGCGATTCTGGACGCGCTGACTTGCCGCACACGGGTTTTTAAGTGATGGACTCGCCGAGTAGGTCAATGGACTCGCCGAGTAGCCCCTGTTTTGTGAAAATCTATATAAAGGGACTTTCAGATCGATACCCTAGGATATAGATGAACCCTTGGAGGCCAATTGTCGACTAAAGGTGCTGTTGGAGCGTGGGAAGCAAGGGAATCAACCCTACATTCAATTTTAAGGAGAATCAAGTCAAAATCAAGTTTACTCTTACCTAATCTCTTGTTTGAACTATGTTTTTACCAATTGACTTCGTTTTTGAGCTTGTTTTTGTTGTAATCATGAGCTAAAAACTCATAACTTCTGTTTAGGTAGATGAATTTGTGAACATGGATTGATTATTTGATTAGGATTAATTTTAATTAGTGATTAGGGTAAATTACACGAATGGTCCCTGTGGTTTAGGGTAACTTGCACGTTTGGTCCCTAACTTGTTTTTCTAGCTCGAAAGGTCCCTACTGTTTATTTTTATCACACGTTTGGTTCCTGTCTTACATAAAAAGTCTATTTTTCCCTTGATTTTTTAATTTATTTAAATAAACACACCCACAACCCCACCCCCGCTCCTTAACTTATCTACCCTATTATTTTTCTCTATTTAAATAATTGTTTTTTTACGTAAGATAGGGACCAAACACGTAACAAAAACAAATAACAGGGACCAAGTGTGTAGCAATAACAAACAGTAGGGACCTTTCAAGTTAAAAAATTATATTAGGGACCAAGCATGCAAATTACCCCAACCCACAGGGACCATTCGTGTAATTTACTCTAGTGATTATGTTTTATTAAGCTTGTTAAAGAACCTTATGTGTTAACAATAACTATTCTTCTGTTAATAAATTAGTAATTAAGTTGTATGAACATCTCTTAGTTATTAATTTCATATGATTTATTGTGACCACATAGTTGTATGTCTAGGAATAAAGAATGTGAAACTAGAATTAACTAGAAGATAGGTAAGTTAATGTGTGAGATTGTTTGATGAACATCAGCAAGAGGTTAATTGAAGGGCCAATTTAATTAACCATTACAAGTCTTATTTAACCCGAATCAATAACTAGGAAATTCGTTAATTTAGACAACCGGCCACTGCTTGAGTTAATTTGTTTCCTAAGGATTAGTAATAGCAAACGTGAAACTAATCATCTTAGTCGGTAGCTAATGAAGAATTAATCCGATACATCGAAATCATCCATGAGAACAAATGAGTCGAACCTAAACAGAAGTTCTCTTTATTATTGAATTTAGTTGATTTTTATTTGCTTAGCTCTTAGTTTCTTAGTTTAAGTTTTAGTTAATTGTTTAAGTTTCTAGTCTTGCAAAACTAGAGAAAACCCCCGTTCTATTACTTGTTTTATTTAGATAATATTAGCATTTATTTTAATTGTTTACCGTTCCCTGTGTTCGATACCCTACTTACCTGAACTAAACTGCTAATTGATAGGTACATTGCCTTTCGTGTGTTTGTCTTTGTGTTTAAGTTAGTAGGATTAAATCTAGTTGGTTTTACACACATCAGTGGTCAAGTTCGTAAGGTTGGGAGGAGGTCACAACATAATTGGAATCAGGGAACTGTAGGTCGAAGGAGACCGGGTACGATGTAAGACTATAGTTATTTGGGTAGCATTCACCTTTTGTGTCGGATTCAGTGGCGATAGGTTGTCAGCCTATCATGAGCGGATGGATCAAATGGATTGAAGGAGCCATGAGTGGTGGTATAGATAAGACAGTTATTGTTAGACAATGTATCCTTCAGAGGTCGCATGTGACTGTTATGGGTGTTTTGGCCCAATAATCGGGTAGGTGTCTGGTGTTCCAGACAGTTAGCAAACAAGTTGGGACCACGTAGGTCCCGGTTGTTCTTATGGAAAGCGACTGTGTGGCAGCAAGATTAGTTAGAGTGGTTTCAGTGACCTGGGGTCCGTGTGCAGAGTTGCTTGCAATTTAGGGTATATATTAAGTTGTTTACAGCGTGACTAAATAATATCAGAGGTTGAATAGCTATTTGGGAGATAAGTGCAATGGATTCAGGCGATGATTCAGTATGGGCGGTCTGTCAGGGAGACAAACCCTCTCGAGACTTTGGAATTCGAACTGAGTAGATGTGATCATGTTGCAAGGAATTCATTCATCTTCAGGTTTTAGAACCCTGCAAGAGTTGGTTATGGTTGCCTTAGGAAGGCTAGGGTATGCTTGTGGTTGTGGCTGTGTTGCTCAAGTTATTTGGTGTGTCAGGAGTGGTAAGGAATGATTTCGAGGATGAAATCTAATGCAAGTGGGGCGAGTTGTAACATCATGTTTGAAATTAAATAAATAATGAACTCTAAAACCCCGAGATGTAATTATTATTATTATTTTATACATATTATGGTAGCCAAAATCAATAATATTTAGCGGGGTGTTGGTTTCGAGGAGCCAAATGATATAATTTTGGATTTTGGGGGTTAAAATTGTAAGTTCTGGATTTAATTTGAAAAGGATTTAAGAAGTCAGGGTGTGTTTGGTAATTGATGGACTTAAATTGAAAGGATTTGAAGGCTTGGGAGGGGTGATTGGTAATTTTGGGACCTATTATGAAAGGATTTTCGGAGACAGAGGTTAAAGGGGTAAATTCCGGATTTAAATTGAAAAAGATTTTGGGAGAAGGGACTAATATTGGCATAATGGACAAATATTTGGGATGGGACATGGGTTTAGACCCGATGATCATTCCTTCTCGCTTCATGAGGAGACGTCGAGTAACCCTAACCCTAGTACATCTATTTCATCAGCCACCACCAAGGTGAGACTCCTCAGCCACCGCTCGCCTCACCAAGCCCAACCGCCACTCTTTCTAACGGATACCTTGCCGTTGATTGCCGTCGTAACAACCCCAACTGCCGGAGACGCTATGGGCAACAGAAACTATCAGTAAGCCCATCTGTCACCTGTCCCTCTCCTCTCCTTCGCTATTCTCGGTGAGACGACATCGTGCACGTCGGTTGTTGTCGCCGACAACCCTATGGTTGTCATTTTTCTTATTTCAGCTTCCTCAGCCACCTAGTCGGTGGATGGGAGTTGTGGTCTCGCGTCATGAATAGATGAGGTAGCGATTTGGAATCGTGAAGACCTTGTGGGTGCTTGATTGGCCAGAAAACCCGAGGAAAAACCACCATGGCCGCCAACCATGGTAGTTGCCGCCATAACACCCTTTTCTGCTACCACCAACCACCGTGAGGAGGTGGTTGTGTTCATGATTTGGTGTGTGTATGTGGGCCTAGTTTGTGAGTTTAATGTTGTATGGATATTCTTGGACATGAAAAACAAAGAAAACTCATCACCACCACATGTTGCCGCTGGTCCGCCATCTGCTGCCACCTTGTGCCACTGCCATCCACCACAAGGGTGGTTGTGCGTGTGCGAATGTGTGTGTTATATTATGTGTGTGTGTATTATTTTGGATATTTTGTACAATTGTAATAGGAGTAGGAATAATAAAATGAAAACTCATAACCACCACCATGAGGTGGTGGTTGCCGCCATTCCGTCGCCACCAGCCGTCGTGCTGGCTAGCAGTGTGCTTTTACTTGTGTTTAGCTTGCAGTGTGCTTTTACTTGGAAATAACGGGACTAGAACCATAACAACCACCGTGAGGTGGTGGCCGCCGCCGCTAGCCGCCTTTGACCACCACTACCCGAGGTGGCAGTGGGTGGTGCTCGACTTATAAAAAATGTAATTGACCTAATGAAATCCTAATGGGCCTAAGGACTTAGCTTTCGGGCTTAATTGGTTGTGATGGGTTAGAAACCCTAATAAGGGTTTAGATAACCATAATTCTAGATATATGGGCTTTGGACTGTCAGGACCCGCATTTTAGATGATTACATTGGAATTATGTATTAAGCCCGACCACATTATTATTGGATTAGTGTCTAAGTCCATAACTATTTTGGTATGTACTTGACCCGATTATGAGCATGGTCCTTTTGGGTTGCCTTCACCATAGCAATATGTAAGATGAATTAAGGAGAAAAAGGTTTAATTATGATTTATTAATATATTATAAGAATAATATATTAAAAGAGAAATCATAATGTTTAATTAATATTAGTCAAGAATTAATTAAGAATTAATTTTGTGGCTAAAAGAGATTAATTAAACTTAAGGGACTGAAATTGTAACTATAAGATAATTGCAAGAGTGGGCTAATGGACTCCATAAAGTGGATCCATGGCTACTTAGGGCCTAAGCAGTCAAATTAGGGTTTCCTAGTTGAAAACCATAATAGCCTACATGTCACACCCCCAAACCAGAACGACGGAATCGTTCGAGGGCGGATGACTTCATGTAGTATCGTAACAATTGAATACATAGTAAAGAAAGTGATACAACCATCATATATATAATTTAAAAGTTTAGATTGTTGAAAGGTACTTGTTTCAAAAAAAATTACAATATGATGTCAAAATGAAACTAAACTGACGCCACAACGTCCCTTCTTCTTAAGCTGTTTGTTTACCTGTTTTACTGAATTCCTAAGAAATACAAGTAGTTTTGAAAGAGTATATCAACATTTAAGCTGGTGAGTTCATAAGTATTTAGTAACAATGTTTGTATGAAACAGAATGAAATGGTTTATACATGTTTGAATGTTCCTAGAAAATCCCATATTTTCTACTATAGTAGATGGTAGTTTAATTGTTCCAAAACTTGTAATGCAATAGTGCTTTTCATGCCTAAAATAGTAGATTTATGTATAAATCGCTAAGGCATTTGAAGAACCCCATAAATCAATGTGTTTTTAATACTCCATGTGAGTCTTATAACCATGCTATTTGACCAGGATGCCTATAACAACGTTCTTCAAGCGTTGGAAAGTTATGACGTTTGTCACCACAGGCCTGTCAGCCTAGCTGTAGCTAACAACTTAGGTGGGGGATTGTCAATCCCGTATAGATCTATACACAAGTATCATGCTCCCCTACAAGGGATTTTGGTATATAATACAGGACTTAAAATGCATACTCGAAATTACGTGAAATGTCTCACAAAACTTAGTATAAAACAGATTTACGTACAAAAATGTCCATTTGTTCTTGGGTATGAAAATATCTTTTTGATATAGTGTTTCTAGATTGTAAATGTTCATGATTTTCTCGTAAACTATACCTATTATAGTTTTTCAAAGTGTGTGTTTCGCTCGTATAGTAAACCCTAGTGTAATGCTCACTTGTTATGTAAAGTATAACATTTATAGTGAAATAAATGATTACATATACTTAAAGTATAAATAACGTGTTTGATTCGTGTATATGTATAAACATGTTTTATTTCTAAAAGACATTAAGTTCTCTTGTAGTAGTTATGAATCACATATGATTTACTTGATAAAAAGAGTATATAGTGAAACTTTATGTTACACATGATAATAACCATGTGTTTACTTGTATTCCCCCCCCCCCCTAAAAGTGTATAAAAAGCATTGATAAAACATTTGAAAGTGTAGTTTATAGGGGTATGGACTCACTTGATTAATGGGAGAAAGCGAGATGATAATTGAGCAACACTTCGACTTGGAAGAGTTGATTTTATCGGGATTCTTGGGAATCTCGGGAATCTCGGGAGTGTAGAACCTTCCTTTGGAACTTAAGTGTGAAAATCGGGGCTTCATGATGGCTTATCGAGGTAATTATGCAGAGTAGCAACACTTAGATGGAAAGAGATGAGCACCAAACCTGACACCCTTAAGCTTCTATTTTTAGGAGCATTTCTGGCGTGTCATGTCGTGGTGTGAAAAATCTTATCCTCTTCCATTGATGGGACACCCTCAGTCACTTGTCGGGTCGCGGAAAACTGTGCCACATCGTGGCAGACCTGACAGCCTCGGATTTTGAGCCTTAAACTTGTAAAATCCGTAACTTTCGCATACGAGCTCCGTTTTCGACGTTCTTTATATGCATGCGTAGGTGAGAATATACTCTACAACTCTAGTTTAGACTTTGTAGGATAATTTTTATTTATTTTTAATTATTTATTTTTAACAGGACGGGACTGGAAAAATCCATTAAAAATCCATAACTTCTTCATTTGGTGTCTGTTTTTGCCAGACTTTTTACTGTTGCGCTACTTTGGTTGAGACCTTTGATTCTTATTTAGGTTGTTTCGGCCAAAAGTCTCTTGATCTCCATTTCGAGTTTTTAGTTGTCTACTATTATATCTAGATCTTGGAAAAATCATAACTTCCTCATACGAAGTCAGATTTGGACGTTCTTTTTATGTACGTTTAGGGTTTAATGATATCTACAACTTTCATTTAGATACTTAAAGCTAAAAACTATTGTATTGAAACTTTGTGTTTTTCGTTTAATCGGTGTTGCCAGTTTTGTCGGAAATCTTAGAATGGTCATAACTTCTTCGTTATAACTCGGATTTTAGTGTTCTTAGTATTTCTGTAAACCTTGACACAATATCTAACATAGTAGGTAACCCAATAGAGACTTTTGTACATTTTATTTTCAAAGTTAAATTTCATTATTTCCAAAAGTGGTTACAATACTTGACTTTTTAGGTCATTACATAGAGTTGAAATATTGGATTGTCACATCATCCCCCCGTTAGAGGGAATTTCGTCCCGAAATTTAATGTAAGAAAAACACTTGTGGATTAGGAAAAAAGATGTGGGTACTTGTGTTTCATCTGATCTTCGCGTTCCCATGTGTATTTAGGTCCTCGCTTTGCATTCCAGCGGACCTTCACGATGGGTATGTGACTTTGTTTTGTTCTTTTAATTCCCCTATCTATGATTTCAATTGGTTCTTCTATAAAGTGGAGACTCTCGTTGATTTCGATTTCGTCCAAAGGGACGACGAGGGTCTCATCGGACAAACATTTCTTCAAGATTGACACATGAAAGGTAGGATGTACGTTATCGAGTTCCTACAGTAGACGAAGTTTGTAGGCTACCGGGCCGATCCTTGCAAGAGTCTCGAATGTTCCGATATACCTTGGGTTTAGTTTCCCACGTTTTCCAAAACGTATTAGTCCTTTCCAGGGCGAGACCTTCAATAGCAATTGGTCCCCAACCTGAAATTCCAAGGGTTTCCGTCTTTTGTCTGCATAACTCTTTTGTCTGTCTCTTGAAGCCTTTAGTCGTTCCCGAATTTGTACAATCTTCTCGGTTGTCTCTCTTATGATCTCCGGGCCAGTGAGAGTGTTGTCGGGTACTTGTCCCTTGGCTAGTTGCGTGTCACCCACTTCAGCCCAGCACAGTGGTGATCTGCACTTCCGGCCGTCGAGGGCTTCGAATGGAGCGACTTTAATGTTGGAGTGATAGCTATTGTTGTATGAAAATTCGACTAGTGGTAAATGGGTATCCCACTCTTTACCAAAATCGATTACACAAGCTCTTAGAATATCTTCTAAGGTCTATATGGTCCTCTCACTTTGACCGTCGGTTTGTAGATGGTAAGCAGTACTCATGTCTAGTTTCATTCCAAGAGATTTTTGTAGTGACTTCCAGAATCGCGAGGTGAGTTTACTATCTCTGTTAGAGATAATGGATATTGGTACACCGTGTAGTCGTACAATCTCTCGGATGTATGTTCGAGCTAGCTTCTCCATCTTGTCAATTTCCTTTATGGGTAGGTAGTGTGCGCTTTTTGTTAATCTATCTACGATTACCTAGATGGTGTCTAGCCTACTTGTTGTCTTGGGTAATTTGGTTATGAAGTCCATGGTTATCCGTTCCCACTTCCACTCGGGTATTTTGGGTTGTTGTAGCAATCCCGATGGATTTTGGTAATCTACATTGACTTTGGCGCAAGTCAGACACTTGCCCACATATGTAGCGATCTCTGCTTTCATGTTCAGCCACCAATACAGTTTCTTGAGGTCCAGATACATCTTGTACAAACCTGGGTGCATGGAGTATTGAGTTTTATGAGCGTCATTCATGACCACGTCTCTGAATCCCCCAAACTTTAGTGTCCAGATCCGATCACGAAGTAACAAACTCCATCACCCTTGACTTCAAGATTTTTATCCATCCCCCTTAAGGCTTCACCTGCCACGTTCTCTGTTCTCAAGGATTCCCTCTGATCTTCCTTGATTTGTGTGGACATGTGTGAATGGATCGTTATGGTTAATGATTTCACTCGGCGGCCAAAGTATTCCTTTCGACTAAGAGCATCAGCTACTACATTCGCTTTTCCTGGGTGATAGCGAATCTCGCATTCGTAGTCATTCAGTAGCTCAACCCATCGTCTTTGCCTCATGTTGAGTTCCTTTTGATTGAGAATGTGTTGAAGGCTCTTGTGATCGGTGAAAATCATGCATTTCGTGCCATAGAGATAGTGTTTCCAGATCTTTAGCGCGAAAATGACTGCTCCTAGTTCAAGATCGTGTGTAGTGTAGTTGATCTTGTGTGTCTTGAGTTGTCTTGTGGCGTAGGTGATGACCTTTCCTCATTGCATTACAAAACATCCAAGACCTTGATTAGATGCATCATAGTAGACCACGAAGTCTTCTGTTCCTTTTGCTAAGGACAATATAGGTGCGCTGCATAGAGCTTGCTTCAGTGTTTGGAATGCAGTGTCTTGTCTTTCTTACCAATTGAAAGTAACACCCTTTTGGGTCAGGGTGGTAAGTGGTTTCACAATCTTCTAGAAGTTTTGTATAAACCTTTGATAGTAGCCAGTAAGGCCCAAGAATTGTCGGATTTCTGTTGGAATTTTGGGAGCTGACCAGTTCTCGATTGCCTTTATTTTGGAGGGGTCCACATGTATCCCATCTTTGCTAACCACGTGACCTAGGAAATCTACTTTTCAAATCCAAAATTCGCACTTTGGGAATTTTGCGTATAGCTTTTCGTTTCTTAGAGTTTCCAAGATTTGTTGGACGTGTTGACCATGTTCCTCTTTACTCATTGAATAGATGAGTATATCGTCTATGAACACGATCACAAATTTGTCCAGGAATGAACGACACACTTGATTCATTACGTCCATAAACACTACCGGTGCATTTGTTAATCCAAAGGGCATCACTAAAAACTCGTAGTGACCATAACGAGTTTGAAAGGCTGTTTTGGGAACATCTCCTTCCAAGACTCACAACTGATGATACCCGGATCTCAAATCGATCTTCGATAAATAACTCACTCCTTGGAGTTAGTCGAATAAGTCGTCAATGCTTGTTAAGGGATATCGGTTCTTGATAGTGAGCTTGTTGAGTTCCCAGTAATCAATGCACATGCGGAAAGATCCATCCTTCTTCTTTACGAACAGGACTGGTGCTCCCCAAGGTAAGAAGCTTGGCCTGATGAATCCTTTGTTGAGCAGTTCGTTTAATTGGCTGGATAATTCTTGCATCTCAGCTGGTGCCAGACGATACGGCAACTTAGCTACT
The DNA here is from genome assembly GCF_052625555.1 of Lactuca saligna. Taxonomy (NCBI): domain Eukaryota; kingdom Viridiplantae; phylum Streptophyta; class Magnoliopsida; order Asterales; family Asteraceae; genus Lactuca; species Lactuca saligna. The sequence continues at coordinate 221,725,384 of NC_136421.1, read as the reverse complement.
GGGGTAGCTCCAGGAATTAAATTGATCCTGAACTCGACTTGTCGTTTTGGTGGGACTCCTGGGAGATCTTCAGGGAAGATATCGGGAGAATTGCAGACTTCCGGATTGTCTTTGATTCCTATCGTTTCTTTTTCCTTATCTACCATGTGGGCTAAGAGGGCATGGTACTCCTTACATAGGTATTTCTGGGCTTTGACGCAATAGATGATTTGTAAATTGGAACCGGGTTTGTCACCATAAATTACAAGAGTTTCGCCATTTGGCAGATTTAGGCGGACGACCCTTTCGTGACAAAGTATATCGGCATGGTGCAGGCTTAACCAATCCATACCGATGATGACATCAAAGCTTTTTATGGTGATTGGCATTAAGCCGATTTAAAATGAATGTTCGTTTAGAGTTAGTGTGCAGCCTATGTACATATTGTTTGTGCTTGCTGTCCTACCATTTTCCATTTCAACTGTAAATATCTTATTGAGTGATTGAGGGTTCTGTTTTAGTATGTGTTTAAATTTATGACTCACGAAACTCCTTTTCGCACCACAATCAAAGATTATGCATGCATAAGTGTTATTGAGGAGAAACGTACTGTAACCACCGTGGGATCAGCTATTGTTTCATTCTGCCCTATTGCCAGCA